>NC_044389.1:76837435-77154057 GCF_006542625.1 Nomascus leucogenys | reverse complement strand
AATTGGAAAATCTGAAAATCAGACCTCAAAGAAAGCCAACCCTTTCATCTACCATATGCCTTTATTTTATCACATTATCTATGCATAAGCTCTAAAGTACTGAGTCACTGAGATACTTTTAGCAATAAAAGAGTGTGGTAATTCTCCATCAGTCATTGTAAAATGGGACATAATCCATCTGGCCCATGCCTCAAGGAGAAGGTATACGGGGAACGAACTTATTTAGCATGAGAAGCCATTCTTAAACATGAAACATGTGACTGTATCTCAAACACACATAAAAAGGCCCTAAGCTCTACCACTCCTCCTTTCTTGGGAAGAAAAGCCTTGCTTTCTGTTACTGCCCCATTTTAACCACTTTGGATATGAAATAAATTCTCACACCTCCATTTGTTGCTGTGTTGCTAGCACACTGGCCCGCACACAAAGCTACACAAGCTCTATTAATTACCAAGTCCTGAACATTTCCAAGGCACAGTTATTTCCCGTATTAATAAAGTGATGTTTCATTTCTTCAGACTGAATTTCTCACCGCTCTAGCACAGGAATGGGCAACCTTTGAGCAGTCAAGTGCCAGCCTCCTAGTCTCTGCTCACTTGGCTTACGGGGAAGAGGGAATTGTAAGAGGGTGAGGTCTTGGGAGAGGGGAAGCACCATAAATGAGCCCTGCTTCCATTATAATTTTGTAGAGAACTACACTACCATACAAAGAAAACCAGTCTTCCATGGGTAGCACACTGACCTCTAAAATGCTCCAAATGCATTGAACCCATTGCCAAAACCATTTACTTCTATGTAGAAAGAAAAATACACCTCTTTAGAGATAGCTTAAGGATGACAATCTACTTGTCATCACAGTTTTTTTTTTCTTTTAAGTTCTAATGATAACATTAAACAGGAGCATTGAATCAGCCCCAGTTCACAATCTAGGAATGTAAGTCACAAAAAGTGTGACTTATTCGAACTGAATAATGAGCAAGTCAGGAAACTGTCACAATGAGAACATCAGGAGGAAATTGGTTCTTGACTCAAGATTTCCTTTTTAACCTTAAGCTTGAGCAACTTTCATTAAATATTGGCTTCTTTTACAGCTAATCTCTACTCCCTGGGAGCCTGTTTGAAAATTACTTTTTTTTTCTTTTGTACCAGATACATTTCACCACCAGAAAACTAGAAATTCAAATCCATTAGCTTCTCTCCAAACCAATAGTGTTGGTGAGAATCTCTTTCGTTAACTTTAGAATTGCTATTTATGAGTCTTCTAAAGGTTCAGAATGATAACATTCATATTTAATCTTTTCTTTGGATTTTCAACACTGATAGTCAAACCTAAGATTACAATAATTACCATTAAATAAGTAAACATAAATTTACTGGAAAATAGCAACATACTAGAAAACTTTCTCAGCATACAATGTATAAATTTTTTAAGTTAATCCAGTAAAATATACCTAATCCACAACATACAGAGTTGCTAGAGTTTCCAGTAAGAAAATATTAATTAAAATCAATCAAGTTCCTGGTAGTACGTGTGAGTTTTTTGAAAACAGATGTTTTCTCACTGGATTAAGAATAAAGTGGGAGTTATTTGCTATTTTTGGTCTCTGTTCCTGTTCATAATAGCTGTTAATTCTAAACCAACACACTTAAAAGACAGTAGTGAGGATTATAATGCATAGATTAAGCACCTGGCCAGACTGTACTTGAATAGGCATGAAGTTAATCAGCTGATTCTTTGGTTCAAATAAAATTTCAACTACCAATAAAATATTCTTACAACCGACATATACTATGCGAAAAAAATACTACATTCTGTCAAACTTTACTTGGAAACTTAACATAAGTCAGCTGGGAATGGGGGATGATATCCCAAAGAACAAACTTAAACAATAACAGATGTTGCTAGTGTCTTCTAAGGCAGCTTACTCTTATTAGAAGTAGTGCTTCTGTATTGCTAAACATAATCAGTAGGAGAGCAAGTTTGGTGTTGGAAGATGAACTGCTCATGATGATACAAAAAACACATCACATAATGATGTCTCACCACCTCCATAGTACATCTTGGTCCAAGCCACCATCTTCATCTCTTAGTTGGATTAGAGCAGTGACTGCCTATAGATCTCCTTGCTTCTACTCTTGCCACCAACAAAAAAGTCAGTAAAAATGAAGTCAGTATACAATTGGAGGGTTTTGAACAGATACTCCTCTGCTCAAAACCCTCCAATAGTGACCGTTTAACTCAGCACTAAAACCAAAGGTCTTAGAGAATATGATCCCTGCTATCTTTCTGACCTGATCTCCTGCCACTCTACCCTTTGCCCATTATATCCTAGACATGCTGGCCCCCTGATTATTCCTCTGTACTGGCCAGCATGCTTCTGATTCAGGCCCTTTGTACTTTCTGTTCCCTCTGCCTGGAAATCTTTTCCCCAGTTGTTCACATGGCTTGCTCCCTCACTTCCTTCTGGTCTCTGCTCAAAGGCCATGTTATCAATGTAGCTTTCCTGGACCATCCTATACAAAACAGCACCCCATTCCCCACAAAGCAGCAGTTCCTATATTCCTCAGCAGTTTCTCTTTATCTATAGCACTCATGTTATATTCTTTTTATTGTTTATTGTCTGTCTTCTCCTACCTTGAGGTCAGGGTCACCATCTATTTTGTACATTGCTCTATCCCTAGCACCCAGGAGTCCCTGGCATATTGCTCAGTAAGTCTTTATTCAGAGAAAAAAATGACTCCTGCACCAGAACTGTTGTCTTTCTACTAAAGGGAACCAGACGTCTTAGAGAAATTGCTGATTCTAGGATTGGGGCAAAAAATGAGTAAGGAGAGTTTGGAATGTCTTGTCAAATTAGAAAGCAAGGAAAATGTTAAAGACTCCTGGAGTTGCATCAAAATAACATGAAGAAGTAGATAGGACAGTTTCAGCATTAAGAAAAATAAAAATAATAACTACAATGGATTGAAATACTTCAAATATATCTAAGTCTATGAGTTTACAATGATTCTAGAATTTTAAAAAATGTCCACGTTGCTTATGTGTAGAGGATGCTAAGGAACCAATTCATTATTTGAAAAACTAGTACAACTTAATAAATGGAAAAATCAAGCTTTGTTAATCATTGCTTCATAATTGATCATGTTTCATTAATATCCCACTCGCTCCCCTGCCATCTCTGAACTATTTTGAAACAAATTCAAGATATGCCATTTAATCTATATTGTAATATAATCTCTAAAAGAGTACTCTTTTTAAAAACATAATCATAATGCCATTATCACACTTAAAAATATTCCTTAATATCATGAAATACCCAATTTTCAATTTTTTTTTGATTATCTGATCACTAGTTTTCTATTGCCACTGTAACAAATTACTAATAAGTTACTGGCTTAAAAACAATACAAGTTTATTACTTAAACCTAACAGTTATCCTACACAGATATTGCTGGGTCAAAATCAAGGTGTTGGTAGGGCTGTTTTTCTTTCTGAAGGCTCTAGGGAAACTGAGGCTGCCCAGTTCTCTCGTTCAAAGCCCCTTCCACCTCTTAAAAGCCAGCAAGCATGGGTTGAATTGTTTTCACATAGTATCACTCTGATCCTCTCTTCCGCCTCCCTGCTCTTCCACTTTTGAAGACCCTTGTGATTACATTGGGTCAAACCAGGATAATCTCCCCATTTTTAAGGTCAATTGACAAGCAATCTTAACTCCAACCTGCAAACTTAATTCCTTTTTGCCATATAACATAACAAGTTCTGTGTTCATGGACATCTGTAGAGGGCATTATTTTGCCTACCACACATCTCCCAACACAGTAATTTTTTTCTTTGTTTCTAATTTAATTTTTTTGTTTTTAGAGACAAGGTCTCTACTCTGTTGCCCAGGCTGGAGTGCAGATACATATATTTGAACATTTTTCTATAGTAAAAAGTTTTGAAGAGTGAATAACTGAATTTTTTCATCTTTACAACAACACTTCAAGGTACCGTCAACTATTTAACAGATCAAGAATATAAACTTCTGAAAGGATAAGTAATTTGCCCCAAAACATGTAGAATCATGAAATGAGGCAAATGTTTTCTGAACAACTACTACGTACCAAACAATGCACTGGCTCTACCAATATGGACAAGACAAACATGATTTCTGCCCTTACTGAGTTTAAAGAAGGTTGTAAGCCAGTAAACGGTCAATTATATTATAGTGGGATAACTGCTAGAAAGGTGGAAAAATGCTGAGTTTACCTATAGGTATCTTTCACTCACAAGTTTATGCTAAGAGCCTGTAATGCGGCAGGCGCTACGCTATGCATGTGTTCACAGTGGAGGAGAGCACATGTATGTTAAAGTTGGAGGCGCCTGTACAGATCATTTATTGAATATAAAAACTCAGGAGAAGTATCTAAGCTAGAAGAATTGATTCAAGAGTCACCAACATATTGATGACATTTGAGTCTGTGGGAGTGAATGAGACTGTTTCAGGGAAAGTACAGCATGAAAACAGAAGAGCTCCTTGGGCGGAAAGCAAATAACACAAATGCCTTAGGGACTGATAGGGAGGCAGAAGAAAAACCAGGAGAGTATGTCATGGAAGCCAGTGGAGGGGAGCAGAGAATCCGGGATCCAAAACCATGTCTATTTCACTCCAAAAACTATGTCCTTATGCATTAATTCATCAATAATTATTATTTACCTACTGTGTGCTAAGCTCTTTGCCAGTTAATGTCTTGCTCCATTAAAATATGAAGTCAGAGCTCCTTAAATGTGATCTAAACCTGGTAGTACTCACTGCTGGACCAGTTTGGAGGAGGGGATAGTGATAGTTGAGGTGATTTATTTCTGCTATTTTAATTTCCTTACTGAGCCTGCTAGGATAAATGTAGGAAAAATGTATGAAGGCGTTATTATTTTATTTTCCTTGAAGTCTCTAACAGCTTAGATTATCACTTTTAAGCCCTTCATGTATTCTGTAAAATATGAGTTTCTTAGAGAAATACTACTTATTTCCATAAATCTGACTGCCCAAAGTTTTTAGCCATCATAATTAATGGCTGCAAAGTTCCTGAAATAAAACTTATGGATAAAAGGCTGTATTCTTCACGTTTTGAGAAACATTTAGGAGAATTTATATAAATTGCTTTAGAAGAGAAATGTGGCCAGGTGTGGTGGCTCAAATCTGCAATCCCTGCACTTTGGGAAATTGAGGTAGGAGGCTCACCTGAGGCTAGGAGTTTGAGACCAGCCTGGGCAGCACAGTGAGACCCTCGTCTCCACAAAAAAAAAAAAAGTTTGGCGTGGTGGCATGCACCTATAGTCCTAGCTACTCAGGGGTGTGAGGCAGGAGGATAACTTGAGTCCAGGAGCTCAAGGTTGCAGTGGGCTGTGATCACATCACTGCACCTCAGCCTGGGCAACAGAATGAGAAACATAATTATAGATCTAATACTTTTGCTAAGGACAAACAGGCTTAAAGTACTAAATCTATTTTATTGTACAAACTTCATATCAGTGTGAATACTTCAACTACTACATTTGGATTAAGGTAAAGCAGCAAAGAAAGTTATGGGGACAAATCTAGGAATAACTATAAAATACATTTTGATTCCTTATTTTAAAAATCCTATAATACTTCATTCTCATTAAGTCAGAAGAAAGGCTGATATTGAAAATATCAATGGATACTAGGCCGGGCGCAGTAGCTCACGCCTATTATCCCAGCACTTTGGTAGGCTGAGATGGACGGATCACTTGAGGTCAGGAGTTTGAGACCAGCCTGGACAACATGGCAAAACTCTGTCTCTATGAAAAAATACAAAAATTAGCCAGGCATGGTGGTGCGTGTCTGTAATCCTAGCTACTGGAAGGCTGAGGCAGGAGAATCACTTGAACCCAGGAGGCAGAGGTTGCAGTGAGCCCAGATCGCGCCACTGGACTCCAGCCTGGGTGACAGAGTGAGATTCTGTCTTTAAAAAAAAAAAAAAAAAAAAAAAATCAATCAATGGATACTAATACTCCCCCTGACAAAAGACAAATGTTGACAGCTCCAACAAGGCAGAGGTCATAAGTGAGATTTTATGGTGTGAAAAACAACTGGGTCAACTGCAAGAGGTGTTCTTGTTAAAAACACTGAGGCTAATGTTGTGCTTGTATAAATAACTGGGATACATCAAAGTGGCACTCTCGGGGAGATAAAGTATTGTAATTCAACATCTCAGGAAATATGTCCTCAATGGTATGGTAGCAATTTTATACATACTAAATTGGGTAGCAGTCATGGCAACATGCTTGCATACTGTTGTGTGCAGCAAGTGCTTTCTTCTCTGCCCCTTCCCCAGCCATCTCAAACAGATGGTGGCCAAGAGAAGCACAGAATATGTGCATTTTGTCTGTCAAGCTCCTTATGCTGAAAGCCTAAACAATAGTCTACTCTTCATAATCCAGGCATGAAATCATATCCAACAGAAATGGAGAAAGTTAAGCCAAGATCTGGGATCAGAGGAAAGTACATTCTGGAGACGTTTGTGCAATTTTTAAAAAATGAAATCAAGGATTTTTTTTTTTACTCAGTGATTAAAAGCAAATTGGACAGATTAAACTATTACCATTTCTCTAAGCAGTGGAGAATGCTGGTATGTACGCTGTAAAGCACTGGAACAGGTGCACCCAAGGCTAAGTATCAAATATTTCCACATCTTCAGGAGCCTAGCTTCTTCCATTAGCAACCAGCCTTTCAACTTTAAGAACCCAGATTAAACTGGATCTACTATATCTTAATTAAAGTGAGTGTGCGGACTTGGATTATGTTCAGTTCTCTTTTTCTTATATCACACATAACCAAAATTCAGTACACATAGACTTGCCTTTTTCTCCTAGCTGATCTTATCTAGAAAACTTCCATTTGGTCAGAGATACAAGTAAAAGAAACTCAGTATGTACCTTGAAGATAAAGATACGAGATCTTAACATACCTGGTTCTACCAGCATTCAATTAAGTCAACAAATTATTTATCACAATATACACAGAATTTTCTTTCTTTCTTTCTTTCTTTTTTGAAACTGAGTCTCGCACGGTGCAGTGGCACGATCTCGGCTCACTGCGACCTCCGCCTCCCAGGTTCAAGCGATCCTCCTGCCTTAGCCTTCCGGGTAGCTGGGACTACAGGCACGCGCCACCACGCCCAGCTTATTTTTGTATTTTTAGTAGAGATTGGGTTTCACCATGTTAGCCAGGATGGTCTCAATCTCCTGACCTAATGATCCGCCGGCCTCAGCCTCCCAAAGTGCTGGGATTACAGGCATGGGCCACCGTGCCTGGCCCAGAATCTTCTAAATCATCTTAATATCACTGTTACATTTTCTACTTAGAGTGGGAAGACAAGTCTATGCTTTTATTGTAGGAGGCCAATGTGCTTCATTTTCTTAAAAAAAGGAAAAAAAAAAAACAAAGGAAAAGAAATAAAAAAGAATAAAATTAAAATATTAAAAAACAACACAAAACTGAGACATAATGCATGACCTCAGGAATACTAAAGAGGATCAATGGTAAACTCATACAGATTTTGTAAGCTTAGAATATATTTAAAATATTAAATTTGTACAATTTTGCTCATATTTGGATGAGAAAACCATAAGGACATACATTAAAATCATTTTATACTCACATTATGTCTAGAGTTCTGACATGTCTTACTTCCAAAGCCACACGAAAGCTACATGGGTTTGGCTTTTACCATTTTCCCACCAATTTTCAACTATTTATATAAATGAGAAAGCAGCCTAATTTCAGAAATGAAGGAGAAAGGTACCTACTGTTTAAGTTGACCATATAAACAGAGTTCTAATCATGTAGGGGGAAAAAAAAATGAAGCAGAAAAAAAAAAGAGAGAGATTTTAAGATTTCTCCATGTCAATATCTACAACGTCTCTAATGATGAATACAAGTTATTGTAAAATTTAAAAACTGGGATACTCCTTACATTTCTATTACTACCACTAATTCTCTAAGATATCTCTCAATTAAAGTCATTAGCTCTCCAAAATAAATGATACTTTATCATTTTTCAAAGTTATGTTTGAATTTAGCATCTTTTGAAAGCTGAGATGGTAGGTCAGCTATTTTATGGTGGAAGAAGCAGCATATCTAGCATAAAAACTAAATTTCAAGATACACAGGCTCCTAGTTCTGGGCTTTCTAGCTGTGATGTTAGAAATGTCATCATTCTGGGTCTTAAGTTACCTCATCTGTAAAACAGCAATAATAACTACCTCAAAGGGTGAGAGGATTAAATGAAGTAGTAAAAGTGTTTACTTACACTTCCTTGAATCTGTAAGAAATGCTTCATATGTGTCAATTATTATTACACTCTGACATAAGATCTTACATAGTTAAAAAATAAATCATCCACTCATTCAACAACTACTTAGTACATACAATGTTTTAGATGTAAGAATTCTTCTGCTGTGGAAGATACATTTAAGGATAAGGTATCTGCCCAGAAAGAGTTTATCTTCTTAAAGCCACTACAGACAAGCAAATAGGCAATCATAGTATCTCAGGACTAGTGCTACCAAGGGTGCTGATGGCTGTCAAAAAAGTCTGCAACTACTATGCAGAATTATCAAGCATTGTTATTCTTATTCATGCGTTCAAAAACCAGTGTTAACAAAACTTTTTCTGTAAAGAGCCAGAGAATAAATATTTTAGGCTTTGTGGGCCTTACAGACTCTTGCAACTATTCAACTCTGCCATTGTGGCATGAAATCAGCCATAAACAATATGTAAACAACTGTACCATAGCTGTTTTCCAACAAAACTTCATTCAAAAAATCAGTGGTGGGCCAGATGTGACCAACGAACACCATTTGCCAAACTTTGGTTTAAACCATATGCATCAATTAATAGAACAATTCTTTATGAAAAGCATATATGAACAAATGTAGATGTCTGCCTTATAAAAGGTTTAATATTTTAATCTCAGAAAGAGAAGAAAATGGGGAGAAAGAATAGCTTTCACAGATGAAGCCTTGCATCAGCACTGGAAAGCTTCCAAAACGGAAATAAATTTCAATGAAGGAACAATTAGAAGAAAAGAAAACAGGCAATTAATGGTTGTTACTTTTATTTTTTCCTGAGAATCAGAAACAAAAATCTACTTGTTATGTAAGGAGATGGGCATATTTACATGTTTCACACCCCAGTTTTGACAATGGACAGCTCCAGTCAGGACTTTATGGCAAGTGGGCTGTTTAGTTTAATGATGTCAAAATGCAGGGGAGCAGATGGCAATAAAACATTATTAGAAGAGATGAAATACACGCAACTGGTAGCAGTTTACTTATTCATATAAAAATTTTAAAATGGAACCAATAAATCTATCCATCTTAGCTAGGCAAATCTAGTTATCTCGATTTATTACTGTAGTGCAAAGCCTACAATGAAATTTGGGATGGTTGTAGAAACAGTAATTTCCTTTCTCACCCCTATCTCCCTTAGACTTCAAATAAAAGATAGAATTTATATCCACTTATAACTGAGATGCACATCATTCAGTCTTTGATCTAATCAAATCTCACAAATATATTTGAGTCTTTCTCACAAAAAAAAAAAAAAAAACACCGAAACAACATATCAGATCTCTCCAAAGCTCAGTCTATAATGAAGTAAACAAGCTTTTCTTTATTGCTAAATGTAGCACACACCAGAAGCAGGGTATGATTTAAAAAAAAGAAAAACATATTAACTAGAATCTTAGCCAAATGATCTAAATTTCAAAAACAGAGTTTAGATGCAAAGAAAATGTTACTTGAAACAGATCTCAGCAGTTGCCAGTCACTTGAAGCTCCCTATTATCCAAGGCAAGAAGCCTTTCTATCCCATCCCTAACAGATACAGTCCTCCTTAAATACATTCACTGATACTGTCTTTTCAGTCAGGAAAATACAGTATTCAGAGTCAAAACAGCTGGGTTCAACTCACCACAGAACTCTAAACAATTCTTTTGACTTTTCTCAGACGCTGTTACCTCATTAAATAATGCCTATTCAAATTTTAAATTTTAATGACATTATCTTATTGTGCAGTCTTATAAAAATATCTGTTACAACTGAAAGTATTACAAAAACAATGATTACTACTAATCAATGACAGTCCTCATTCTGCTGTTAAATGTTAAATGTTTGTTCCTTTTAGGCCGCCCATTGTATTCATGAGTTCCCAATCCTCAAATAGGGATGGTGAAAACTCCTCAGATGGGGTACAACAGAAGCAAAAATTATTCATTTTGAAAAGCAAGTTTGTGTTTTTTCCCGTTTCATTTGATCAAAAGAAATTTACACTGTCCCCAAAAGACCTTCAAATGGTCACAACTTTTATATTTATAGCTTACTTGTATCATGCTTCTTCAAAACACGAAACAACTTATATTCTAAAAAAGAATCATAAACTTTTGTTTTTACATTCTTGTCAATTAAGAGCCTTTGTCTTTACTACATATCCAAACTGTTTCATAGAGAAAAACAAATCACTAAGATAAAGCTTATACACATATCACCTAATTCACATAAAGGAAATGGTGCCTTAACAAGAGCGTAGGGAAATTGGTATCTGTTCAATACGGACTATCAGAGGTTAAGAATGTCTAATATTGGCTGGGCGTGGTGGCTCACGTCTGTAATCCCAGCACTTTGGGAGGCTGAGGCGGGCAGATCACAAGGTCAGGAGATCGAGACCATCCTGGCTAACACGGTGAAACCCCGTCTCTACTAAAAATACAAAAACATTGGCCGGGCATGGTGGCAGGCGCCTGTAGTCCCAGCTACTTGGGGGGCTGAGGCAGGAGAATGGCGTGAACCTGGGAGGCGGAGCTTGCAGTGAGCCTAGATAGCGCCACCACACTCCAGCCTGGGCAACACAGCGAGACTCTGTCTCAAAAAAAAAAAAAAAGTCTAATATTAAATGATAAAATACTACTGCCTTGAGTATATCGCCATAATATCATATCAACTAATATCAATATATGTTTTTATTTTCCTCAGTAGAATGCCTGCCTCCATGGACACCTTTAATAATATCCACTAATTTCTTGTCAACACCAGGGACATGAGAGTAAACAGGGCTCAACTGGGAGTTGTGTGTACACACAATTAAAGAAAGTATGAAGGTAGCATTCTAATATGCTATAAACTGAATACAGTCCTACACCAGTGTTTTAACAGAGGATACATAGGTACTCTATAGGGAGTCAAGTTCCCAGGGAGGGCAATGGTTAAAACCAGCAGCCCAGTTAGGTTAAAGTGTAAATACCCTGCAGTCACCCTGCCCAGGGAATTCTCTCCAAAACACTGCCACTGCCCAGGGCAATATTCATTATCTATCTCCAGATTGGATTACCTGAGTAACTTCTTAAATGGTCTCCAGGTCTCCAATCTTAATCTCTACAATGAAGTCATGATGATCTTTTAAACACATTAATGCTATAATAATCTTTTAATAATGTAAGTCTGATTTTGCCACTTCCGGCTTATAAATCTTTTAATAGCTTCCTTTCAGCATCAAGTCCACATTCTTACATTCAAAACCCCCATTAATGCATCCAACCTTCTCTCTGGGCCACTAGACAACCTTAAACATACTGAACTACATGCCTTTCCTACCCAAAGCCAAATTCTCTTAGTTTTTGCATATGTTGCTCCCTCTCCAAATTGGCCTCTTCCTAAAAATGTTCAAGGGTCGTTGACTACATGCTATTTTATTTTAGGCACAAACATTAAAATATTGTTCCTGCATAAAATAGGACTTCACTATAAACAAATACATATTTTACCTCGAGATTGTATCCTCGGAACTTCAAGTCTTTTTCTTCCCTTTCCACTGTTCGCACCTCCATGCCTCTGAACTGGGACTCATAGTCTGATTTGACTCTTCTTTGAACCTTTTTGATGATTTCTATATTATATACTGGTGCTTTGCATCCGAGCTAATTTGTCCACAATGACAAAATGGGCGATCCCACATTCCTAATATTTCCTCTGCATTCCACTGCTTGGTTCCTTATATGCAGTAAATTATCACATTTTTTTTAGATGAGGGTCTAGCTCTGTCACCCAGGTTGGAGTGCAGTGGCACAATCCTGGCTCACTGCAACCTCCGCCTCCCAGGCTCAAGAGATCTTCCCATCTCTGCCTCCCGAGTGGCTAGGACCATGGGCGTGCACCACCATGCCCAGCCAACTTCTTTTTTTACAAAATTTGTGGAGCTGGGGGTCACGCTATGTTACCCAGGCTGGTCTCAAACTCCTGATCTCAAGCAATCCTCCTGCCTTAACCTCCCACACTATTGGGATTACAGGTGTGAGCCACAGTGCCCAGCCCTCATACTTCTGGGAAAAAAAAAAAAAATCCTATCATGGGGCTTTACAACTGTTATTATTTTTTAATTTCCAAAAATTAATAACGTATTACTAGTTATAGTACTGCTCATGTTCATGATCTTAATTCTGAAGAGAGTTAAATGCTTCAAGGAGAGTGCAGCTCCCTTCTCCTTAGCAACATGCTTATTTTCTAATAGCAGCCTTTGGCAGACAGTGCTTCCACCTTTTCAATGACTGTTGTGGGAATTTCAAGTTTGGCAGGAGGACAGAACAATATCCTGGCAGATGAATTCTGCATCCTTCAGATCGTATGATGTCCTAAATAAGACAACTGACTTCTCTACCCACTCCCTTTCCCGGGGACATTTACTGAGGGCCTATAAACTGTGCCAGGCATTGTTTAGATGCCGTAAAACAGAGATCAGTATGACTTGGTCCCCGTCCTCAAAGGAATCTAGAAACAGTCGTAAAGACACCTATGTAAACAATTACGATGAACAGGATGAATGCTATAACAAAGACATTACTGAAATTTTGTAGGAGTATTGAAAAAGAACAGGTAACAAGAGGGCTCAAGAAAGCTTCACAAAGGGGGGACAGTTGGTCTTAAAAGGTAAAGAGAAGTTTGTCAGGAGTAGAAGGGATGGAAAAGCATTTCAAATAAAAGGAGCAGCTTGTACAAAGCAGAAAAGTGTGTGCCAAGGAATGATATGAACTCATGAACTTCAGTGTCAGTGGACTATAGGGAACAGTAGTATAAAATGAAGCCGGAGAAGAAGGTTGGCCTGAGATTGCAAGGGGATCAAAAGTTCTGTTAAGAAGCTAAGCATTTTGACCATGGGCAGCAGACAGCCCAAACATTTTTAAGCAGGGATGTCACATGAGAACCAGTTTTTGGACGGTAACAATGTAAGTTATTAATGCCATCAAGAAAAGGAATAAAGGTATATAAAGTTAACCTCTGAGTATCCTCTAAGTATCTGCAGCCTAGTTAGATCACTTGATTTCACAAGAATGCTATGGGAGAAGTTTTTAAGGTCTTTATTTTAATAGTTAAAGAAATGGGGGCCGGGCCTAGTGGCTCACGCCTGTAATCCCAGCACTTTGGGAGGCCGGGGTGGGTGGGTCACGAGGTCAGGAGATTGAGACCATCCTGTCCAACATGGTGAAACCCCGTCTCTACTAAAAATACAAAAATTAGCTGGGTATGGTGGCAGGCGCCTGTAGCCCCAGCTACTCAGGAGGCTGAGGAAGGAGAATCACTTGAACCTGGGAGGCGGAGGTTGCAGTGAGCTGAGATTGCGCCACTGTACTCCAGCCTGGGCGACAGAGTGAGGGAGGAAGGGAAGGAAGGAAGGAGGGAAAGCTGAGAAGGAAGGAGGGAGAGAGGCAGGGAGGGAGGGAGGGAAAGGCTCACAAAAATGCTAACCTTCTGACATTCACACCTGCAAAGAGCAGGCATTTCTATTTTGGGGGGCCAACACCAGTCAGAAAACTGGCTCAATGAACAACGGGTCCAGATCTAGCAAAGCATTGCTTATATTCTAATGAATTATTCATTCTCATTTTGTATATGATTAAACTAAAATTAGAAAACTGATGTGTTCCAACATAGAAAGGCTCTTCATGACTATATGATTGAATTTGTGAAAAACATTACATTTGTAAGATAATAATATTTTATACATATATTTGTATCTAATGAACTAAATTTACCTAAGCTGCTACCCATAACTTAAAACAGGAACGCATGAACACATGATGAATCCGCTATCACCTTCTAAGTCAAAAGACTTTTTCATTTGCATCAGGAAGCTTTTGGAACTATTTATCTAAGACTAAGAGTACATTCTGAGGTGATTTTCTTGTTGTTATTGTCTTTAAACTATGGTATACCATTGTGTAGGGCAGAAGAATTTGAGTGGCTGGGAATTTTGTTTTTATTTTTAAATTTTCCAAAATAGTACAAAATAAGTTAACTTTGCCACAACATAATAACGGATTAAATGCCTGTTTATAGCACCTGGAGCAAGATAAACAAGAGCTCAGTAAATATTTTCAAAATTGAGCTAAGAATTATGATGTAATTCAACTGTGACTTCACAACAGGAAAACATACTTTCTTTTTATAATTTTGCTTTATAATGTTATATAATGTATAATGTTTTATACTGTTGCAGTTTTGCTCATATAAAATTCATTTATATTTTCTAGAAACAGCATAATGTTTTAAACACTAACCATGTGACTCATTATTATAGTTGCTAATATTGGCCTACTTTGATTATTCTCACAAATTTAATTAGGGCTTGGAAAAAGCACTCCATCGCCCTCTTGTGGTAATTTTGCTGTAGTATATTCGCCAAGAGTTCAAAAAAATGAATTTTTTCTTTCCACTTAAGAGGCAGAGCAGTACTTTAACCATAAACTTCTGAACTTCCAAGAGCCGTATATAAACTTTCTGTCCTCCACTGTCCATATACTTTGTGCCTTCTCTTCAGTTTCTACCTCAGAAATTTAGTCTTTTTGTTGCTTTTTAGAAAACATTCTCCTGTTAGCTTCCAATTACCATACCAATAGCATTTTTCTGAAAATTACTTTCTGTATTCAAATGCACAAAATAATTACAGAAAATCTTCATCATCATACATAGGCTTTAAATAAATAGAAATAATTCAAAAACGTATGGAGCTGAGCTTAGCATTTTTTCCCCAAAAGAATAGATCATGCTAAGTCAGTTAATAGTCCAGAAATTTCAGAGACTAATAATATTAGACTAAATGTTTTTTACTAGTCCAGAAATTTCAGAGACTAATAATATTAGACTAAATGTTTTAAGTTTTTAGAAGTAATAAAAGTCTTTCCTCTAAAATAGTCTAACTCATATGCCATGGCCTGTCCTCTTTCCAACACAACAGAAATACTTTTAGCTTTTTTTTTTTTTTTTTTTTGAGACAGAGTCTCACTCTGCCATCCAGGCTGGAGTGCAGTGGCATCATCTTGGCTCACTGCAATCTTCGCCTCCTGGGTTCAAGCGATTCTCCTGCCTCAGCCTCCTTAGTAGCTGGGACTATAGGCGCCTACCACCACGCCTGGCTAATTTTTCTAGTATTTTTAGTAGAGACGGGGTTTCACCCATCAGGTGATCTTGATCTCCAGGATGGTCTCGATCTCCTGACCTCGTGATCCAGCCGCCTCAGCCTCCCAAAGTACTGGGATTACAGGCATGAGTCACTGTGCCCAGCCACTTCTAGCTTCTTAGCAAAATTAGTAACATGTTAACACATGCCACTATAAAATAGACTGTATAAATAATGTTTTCTAAAAATAATTTATAAATAAAGGAATTTATTTAGTGTCTAATATATTTAAACACTGTGAAAAATACAAAAACAAAGATGGATTCCTAATTAAATTAACTAAAAATTCACTCTTACAAATCTCAAAAATATTCTAAAAAGAATAAAGAGTGATCTTTTTTTTTGGAGACAAGGTATCTCACTCCGGTTGCCCAGACTGGAGTGTAGTGGTGCAATCACGGCTCCCTGTAGCCTCAACTTCCTGAGCTCAGATGATGCTCCCACCTCAGCCTCCCACGTAGCTGGGACTACAGGCGCATGTGCCACCATGTCCGGCTAATATTTTACATTTTTAGTAGAGATGGGGTTTTGCCATGTTGCCCAGGCTGATCTCAAACTCCTGGGCTCAAGTGATCCTCAGCAGCCACCGCACTCAGCTGTGATCAATCTTAAAGCTATCACATTGTGAAAAGTGGCCTCTTGGGTACTCAATCAGCACTCATCTCAAAACTGATGAAGAACGACTAGAAATTAGAGGGCTAGGTGAAGAAGTACATTCTGTACAGAATGGTAAGAACTTTGAAAAGCATGGCAATATGCCATGTCTTAGAAACTGAAGATGGTTTAGTGCAACCAAGCACAGATTATAAATTGGGTGAAGCAGGAGATGAGGCTGAGAAATTAGTAGTGGCCAAAGTATAAAAGGTCCTAAATGATCTGTTAAGGAAGGGTGAGAGAGTCAAGCATTCTCAGCAGAGGAATAAAGCAGCAAATCAGAGTTTGAGAAAGATCACTTGCTGCTGGCCAAGCATGAGAGCTCACACCTGCAATCCCAATGCTTTGGGAAGACAAGGTGGGAGGATCGCTTAAGCTCAGGAGTTCGAGGGCAGCCTGGGCAATATAGTGATATTCCATCTCTACCAGAAAAATAATAATAATAATTCCCAGCTACTAGGGAAGTTGAAGTGGCACGATCACTTGAGCCTTGGAGTTTGAGGCTACAGTGAGCTATGATTGTGCTACTGCACTTCAGCCTGGGAGACTGGGCAACAGAGTGAGATCCTATCTCTTTTTTTTTTTTTTTTTTTTTTTTAAATGGAGTCTCGCTCTGTCGCCCAGGCTGAAGTGCAGTGGCGTGATCTTGGCTCACTGCAAGCTCCACCTCCTGGGTTCATGCCATTCTCCTGCCTCAGTCTCCCAAGTTGCTGGGACTACAGGCACCCGCCACCATGCCCAGCTAATTTTTTGTATTTCTAGTAGAGATGGAGTTTCACTGTGTTACCCAGGATGGTCTAGATCTCCTGACCTCGTGATCCGCTGGCCTCGGCCTCCCAAAGCGCTGGGATTACAGGCGTGAGCCACTGCGCCTGGCTGATCCTATCTCTAAAAAAAAAAAAAAAAAAGATCACTTGCTGTAGTATGGAGGTATGGGGGACAGACTGAAGGAGTGGAAAGAAGACAGGGAAATTAGAAGTCATTTGTAATGAAGAGGTCATGAATCAAAGCAATGGCTCTAATGACACAGAGAAGAAATTTGAGAAATAATAAAAAGTAAAACCATTAGATGTTAGTTACTGTGAGGATGTGGGGCGTAGGGTCTAGAAGTCTACATTCCAGCTTTGGTGACTGAGTGGATGTGCAATTCCCAGGGACAGGAAATGGTATTTTCAGACATACTGGATTTGAGGCGCCACCAGGAGATGGCAAAGAGGTCGCTTACGTTGGAGAGAAAGATCTGTAAATTATCGATGACTAAGTAATGAAAGGAACCTGGATGAGAGATCACCCAGGGAGAGCATAAAGAGTGAGAAGAGATTAACAACATTTAAGTACAGTCCCATTTTCCTGTTAAAAGGGGTACTTCTTTTTACATAATCATAAACTTTGTTCATGTTGGGAGAAATAGGAAATGATTTAATCTTTCTTCATTTTGCAGATCAGAAAACTGAGGGTGTCAAAGAGGTTATGTGACTTTATTTAAAGCTGTTAATCAGGCCGGGCACAGTGGCTCACGCCTGTAATCCCAGCACTTTGGGAGGCCAAGACGGGCAGATCACGAGGTCAGGAGATCAAGACCATCTTGGCTAACATGGTGAAACCCCGTTTCTACTAAAAATGCAAAAAATTAGCCAGACGTGTTGGCGGGCGCCTGTAGTCCCAGCTACTTGGGAGGCTGAGGCAGGAGAATGGCGTGAACCCAGGAGGCGGAGCTTGCAGTGAGCTGAGATCGCGCCACTGCATGCACTCCAACCTGGGGGACACAGCGAGACTCGGTCTCAAAAAAAAAAAAAAAAAGCTGTTAATCTGTAGAAGTCAATGAGAACTCAGGTTTTCAGACTGAGGCCAGGCGGTTCCATCCTGCTGCTCAAATGCTCTTTCTAATACTGTGTCCTTCTTCCCTATGCATTGTAAGAACAAGAATTGGAAGATGCTTTCTTCAGTAATTGTTTGATGGCAATAAATGTTTCTGTGGTTATTTGTACATATCATCAAAACTAAAATGTTATATTTCCAAGGATAACCTTCCAACAATATAGTTTGTTATTAAATAAGACCCAAATTTACAATTTAACACATGCTTCCTATTCTGCGAAACAAGGAAATGCCCAGTCCTACAATTATGAATAGCAAATGCGACTGTATCAAATACACACAAAGAATGTTTAGGAGATGTCTCAGAGAGAAAAATCGCTAATCTTCATAGTCCTTTCTAAATCTTGGGCCATTGAGAATGGGTTTTACCAGTGAATTCTACCATATATCCCAGAACACATTTTCATAATGAAACTCATTACGAAAAGCAAGAAGGAAGAGATTTCTTTGGGCTACCTCCTTGGTTTGGCCGTTGCCAGCTTGGTGACTTGATGACGCCAGTGGATCCTACCGGTTTGAAGGCAGCTGCAGTTGTGAGGCTGGCCACCCCGGGTCTGCCGGAGGCTGGGCTGTCCAGGCTCTCGGGCAAGCTCCGTGTGGAAGCTACTGAGGAAGCCAACTGCGGAGAAGGCTCCTGAGAGTTACTGTAAAGGAAATAAAGAAACATCTTTGGTGAAGTGGTAGCAATGTAACTTAGCAATAATCCTTTCTTTTCAAAATCCATTAATCAATCAAAATCCATTGATTAATTAATCAATTTTTTAGAAAAGAAAATCTTTGAAGTCATGACTGAGGGATTGCCTCTCTTTAAAACAGAAAAAAAGAAAAAGGAGTCAGATTGCATTTGTTTCATACTTTGAAAATTCTTTCTAAAAGGTCTACCACGAGAAATTAGGCTACTGAAAATTTATACGGTTAATCATTTTAAATGATAAAAGTTTCCCTGACACCTCAGCCCTTACCAGTTACTCTTTTTCTTCTTCTACTTTTTGGGGTTTTTTTTTTGTAGACACAGGGGTCTCACTATGCTCCTCAGGCTGGTCTTGAACTCCTGGCCTCAAGCAATCATCCCACTTCAGCTTCCAAAAGCACTGGGATTACAGGTGTGAGCCACCATTCCCAGCCCAGTTACTCCTTCTACTCACATACTCACTCATTCATAAATATTTAAGCACCTACTATATGCCAAACGTTGGTTGTGCTATGCACTGGCCACAAAACAATAAACAAGAAACAACATCCTTTGCCTAACAGAACATCCAGTGTCATGCATTCAAAATAAAGGGAAAAAAGAGGCAAGACTGCCATTATCTTCTCTAAACCAGTGTTACCTGTTTAAACAGGAGGTCTTATCTATGCTAGTTCCAGTTTGGTTTTGAAGACCACATGGCCTTATTACCAAGTCATTTGTGATTTATAATTACATATAACATCATTTCCAAAAAAAAAATTCCAAAAAAAAAATTCTAGTTGAAACAATAATACTTATTGTTTCAAAAATAATAATTTTGTTTCAAAAAATAATTTTGTTTCAAAAAAATAATAATTCCAAAAAAATAATAATTATAGTTGAAACAATAATACTTATTGTTTCAAATTATAAAATATATGCTTTGGTATGATATAATACTATAGTAGTGGTTATTTCTATCAAGTAAAGTATAATAACAATTCTTAAAAATAATACTTTCAGGCTGGGTGCAGTGGCACATGCCTGTAATCCCAGCACTTTGGGAGGCCGAGGCTGGCAGATCACCTGAGGTCAGGAGTTCAAGACTCATTTCCTCCAGACTTGGTCCCATGCACCTTTTTCCTTTGCTAATCTTGCTCTGTATTATTTTGCTATAATAAATCTTAGTCATGAGTGCAACTATATACTAATCCTGTAAGTCCTTCTAGTGAAACAACAAACCTAGGAGTGGTCTTGGGGCATCTCTGACACTAAACAGTTTTGAAAAACCGTACGAATGATTTTCTTGAAATATTGGTCCCTATTCTTGTTCTCTCAAATGCAAGTGTCATAGAGCCATCAGCTTTTATTATTTTTGATCAGTTTAACTTAAAAAACTAAAACCTGCTTGATAATAAAACACGCTATACAATAAAAAACTTTAAGCACTTTAATAATCTTTATCATAAATAAAAAGTCAAAGACTGCCTCCCTCATGGGAATATTGAACACAATTACCAGTAAAGGCAACACAACAAAAAGCATTAATGGAATCAGGGTTCGAAATTACAGTATAGTGGTTATAAACATCTTTTAAAAGCACTGTGGTGGACAAATTATTTTACATCTCTAAGCCTCAGTTACCTGTACTTTAAGTGTACTGAGTAACATTTTGCTCATAAGATTTCTATGAGGCTTAAATAAGATAATTATGTATAAAGTGCTTAGCATACTCTAAGGCACAGAATATAACCTTAACATATTGAAAGGATAATTACATAATTACTGTATTCAAATAATAAAAGTAAGCCTTATTTTCAACATTTTTACTCATTACAAATAAATGATTTTTGAAATACTTATATAGAGGTCATTTTCATTCTAGGATTAAATTACTCTTGTGGATTTGATTTTTAAAACTAATTAATAATGTATATAATCACGGTTCTAAGAAAAAAAAAATATGACCAAGCAATGCTAGGAATTATAGATGAAACAAAAATACATAGTCTGGAAATAACAAAACCCAATCCATCACCATTTAATGTATAGTCATCTGAAAGAATCAAAATTTAATTCCAGGAGAGCTGCCAGACAAACTGACTTAAAAGAGAGGAATTCGGTGTCAAGCTTAATACAGTTTGGGTGGAGGAACTGGTAATAGTAGCCCAGGTTATGAAAAAACCTAGAGAAGCATGACAGCCATCCTCAAATGTCTGACATACAGATTCACCCTATGTGACTACATTGTTTGCCTAATGTCAAGGAGTGAAATCTACAGTGAGATGGATTTGCTTCAATAAAAGGTGCTTCCTAATATAAAAAAATCCTCCAAAGGAAAAAAATCTGTTCCTAACGAGGCTTTCTGTGACAGCCCTGTCACCAGAAGCTAGTTAAGCAGAGGATGGAATGCTGCACAACGAATTTAGCCATTTAGCCTGTGGAAGGCTCAGTTATATTTCAGCATGGCATACAAAGCCTTCTAAGATAAAGCTACAATCTACCAGTCTAATCTTATCTCCTATCACTATGCTATACAAACTATATTCTGGCCACCCCTACTGTCTGTACACAATTCTACATTTTTTTTTCCAGATTCTATATACAAGGTACCTCTTTCTACTCTCTCTCTGCACCCATCCACATCTTATCCATAACTAATAATAATAGAAGTAAATATAATAATCCATCATGCACTGTGTTCAAATTAACATACATTATTTTGTTTAATTATTCAAGCCTCCAGCAGTAGAGACACTCCTTTTAATTCAGGACATGTGTTAATTGCATGGCATATAATTTTATGCTGATTTGTAATAGCTGTTTTAAAATTACTATTAATAGTCACTTCTTTAAGTATCTTGTCTCCTCTACTACATTATAAACTACCTGAGGGTCGGGACGTTACTGTGACTGTAGGTAAATTATTTAAACTTGGTAAACTTCCTCACCTGTAAAATGGTATAAAAATGCTACTTTTATCCCAAGGTTACTGTTAAGAATTAAGTAAGATATGAGATAATACATGCAAATTACTTAGCACAGTGCCCAGCAGAGAGTATATGCTCAGGAAATAAAAGGGATTCTTACTCCTACATCCTGTAATATCTGGTTTGGTGATAATAAAATTAGCAACAAGTACATTTACTAAATAAGCATCCTTCAACTGCACTAAGAATTTTGCTTCTAAATGTACTATGGATCACTTGGGTGCAGGGTATTGACCCCAGACAAAATCTTGCTTCCTCAGTTCAGTTTTAAAAACACACAATATTTCTTAAAGTTCCCACAGAATAAGTATCATATAAGCTAAAGAAATTTCAATTTTTGATTGTATCTTTTGTACAGAGGTTTGTATACATTCTCTCTCAGAGGCCTGAGACGTTTAAATCTTAAACAGTACTCTTTAGCTACAAAGGGCTTGGAGTAGACTATAAAGAATTCATAGAAATCTAAGTTATTACCAAGGCAGTTTTTCCATTTATGCTTAAATCCAGAATTGATCTGAAGTTCAATTTTCTCTGAGGATAAAATTTAATTGAACCATTTCATGTTGTAATGGAAGAATATTAGGGTTTATCTAGACAATCATATATCTGAATATATGATGCCCAATCCTCTAAAAATCTAACATTTTTTCCCTAATTTTAACTATTAGCTACTACTTAAAGAGAACACATAAACATTTGGTATTGGCTGGGCACAGTAGTTCATGCCTGTAAACCCAGCACTTTAGGAGACCAAGGCAGAAGGACTGCTTGAGCCCAGGAATTCAAGACCAGCCTGGGCAACACGGCAAGACCTTGTCTCTGTAAAAAAACATTGTACTAAAGATGAAAGGACTGGCTGGGTGCGGTGGCTCATGCCTGCAATCCCAGCACTTTCGGAGGCCGAGGCGGGCAGATCACGAGGTCAAGAGATGGAGACCATCCTGGACAATATGGTGAAACCCCGTCTCTACTAAAAATACAAAAATTAGCTGGGCGTGGTGGTGCATGCCTGAAGTCCCAGCTACTCGGGAGGCTGAGGCAGGAGAATTACTGGAACCCGGGAGGCAGAGGTTGCAGTGAGCTGAGATCATGCCACTGCACTCCAGCCTGGCGAAAGAGCAAGACTCCATCTCAAAAAAAAAAAAAGGATTAAAAGTCACTGGCCATATTAATGTAGGAATAAAATATTATCAATAATCACTAGCAAGAAACTTCTAATGATTAATGTATTAATATAGTATAGCATTGTTACTTAAATTAGAATGCTATTTTATTTCTGAACTCATGATTCAAATATATTTTTTTCTAAATTTAAATTATTTAAGGTGTAACTAAATCCTAAATAAAATTTAAATGTTTTCTAAATAATTCTAATGAGGAAGTTGGTGTAAATCCATAAATACCCTTGGCTGATACCACAGACACTGATATTAAAATACGGTTATTTTCACTAATCTACCAAATAAACAGGGACTGAAATGATAGATTGATATGACTTCTATCTTAAGAATACCAAGATTTTTTTTTCATTTTTTCAAAAACTGAAAATAGAGACAAGTACACTAATAGAGCAAAAGTTTATTTTCAAGATGGAGCTAATGAGGAAAAAAGAAAAGAAAGAAAAGTTAACTCTCAGTGTCAGCAACCTGATTTATCTTGAGTTTACATTCCTTTCCCACATTTGTTTAACTGTTACAACAAATAAAGCTCAGATACAGATTAAGAATACTTGGGAATTTTAAGTCCATTTTCAAAGGAAAAACTCTGCTTGAAGAATACTTCTCAGAGTAACTTATTCTAATTACATGTTTAAATTTTTTAAAAGACAACTGCACATCACAGGTTTAATTATCAATGTTTAAGTTAAACAGTTTTTGGCTAAAGTCTTATCAAAAAATGGTATACTAATATACAGATTCTGAAATGGCAAGAAAGGAATATTTCTGGAAAGGCCTTAGTTACGAGCAATTGTTTATTTTATAGAATTCCTCTGTCAGAACTCCTTTAAAGGACCTGGACATGTAGAGAGGGTAATGAGTGTCTTTCCTTCCAGAATTCCATATTTAGAAGAAA
This sequence comes from Nomascus leucogenys, assembly GCF_006542625.1. Lineage (NCBI taxonomy): Eukaryota > Metazoa > Chordata > Mammalia > Primates > Hylobatidae > Nomascus > Nomascus leucogenys. Next base: position 77,130,280 of record NC_044389.1, on the reverse strand, counting down.
ATTTTTAATATTTTCCTAAGCAAAATTCTTTGACTTAGAGTTTGTAAACCAAAATTTAAAGTATAATATACTAATATATATTATAATGGAAATATATTTTAATGGAAAAATGTATTTTAATGGAAAAAATAAATAAAAACTATTATACTATATACTTTTAAACATTACTATCACATAAAAGTAAAAATCAAGATAAAATGTCTCTGACACATTTTATGATTACTATCATACAGGATAAAGTGTATCTGGTCTTTTGGGTACTCCTCTCACTAAGTTAGCAAGAGTCTCCTCAGGAAACCCCAGAATGCCAACTGGACTATCTTTTTAGAAACCATTTCCCTCTCTCAATATCAAACTATGTTTTGTCTGTGTCCTACTGTTAATAAGAAGCAATGGTGATGACTACTAATACTCACTCTGGAGGTGGGGCCATAGACAGCACAGTCAGTCCATAAATGCATGCACACTTTTGCATGTATATGCACGCAGGCACTTTTCTGGAGAGAGGATCTATAGCTCTTACCAGATTCTAAAAGTGTGGTCTAAGTGTACTCAAGTACTCAAAGTGTACTCTAAGCCTGGTCAGTAACCTGCCTCTGTACAATCTCAGCCCTGACAACAGAAGACTTCTGCTCATTGAACACTCACAATATTCTGCAAATATATAATATAATTTCAGGTATTGTCTTCTCTTAGAGAAAAATGTACTATGATCTTTCTCCCTTGTTTAAACACCTCCCTTAAAAGTTACCCAGAATAATAGGTAAATATATATATATATAATATATATAATAAATATATTTATATATTATATATATAATAAATATATTTATATATTATATATAATATATATTTATGTATATTTTATATATATATATATATTTTGAGACAGAGTCTTGTCCTGTCGCCCAGGCTGGAGTGCAATGGCGTGATTTCGGCTCACTGCAACCTCTGCCTCCTGGGTTCAAGTGATTCTTCTGCCTCAGCCTCCTGAGTAGTTGGGATTACAGGCGCCCACCGCCACGCCCGGCTAATTTTTTGTATCTTTAGTAGAGACGGGGTTTCACCATGTTGGCTAGGCTGGTCTCGAACTCCTGACCTCGTGATCCGCCAGCCTCGGCCTCCCAAAATGCTGGGATTACAGGTGTGAGCCACTGCACCTGGCCCAGGTAAATATATTGAAAAATCTCTATAACAGTGGTTAGAATACAAACATCTAATCAATAGACAGCCTAGTTATATCTGGTTTTCACTAAGTATGTTGTACATTTTGCCACTGATTTTATGTTCTGTCAAAAATCATTGTATACAGTTATTCATTGAGATTATATCTTTAGTAAACACTTGTGATATTTTTATTTTTATATTATGCCTAAAAATTTCTGGCTTAATCCTTAAGCTTAGGAGAAAAATCTATTTTGGTGTTTACCATTTCCCAAATATAGTGAAAATTAAGTTGCTTTTCCAAGCAAAACCTTCATATTTAAGAACTATAATATGTAGCCAATCAAAATTGATCATCATTATTTTTTGTTTTTCCAAAAGGTATGTCTTATCAAACATTTGAGGGTTCTAATATAGCTATATCCATGCAATAAAAGACAGAAATTCTACTGCAATTTAAATACTTGCACAATTACGCAGAATTGCACACCAAACATCAAGTATGCTAAGGAAAGATGTCACAAAAGGTTAAAAGGTGAGTTAATAATCATAGGACATACTGTGCTTGTGCATTAGCATGGCATTGACATTATAGTTAATTCAAAATTGGGCACAAATCCCTAGAACTCTAGCATGTTCTCACCTGGCCTGTTAATACAGTGGTGAAGTGTTAGAGAAAGCAGTACGCTTAACAGCAAACCACCACTTGCCATATCTGCTCCCACAGTACCTTGTTTTCTTAACATGGATAGAGCCAGTTGATTTCCTTGAGGACTGCAGATAGGAAAAAGCTAAAGGCTTGGAGACAGGGCTGATGTAAAGTGCATCCAGGAGTGAGTGATATCTTTCAGGAGTGTAGAGGCTGGTAAGCATTTAGAAAGAGTTTTAAGTCAAAAATCACACTACCAATAGCAGACAGTAGTTCTTAAGGTCTGTGATTTGAAACATTTCCTTTACGAGAGAGAGGGTGGGGAGAGAGAGGAAGAGGGAGGGGAAGCAGAAAGCAGCAAAGGAGGATGAACGAAGATAAAAAGAAGCGCCAAGAGTTTATTCTATCGCTTTACTCATTAATATAACATTGATTAGATTTTCACCAAAATGGTCAAAGCCATCACTTAGAAAGCATTTGAAGCTCTAAAGACTATAGAAATTATCTAAAACCCCCAAACCACAAAAACAAAACCAATTTAATCTTTTTGGGGAAGGACATAATTTTATTTTTTTAGGGGAGAGTAGTCTTCAGATCACCCTTTAAAGGTCGTGGGAGAAGATAAAATCAATAGAAACTTAAAATACTCATTAATACTTTCTTGTTTCCAATATAAAACCTGAAAAACGTAAAAACCCAAGGGCCAAGAAGCACACAACATGTAATAATTCACGCAACTGAGAAATACCATACATAAATGGCAGCAATGGAGAGATTAAAAGGTGATTTTTAAGAAAAAACCAGTAACAAATACTGTGAGATTTATCCACAACCTAGATAAAATATCCACTACACAATTAAGAGCTCACGATAGAGCTACGATTGCTTCAAACGGGTATATTTTCTTTGAGGTGACTTGTAAGACAGTGAAGAGCGCTGAGATCACATCAGACAGACGCTGTATGTGTAGTTCTACCTGGTTTTTGTAGCAATAACAGCAGACACAGTAGCAGCTGCGCTGCTCAGAACTGCAGCACTATATCTAGCAGGAGAAGAGAAGGTAGAAAAGTTTCGAAAACCTTCGAAAGAATCTTCCACATTTCCTGTGGAGCTGCTTAAACTGACAGGTAGGGAAAGAAAAACAGGAGAGGAACAAAAAGGAAAGTGAGAAAGGGTAGCATAATAAATACAAGACAGCAACCATTTCATATTAATATCTAAGCATTATAAAAGTGTGAAGTGTAAGAAGTGCAATAGGAGTTCAGGCCATTTAGTTTCTGTTCCTACGGTTTCTCTCAGAAGTTAAAAGCTGATGTATAATCCTCCATAAAGCTGATTTTGACATACAAATACTCTTGAATGTATTTAAGTTCACTGACTGTATTCCTATTTAAAATTACCTCGTATCACACATTTGAAGACTGACTTGCCAACAACTTAGTAGAAAATAAATCTAAACGTGAAGTCTGAATTTCTATAAGCATAGAAAGAAAAATTGTTTTTTCCCAAAAAGCCTCTATATAATGAGCTTTACCTTAGAGATGACATACACTGACAGCGTGACATTTAATACGACTTACATTTTCAGGAGAAGCAGGTACAACTGACTGCTTATGGAGAAGCAGCAATATATATTAACATGAAAAGAGATAATTGTTTAAAATATTGAGAGTAAAGCTATTTAAGGAGGGAAAGTACCTTTGCAAAAATAAACCGATGTTACAGTGAATATGATCAAAACATCACCTTTTCTGCTGAGTTCCATATTTCTATTTTCAGTTAGTTCTGTAAGCATTTTTAAATGCAGGTATAGCATTTTATCTTCAGAACTAATAAGTATTTATTACTTAAAATAATAATTTTCCCTTGGCCTTTTAGAAAAGATCAAATGCCTGGACAGGAATGAACATTCTATAATTATGACTGTAATGATTTTCAAATTGGTTATTAAGTAAAATAAAAAGAGCGTATAAATGCATAGTGTGAAACTTGTAGTCTCTCTTCTTCATTTATGGGTGCAACTTATCAATGAGCATCATCACTACAGTATGACCACTTTTTTCAATGGCCACCTCCAACACAAAGTAATTATGTGGCAAACTCAACCTCTGGTTAATGTGAGCTTAGGTGTCTGAAACTGTGAGGGTTGACATAAGTCTCTTTTTCCTGTTGGAAGAATTTGATAAGTCATTCTTCCAAGTTCCATAGGCTATAACTTTACAAAAGCCATTAGAAAAAAAATTAAGGAAATAGTTGCAAGCTATGTTTTCAAAATGATACAGAATTAAGTAATTTTTCTTTTGGTCTATCTAAGTCTATCCATTAAATTAAACTACATGGCTAAGTTTTAACAACTGTTATGAATGGTTAGAAAAGAAAACGTCAGGGTCTGGAAAGAGAAAAGAAAGATGTTATCAATGGCAGAGCAGGGTAGGTAACATGAATGTCAAAGGGAAGAATAAAGTTATCATGTGATTCCACTTCTGAGTTTCTGAATTACTCTGCATCTTTGAGACAATGGTCACTATTTGGAGACGTAATGGTGAATAATAAGAACTAGAAACTTAGTCTATTGAAAAATCACTTAAAAATAAATCAGCTGATTTATTCTCCTCCAGGAAGAAAAGGAAACAGTAATGAATTTCTTTAATCATACTGCATCACAAATAATAGAAAAGGATTTAGTATCAGCAGAATCTAGTGATATCTCATAAGCAGTTACCTATCTGAATATCTTTAGAATATGTCTGGGCACCTGGTAACATATTGTATATGACCTTTACCTGTCTTTGAGGCAAATGCTCTAATTCAGAAAAGGAGACTTATGACAAAGCCAGCAAGTTAACTTTCCAAATCACAAAGTGAATAAATAAAAGAGATTTCTTGATTCTATATTAGAAGTTATAAACTGAACAAAAATAAAAATATAAAAGCAGTGAGAAGCACTGTTTTGAGGCCGAGTGCCAAGCTTTCTTGTTGATATGTTAATGATGTCAGTTCTGTAATCAACAATCATCTTTTCTTTTTTCAAACAGTTTAGTATATTTAAATTCACTACCAGCTTTGAAATTTTGAAACACCAAGAAGGAAGAGTCTACCTAGAATAAGTAGTTGCTACTTTAGAAAGTGTGGCCACTTGGCTACCAATAGTTAAGACCTGAGGAGTTGCAGGTGGATGAGGTCCACTCTTACGTAGGTCTTCCAGAGCACTGTCAAACCTAAGTTTTCAGAAGTAAAATATATAAGGCAAAGGAAATATTAATGAAAAGTACAAAAGACATTTATCATCTATACCATCTTTTAAAGGTCTATTAGTTCAATTTTGGGGACACTATTGGTTTTCTTTTACTTCACATCTACAAATGGTTAAAACAAAAACCAACACTTCTGCCACCACAAAATATGGGCTGTTTTCACCCAAAATTCTTTAATATGGCTACTTCTATGTAATGAAATATTATGCTTACAGGGGAAAAGGAGGTGGAAATTCCCATTCACTGACTATGTATTTCGAATGCTATAAAAAAACTTAGGCTCCAAGAAGTTAATTAAGTTGCCCAATACAATACATCTAGTAAGGGTCAGGTGGAATTTGGACCAGGTCTATCTGTATTATTTCCACTATATAATGTTTTCCAGAACATTGTGAGGCAGCTGCCTAAAAGTGCCCTATATGAAAGCAACCAAAAGTTTCACGTCAGAATGTTCTGTTTGTAGATCTGAAGTTATATGGATGTTGTGTATCTTGATGTAAACAAACTATTTTATCTGCTCATACAACAGATGGTGGCATGCAATCATAGGGCTTTGTTTTGAGTATTCTTTACTTTAATTTTCTGATATCTGTACTATTTTTTATATAGAATGCCAGAAGTAAATTCTAGAAGAACTATTGCCAGGTAAAGAAAAAATGAAAAACTCAGTGTTAAGTTCAAAAAAAAGAAAGCACCAAGTACAAAACTTTGGGAAGAAAAATAAAACAGGAAAAACACAAAATTAGCCATTTTATTAAAAAAAAGTCTGTAGATAAAAAAATAGAATGGTCAGTCATGTTACACTGATTTTCAAATGGATTAAAAAATAGAAAAGGAGAGGTTATATTCCTGTTTTTTATTTCACATTAGTCATACCTTTACCAGAGTGTTGAAAAAATGTAGACAGTTGAAGAAAAATGTATGATAGAACTAAAACATTATTTAAGAGGTAGATCAGAAAGGTTAAGAGAATAAGAAATATAAGAACCGTAACATGGGTCAGCAAACCATGGCATGCTGGCCAAATTCAGGCCCTGCCTGTCTTCGTATGGCTTAATAATACTTTTCATATTTTTAAATGGTTAATGGTTAAGAAAATCGAAATAATAATATGACACACAAAAATTATATAAAATTCAAATTTCAGCATCCATAAATAAGGTTTTATTGGAACTTTATTGGAACATAGCCAGGTTCATTCTTCATATGTCTATGGCTACTTTCATATGATATGAGAACTAATTGTGACAGACCATATGGCCTGAAAAATCTAGCACATTTCCTATCTGGACCTTTACAGAAAAAAATTTGCTGACCCCTATCCTAGAAAATAACTTCTCCACACAGCTACCAGAGTGAACTCTGAAAAATACAAATGCGATCATGTCTGTTGCTTAGACCTTCTAGCCCTGCTCTAAGTGATATTGGGCTACCTGTTCTTCAGCATTATGTCACGAAGCTCGTCCACTCTCTATGGCTTGCTCCAGTCCACTGGGCCTTCCATCTCTTTTTGAAATAGGCCCTGCTTCTATCCCCCTCCTGGCCTCTGCACAGTCTTCTACTCCTCACTGTCCTCAGCCCTCGCTCTATCACACCTTCACTGGGATAACTCCAAGGCATCCTTCTGGCCTCGGTTTAAATGTCATCTCCTCCCAGAAGCCTCCCTGATTCCCCAAGCCACCTTAGCTGCCCCTGTCATGTGCTGTCATAGCCGTCTGTACTTTTTACTCATAGAATTTGTTATTGTTATTATACAATTTGTGTTGTTATTTGTTTAAATCCAGACAGTCTCAGTAGACTAGAAGCTCCCTGATATCAATAGTTACTGATATACATGAAGGGTAACAAAGTGCTTACCATAAAGTTAACAAGTATTTGTGAAATAAAAGCTTGAAATTTATTTTTTCCAAATAACGAATTCACAATATTTGTATATAGAAATGTATTTGTACCTTCTAAAGACTGTGTCACAATTCTGACTAAACAGATTTTTGCCTAAGTGGATACATGATAACTTCAAAGAAATGAATAGTGTTCCAAAAATACCTTTAAAGAAATATCCTTTATAATATTAAAAATTTACAAATATTTCAGGAAAAAAGAAAATATGGTTATAAATTTTATCAATATCTACATATTACCACAGGACAGATTAAAAAAAAAAAAAAGAAACGGGAGTGAGTTGGAGAAGTTGAGTCTTCCAACATCTCCATGAAATATGCTGATTGGAAAAAGCTGAGTGCCATTTGAGAATAAATTTGAGAATGAATTTCACATAAATCATGAAATGCCTTTGAAGATGATCTCCCAGTCATCTTCCAAGCAAACGCACTTGGGAGGTTTCCCATGTGTTACACATATTGATTATCTCTTCATTGCTTAGCCAAACTCTAAAAACCTGACTTAAGACAAAATCTTAAACTACCTCATTTACTATGGAACAAACATCAGTATCCGTTCTCATTCTGACATTCCCCAGTGTTTACTCCTTTTAGGTTGGAAGAAGCTCTGATTAATAGCATATCTGCAGCAGCCAAATTTTCTGCCTTGTCTTGCTTAAATGAGTTTTCATTTCTCACCAGAGAGAGGTATGAAGACTTCCTCTTTCCCAGATAAAGTCTTTCCCTTTTCGCTTGCTTTTCTCAGGATACATGAACAAAGAGCTATTCATGCATTGTGTCTATTTCTGCACAATCTCTGCACTTGTTCAGTATGGATCCTTGTGAACAATCTGTCCAGCAAATCAGGTGTGAGTTGTCCATCTACTAATTTACCATCCTCACCATCCTGTAGGGCCAGTAAGAAGAATTCTTTTTCTATCCCCTAGTGCGGACAACTGCCCAAGAGCAACATTATGATGCTGTGTACTCCATCTACTCCCTTAATCTCAGTGGCCTCGATTAATCCATCTCTCCTTCTCTACTGGATGCTTTGAGTCCTCTTTTAAAATGCTGTAGTTTCTCTTAAAAACAACAGACTATCTTTACTTTCTATTTTCCTGTTCCCCTTACCAGCCAGACTCTGAAATAATATTATACTCACTTGACTGTCAGTCTTCAGCCATCTCAACTAGACCCCAACCCCCAACACTCTATGAAACTGCATCTTGCTAAGGTCACTGATGACCTTCTTGTGGCTAAATTCAATGGACAATTTGCATTCCTCCTTTTAAAAACTGTGGTAAAGAATACATAACATGAAACTTGCTATCTTAACCACTTTCAAGTGCACAGTCAGCAGTGTGAAGTACGTTCACGTTATTGTGGAAGAGATCTCCAGAAGTTTTTCATCTTGCATATTCGAAACTCTATACCCATTGAACAACTACCCCTTCCCCCTCCCCCTCCCCCTAGCCCGTGGTAACCAGCACCATTCTACTGTTTCTATGAAGATGACTACTTTAATTCTTTTTTTGGAGACGGAGTCTCACTCTGTCACCCAGGCTGTAGTACAGTGGCACGATCCCGGCTCACTGCAACCTCCACCTCCCTGGTTCAAACAATTCTCCTGCCTCAGCCTTCCGAATAGCTGGGACTACAGGTATGCGCCACCACGCCTGGCTAATTTTTGTATTTTTAGTAGAGACAGGGGTTCTTCATGTTGGTCAGGCTGGTCTCAAACTCCCGACCTCCAGTGATCCGCCTGCCTTGGCCTCCCAAAGTGCTGAGACTACCGGCATGAACCACCACGCCCGGCCCGAAAATGACTACATTAGATACCTCCTAAGCCTGACCCGAAGATGACTATATTACGTACCTCCTATCAGTGGAATCATACAATATTTGTCTTTTTGTGCACATTCCTCATTTTACTTAATGTCTGGCTCAATTGACTACTGCTTCTCTTTTCCTGTCATCTGTGCCTCAACCCTATTTACCTGCCTGTTTTTAGTAGTATTTCACTGGCTATTCTGTTTCCTGAGAGTTCTCTGTCCTAGGCTTTCTCTGTACTCTGCTATCATTAGTACAGTGACATCACTCTGTCCTGTAGCTTTAACACCATCTAATGTCCAGATTTATATCTAGCCCAGCTCTCTCCTATGAGCAGTAGCCCATATTTTGAATTGCCCTTTAGTTATTAATACCTCTAATATCTCTGTCTCAAATCATCTTTCACCATGTCCAAATGACTCTACTTCCAAATTTATATTTTTAATCCATCAGTGGTGTGATGGGTCCCCTACCAGGTTACTTAAGGGTGTTATATTCAATGCTTGAACCTTGAGGGCCAGGCAGTTAGCTAAGGCCATGGTGCCTAGCCGTGGAGCAGGGGTCCCTGAGAACGCAAACATCCTGAGGCATGGCTGGGAATATACCAAGGAAAAAAGTCCCATCACACACACACACACACAACACACACACACACACACACACACACACACACACACACACACACGGAAAGAGCCAGAAAATTAGCTTAAAAGCAGCCTAGAGATGGGAGGAGGTGTGGATCTCTTGGAGCCATACTGCTGCTGTCCAGCAGTGCCCTGTATGTATGTCCTAATAAACTCATCTACTCATCAAGCTGGACTTGTCTGAGTCATTCTCTTGGCAACGTCCCAGTTTTCCCAGTTTGCAGAGGGTTGGGGGGGCATTACAGTCCCAAGTTTTTCTCATTACACCATCCATCTACCCCATTTCTCTGCTACCACCCTCTCTCATCTAGACTATGATAAGCACTAACTTATACTAGTGATTTAAGAACTGTCTAACTGCTCTCTTGCTTCCTCTCTTGCCAAATCCTGCCCCTTCCAGCCCCTGTGTTTTCTGGCATGGTTTAGTATAGCCCATGTGCCTTAAGAAAAAACAACAAAACACATTTTATCAAATCATACTTTTGATTAAAACCTTGCAACGAATTCCTACTGCAGTTAGGATAATACCCAAAGTGCTTAACATGCTCTACAAATCCCCAAATGACCTGTTATGATCAACCTCTCAAGTATCTTTCCACACCAATTTTCCCGTTATTCACTGAACTCCAGTCACATTAGACTACCTGTTCAATGTCTTGAACAAACTAAGTTCTTCCAGAATTCAGGCTCTTGGTCATTAATTATAATATTATTACTTTCACTTTATTTTTTAGCTTACACGTAAATCATGTTAATAATAAAAGCAAATATTTTTTCATCACTTAATATGTATCATCATATTTAATCCTTCCAATAATCTTTCAATGCTGGTACTAAAATTATCCTTGGTAATTTACTAAAGTTAGTACTTTGGTATATGGTGGAGCTACTGTACTGGCACCCATGGTTAGAATAACTTCAGTGGAATGAGGAGAACAGAAACCAGGCTGCAGGGGCCTGGTGCGGTGGCTCACACCTGTAATCCCAGCACTTTGGGAGGCCAAGGCGGGTGGATCACCTGAGGTCAGGAGTTCAAGACCAGCCTGGCCGACATGGCAAAACCCCGTCTCTACTAAAAAAAATATAAAAATTAGCTGGGTGTGGTGGCGGGTGCCTGTAATCCCAGCTACTCGGGAGGCTGAGGCAGGAGAATCACTTGAACCTGGGAGGCAGAGGTTGCAGTGAGCCAAGATCCCGCCATTGCATTCCAGCCTGGATGAGAGAGGGAAACTCCGTCTCGAAAAGAAACCAGGCTGCAGGATGATAAAGTTCTCTATCAGTAATAAAATTTCAAAATGTTAATTTGGGTCATCCAGATTTTGATGGAATTATATGCAAACTATGTAAGAAGAAATCTGTCACAAAGGCGAACCTTAAAAAATCTTAAAAATAATGCAAACATTTTCTTTTACAGCATAAAAATAGCATCTTCAATTAAAATTTTAAATGCTTCCTATTTCTGAATATAAATATGATAAAATGATCAAATAGAGTGACTTATTACATACTCACATGACGAGTTTTCCATAGGAGGAAAAATTCACAAACCTTGAAATATACGTTTTATTAAAAGGTAAAGGAGGAAAATGACAATAAATTGTCCTTGGTATTCTACTTCCACAAAGCAAACTTTTATGTAATAATATTGCTAAGCAGAAACTAGAATATATCAGGGTCATAGCTAGATTTTGCCCTTTTGGGGTTCACGGGCATAGCAAAGCTATTTATTTTAGCCAAGGAAACTGCTAGGCATGTGAAAAAAATAAGTATCTTCTGCTGGCTTCCTGACAATAAATACGTCGAGTTTGCTCATTTGTAACTATGATCTCCCTTCTGGAAAACTAAATCAACTAAACCTCAGGTGGGAATTTCTGGTATTCTCAATCATAAGCTATCCATTTATTAATTGATTTTCTATAGTCTTTGTTTCTGTAGCAGCCTGAAAATGTTACTTGGGCCTGCTAATTCTACATTTATTACATAGATGGCATCTTGAGAATTTAAAAATAAGCAAGTAGAGTATCCTTGCTTTGCACATGGCAGACAAGGAGGACTGGATCTTAGAGGCTAAAACGTTATGAAATAAATTATCAAACATGAAAATACTACCCAAATTGAGGTTGATTTTCTGTAAGAGCAAAGAAGGACTAACTCAAAGAAATCATTTTTCTAGGAGCTTCCCACTTACTTAAGCAAGGAAAAGATAGGCAAACAGAAAGGGATATTGCTGAAGGAATTGGAACTTATTATTTGTTGTTATACAGTGAATGTTTGTGTCCCCCCAGCCCCAAATCATATGTCAAAATCCTAACCCCCTATGTGACAGTATTAGGAGGTGAGGCCTCTGGGAGATGATTAGGTCACACAGGCAGAGAGCGCTCATGAATGGGGTCCCTTATAAGAGATACCTCAGAGAGCTCCCTCCCTCCTACCAGATGAGGATACAGTGAGAAGGCATCATCTATGAACTAAGAAGTAGTCCCTCACCAGACACTGAGTGTACAGGTACCTCGATCTTGACTTCCCAGCCTCCAGAACTATGAGAAATAACTGTTTGTTGTTTAAGCCACCCAGTCCATGATATTTTTGTTCTAGCAGCTTGATCTAACTAAGACACTTGTATTAGGGAAAGAATTTCCTCTTTGATATTTTCCATTTTCTCACATCTTTTGAACTCTGGCTTTATAACTCTTACACAATTCTCTGCTGTTGCCACTCCATAAAGGATTTTATCATTATTAAGTGTTCAATACTTAATATTTTGTAAATTCTTTAGTTATCTACAGTATTCTTTGATCTCTATATAGAAAATGTTCTATAGGGTCTAAAGCCAGGTAAAGAATGAGCATTTTTTATCTATACAAAATGCAAATATAATATGAAGATTTTAAGGTGTAATGACAACTTAAAAGTCACTTGGAGCAATCCCGATAAAGGCCTGACTCCCTCAGTAACTGCAGGGCACTTACCACTAACCTTAGGCCCTCTCACTTTCCATCATCAGTTTCTTCACTGGATCATTCCGATCCATGACTTCAGAGATTTATACTAGTTAGAAATAGCTTCTTATATGCGACAAAAATCTGCCATTTTGTAGTTTTAACATAATCCTAATATTAGAAAAAGAATTTATAAACAATAAAGGTATTTTTCAGATTTGGGATAAAGAGGAGAAAGGCATGTATTATTTAATAAATAGTGTTGAGTCAAGTTACCTGTTTGAAAATATAAAAGAATACGTCTGAATGGGTACCATTGAACAGCCACCCACAGTGAATCCCTAAAGAGGCCACATGTCTTGAGAAAGCCAGCACAGTACCTCATGCTCCAGTGAGAGTGTCCTGTTGGCATTACAGAACAATTGCCAAGTGGCTACACACTCACTAGCCAAATATTCTGGATCATATGTCCCAAACGCACCCATTCAATCACTCATTGCATTCACTCATTAATTTAATAACAAAAAACAATTACTTGAATTCCCACTTTGTGTCAAGCACCTTCACACATCCTATTGTCTAATTTCCTGCCCTTATGAAGCTTACATTCTAGTATCCATTTTCCTGTAATGGACTCTGAGGATTAATCACATCATGCTTCCCACTTACCCTTGTTTACCTGCCACAACCAGAAATTCAAATCCCTTGGGTCATCCAGCATCTCCTGGACTCTTATTTCTTCACTGCTTTGTGCATCTCCTAATCTAATCACTTCACCATCTGTCACAGCCCTCACAAATCCATTACTGTTTTACTATACCTTCTTTACAGTCTCTTCAAACAGATGTTGCTTTTTCTTTCATATGCCTTATTCTTATAAACCTGGAAATGGAGCAAGTGCCCTCCTCATTATGTTTTAACTACTATCAGTCATCTTTGAGCCTCCAAAATCCCAAGTCCTTGGAGGCTCACTATACCATTCACTATATGGCCTTCCCACTGTCTTGTCTCTACCTCACCCACTGTTTGTTTTAGCTCCTGACTGCCTTCCTCTGTACCCCATTCCAACAATCGCTCATGATTATTTCAATAATCATGCATGATCACTGAATAAATAATTTTTCTATTAAATTCTTTGATTTCTTCACTTTAATGATATAGTCCCCTAAGGCTAAGCCTTACACCTGGAATATATCAGCATGCACTCCAAAATTCATAACCTTTAATTTTTCATAAAGTACAACATGTCTGAAATCTAAATTCTAAGGACCCTTTTTTTCCTCACTCAGTCTGCTCTCTCTCGACTCTATTAGCTTTTTTTACTGTACCAAATTGACTCTGACCAATCTCATTAACTCTCATCAATTGAACTAATTCTTTACAAATTCACTGACTTACCAATTTTCCACCTCAATATTTCTATACACCTATCAGCTCTTCCTCTAAAATACAAACCTATCCAATGCTCTCCATCTCCACAGCCACTACATTGCTTACCTGAACTATGGGGATACTCATAACAGTCTCCTGCTTCCATTATTTCTCCCTTACAATTAATTTTCCATAGTATTCAGGGTGGTCTGTTAAAAATATACATCAGATGTTACTCCTATGACTACAGTCCTATACTGGGCCTCTCATTTAATTAGGAAAATAATCTAAACTCCTTAACATAACCTACAAGGCAGTCAATAATCTGGCCCCTGACTACTTCATGTAGTCTCTTATCATTTTCTCTCTTATTTACTATGCCCCATTCATAATGGCTCTTTTTCAGTTCCTTAAACACACCAACTGATTCCTGTCTCAGGGACTCTGCATTTGCTGTTCCTTCTGCCTGGAGAGGACATCTCCACATCCTCATGACTGACTCTTTCAGGGCACTCACATTTCAGCTCAAATTATTTTCTTTTTCTCTAACTAGAGTCTAATGACCTTACTCTTCCCCTCCCCTCATTATATTCATGTTGTACTATATTACTTTACAGAATATATCATAACCTAAAACTATATTATTTCCTTATTTTCCTTTTTCATTGCATGTCTGCTCTACTAGACTAAGTTCATAATAGCACCTTCATTTTCCTAGAAACCAGCACAAATAAGTGCCCAATAAACATTTGTTGGATGTATTTATTATATATAATATATGCTAAACATGAGCAGGGGCCACTGCTAATAAGAGAGGCCTGAGACTAAAGGAGAATGCTTAGAGGAAAAGACCCGCTTGGATTTAGGTCAAAGAACCAGCCCAGATTATCGTCTAATATCAACTACTCATATAACTGCTTCTCACCCAAAGACAGCTTAATTGTCTCAGTGAGTCTTCAGTTGATTTTCTTGGGATTATCTATGTAATTGTCAGAGATTAATGTCAAGAACTAGCATAATATGCCACCAGGTGGGATTTACTAGTGCAGAACAGAACTACTGCTTATCATTTTAGGAGCCATACGACATGACTAACTCTTACTGGGTTTATTTTCTTTTAAAATTCCTACTTCTTCTTTAATATTTAGTTTTGCCAACCTTATTGGTTATTGAACACGTATGCTATATCTCCCTGCTTCATGGTACTCACAAATATGGGCAGCAAGTTGTGGATCTCCTCATCCAAGTCACTAATTAATCCTTTAAACAATATTCTTTGGTTAAACTCCTTCAACCTTTTATGCATTTAAAAACATACTTATCAACCTCATTTCATTATTAAATTCAAAGGAATTTTAAGGGCCTTTCTTTGATAAATTGTTAAAATTAACATCTCCCCCAATCTATCCAAAATATATTAAGTTGGATGTGATGTGTTTCTTGAGAACTTAGTCTGGGTCTTGGCAATTCTGTCCTCCTCTTCTCAGTGCTCACTAGCCATGCTTTTCAGAATGCCTGCTTGACTTTTTTCCAGATGATCTCAAGTTGAAATTAGTTTATGGTTAGAAGTTAACTTTGTTTTCTTTTTTGAAAATCAGTACTATATTTTCCTTTTACCACTCTTCTATTTTCTTTCCCATCCAGGATTTGAAACAAACACAGATAGTACTCAGTGAATCTCATCTGTAAGTCCTCTACATACCCTGAGCTGTAAGTCACTAAGAAAAAGAGTCTAGTGAGAACCATTTAGAATCACTTTCTATCTGGGGCCTCAAATCCCTCCAGGATGTAAATAAACCTCTGGGTTTTGGTTATTTTTATTTGCTATGTCTTTCAACACAGAGCATTTATTAGTTTCCCAATCACCCTTGACAACATCACTTCTGTTTTTTACTTATCCCTTGAATACATGTTATCTGATTGTTTTACCTTTCATATATAAAGGATTTTTGGTTTTACTGTTGGTGGGTGTGCTTTTTTTAAACATACCTGTGATGCTGCTCCAACATCCCTGCTAAGAGCTTTGCTGATTTTAGCAAGTATGTGATTCCACTGCTGTAAGCCAAGGTTAAACTTGATTCCACCAAATTTGCTTAAGTGTTACTTCTCTGTATTAAAGCTTCAAGTTCACTCACTGTCTAACCAGTGATATACAGCTACCTGAAGACATTAAAATCTTTCAGAAATTTATTCTCAATTTTTTTTCTTCTTATAAATTACTAGCCTATCAGGATAAAGAATAAAGTGTGTGAAGAGGCAAAATAAGTGTGTACTACTAACTTGAAAATTCTGCAACAGGTGTCATCTTAGTTTTAACACATTCTTCTGTTCAAAGATATAAATTCAGAATCTTTGGGAGTAGTTAATTCGGTGCATCTGTGAGATGAACACCTATTACAGAGTTGGACACAGGAGTAGCATTCAAACAATACCCTTTAATAGATACAAAAATAGAAAAACACAAAAGAGAATACATGGACACATGAGACTAATTTTAAGATAAATGCAATTTGTAGATAGTTCTTTAATTTGACTAAAAGGAAAATGAAGATGTCTAAATATCCATACCTGTCATATGCTTTATACTATATAATATATTGGTTCAATTTTCTTTTTTAAAATCATATCATTCTAATAAACAAACCTTCACATAATATCAAAGTAGGAAAATTTGGACTTCTGAAACCTTCAATGTGACTGAAATACATAAAATAGAATAGCAGCAAAAGATAGAAATTAAGGCTTCCATGATTTTGAAGACCGCCTATTATCAATGCTCTTAATTAACTTTTAAAGTTGTGATTTCTTTTGAAGTAAAAAAAAAAAACACTAAAGTGCAGGAGTCTTCTTCAATACTGAGTTTTAGTAAACATAAGTTTCTTTATCTGGTTTAATTCAATAAAATAATTTGATTGTGTAATTTACTTCTCTAAAGGTGAAATGGAAAACAACTTATCCAAACAGCATTATAAGAGAAGGATTACTGGTCTGACAAAATTCTGCCTCTAAGGAACGTGGTGAATATTCTGGGATTATGAAAGCCAATTTGGCATATTACGAACACTGACTTTTATAAATAACAGATCTTTATAAGTGCTAATAGCACAAGTTTAATTTGGTGAACAACAACAACAACAACAGGCATTTCCAGCATTAAACAGAATTAAACAATTTGGATGTGAAAATACATAGGAACTATGTTTCTTGGCTCAATAATTTTTAAGTACTAGTCTAAGGAACTGAAGTGTAGTAATTACTTCTGTTCAATAGATGGCGACCTTTACATTGTAGTCAGCAAAACAGCATTTGCATAAAACAGTATACTCAACCAGCAGAAAATCAAAGATCAATTACAAATATTCCATATTTTGCAAGAGACAAAAACTACTTGATCATATACACCATTTTTGACAGGTGGTCTTTTTTACAGGTTGGCAAACATATTCTGTGGGAATGTATCTTGGTGTTCTATTTTTTGGGGCAAGTCCAATTGCTAATCCTTATCTCATGAAAATATGTGCAAATATCAGGCTAGGGAATAATTCCTGCTTTCTTTGCATAGCTTATTAAGAATAGCAGCTTTAGGTAATATACCCAACTAACGTGTCTTACTTAATAAGGATATGTCACAAGACACCAGTATGTTTGTGAAACACAGCAATAATGAAGACATGGGATGGGTCAGCAAACTATTTCTTCATTAATCTATTTTGTGTGGGTCAATGAATATCAACAAAGTTTAAAAAAAACTTACAAAACAGTATGTTCAGAAATACGTAATTTATGCTTCCTAAATTTTCAATGAATGTACAAAGGCAACAGGTTTCTCCTTAAGAAGTAACTTTAACTCTGTTCTTCCACTGCTAAAATTCCATTCTGATGGCCTTCAGCCAGAAATCAAGTGGACATTATTTGGTGCTAGAAGATAGCCTATAAGAAGATGGTTTCCCCGCTCAACATAACTGTTTCAGTTTGTGTATTGTAACTGGTAACCTGAGTTTGAACTGTTTTTCTACTAAAGGGAGAAGCAGTCACTCCTCTCCTAATGAGCATTTTAATTCGTTGACAACTGGGAAGCCATATCATACCTTATAATTCTTAACCATTGATATGGTTTGGCTCTGTGTCCCCACCCAAATCACATGTCAAATTGTAATCCCCACGTGTTGAGGGAGGGACCTGGCAGGAGGTGACTAGATCATTGTGGGGTGGTTTTCCCATGCTGTTCTTGTGACAGTGAGTTTGTTCTCATGAGATCTGGCTGTTTAAAAGGGTGTGGCACCTCCCCCTTCTCTCTCTCTCCTGCTCCACCACTGTGAAGATGTATCAGCTTCCCCTTCACTTTCCACCATGACTGTAAGTTTCCTGAGGACTCCCACCCATGATTCCTGATAAGCCTGTGGAACTATGAGTCAATTAAACCGCTTCCTCATAAATTACTCAGTCTCAGGTAGTTCTTTATAGCAGTATGAGAACAGACTAACACAACCATAATAAATATGTGAAAAATCAGAACCCATCATTAAGCAAGGGAGATAAAGACTGATAAAAATATGTTTTGATCATTATTTTAGATATCCTTTTGCTAAACTAAAATACCACTTTATACTTATATATAGCATTAAAAATGTGAAACTACATAGATTGATATTAATATTATAGTAGAAAATGAGAACATGGTGAGATCAAGAAAAACATTTTTTAACTTAAATGTACTTTGACAATATGATTTTTCGGCATAAAGGTGTGTGTGTGTGTGTGTGTGTGTGCATGTGTAACATAATTATCTCTAAATAAAATTTTCTATGGTCTCCCATAATTCTCTATTCTGGTAGGCCATATATTATTAATAACTTTCTATTATTCATAGTTACTGATAAGATGGCTGTTGCCTCTTTTAAATCAATGTTGTTGATTAGATTCTTAAATTTAAACATTTCCTTATTAATGATAAAATTTTCTCTATTAGTATTTCTATTCAGAGCACTAACTAAGCATCTCATATACCTATTTCTAAAATTGTTATTCTCTCCTCACGGGAGTCACCATGCTCTTCATGTTGAAACACACCAAAAACACAAAGGAAGACATTAAAAAACAAATGTTCATTTAATGAAAAAAAGTCTTTCACTAATTAACAAACAGAAAATATCAAGAAAAAAGTGTCAACTTTTGGCAATTAGATTACTCCAACAAAGTACAATTCCCCTTTCAAGTGACTTAGGTATGGTTTCACCTTACTTTCAATATAGGTATTAATGTTTTGATATTTTAATGTCTTGATATTTATATTGAACTTATATTCCATTAGAGATAGTGTGTGCCATGCTGTAAACAATTTCCCTAAAATTCAACAATTAGAGAATTGGAAAAATATGCAATTATATATAATTAGTAACTTTTAGTACCAAACGTGGTGGGGCATACTAAAATTCTTACATTCAAAGAGCTTATACTCTAGTTGAGGAAAGAGAACATGGAGACAGATACCTGTCATCCAAAGGTAAAAATGAAGCACCAAAAGAGAGGTGACAACAATGCTTCCAATTGGGTTCAAGTCAATGATTCCACTTAAGAATAACTTTTTATTAAATGATAACCTGTCAAAATGAGGATTAGTATACAAAGACAGTTAGTGTATGTTATGGACCGAACTATATCCCTCCATTATTCCTATGTTGAAGCCCTAACCCCCAATGTGACTATTTGGAGATAGGTCCTCTAAAGAGGTAATTAAGGTTAAACGAAGTCATAAGGGTGGGACCCTGACCCAATAGAACTGATGTCCTCATGAGAGGAAGAGACCCCAGAGCTTTCATGAGAAGAGACCCCAGAGCTTTCACTCTTCCTCTGTGCCCCCACAGAGAAAAAGCCACATGAGGAGACACAGTGAGACAGTGGCCATATACAACCATGAGGAAAGGCCTCAACAGACACCAACCCTGCTGGCACCTTGACCTGGAACTTACAGTCTCCAGAACTATGAGATAATAACTTTCTACTGTCCCACCTAACCAGTCTGTGTATCTTGTGGCAGCCTAAACTGACTGACAACAGTGTATTTCTAACTGAAGAAACAGTTTACCAGAGATGAATTTTATAATCTTAACAACCACCTTCAAGATTAGTCATTTCATTGAATAGCTAGGCCTTTACTTACACAGCTACAGTTGCATCCAGGAAGAAATACAATGACTACTAGAATGCCTTTTCCTTCCAATTTATACTATTACACTAAGATTCTTGTTTTTAAAGAGCTCAAACTTTAGTTGGAAACTTCAGACATGTAGACAAATATCCATAAGACAAATCAGAAACGCAAGTGTCAAATGAGACATAAAAATTATATAGCATGTAAATTCAGAGGTGACAAGATTATTTCATATAATAATGTGGGGTGGGGTGGGGCAGTAGAGAGGGCGCTCTGTAGGTGAGAATGTATGATTGTGGGAAGGAATAAGAAAATCTAGGCCAGACGCGATGGCTCACACCTACGATCCTAGGAATTTGGGAGGCTGAGGCAGGCAGATTGCCAAGAGTTCGAGGCCAGCCTGGGCAACATGGCGAAATCCTGCCTCTACAAAAAATTAGCCAGGTGTAGTGGTGTGTGCCTGTAGTTCCAGCTACTTGGGAGGCTGAGGTGGGAGGATCACTTGAGCCTGGGAGGTCGAGGTGCGGTGAGCCATGATGGCGCCACTGCACTCTAGCCTGGGTGACAAAGTGAGACTCTGTCTGAAAAAACAAAACAAAACAAACAAAACAAAACTTGGAAGAGGGAATATTTACACTCAATGCAGTCATTCTCAGTAGCACACAACTGGCATATTGGGCTGGATGATTCTTCAGTCTGTGGGATTCTTCAGTGCATTACAAGATATTTAGTATCCTTAGCCACTAGTAGCATCCTCCTTCCTTTTAATATCTGTACATTACCCTACACATTTCCAAAGGCTACTCAGCAACAGAATCTCCCCAGGAGAGAACTAGAAGTAAACTTTTAAGGATGTGAAGAAAACAGATGTGTTCAAACAAAATTTATTAAGTGAAATTAAATGGCTAATACATAAGATTCCAAATGCTATATATGGAAGACTACAACATGCAAAATCATAATATTCTAAGTACTGCTTTCCTGTTTTAAGTGTTCATTACATTTACTCAGTAAATCCTAATTTCCCATTTTGAAGCTTCTCATTTCATTGCTTCATTCACCTATCTCTGATTATATTTGATTTCTAAATACATTTGCTTGCTCATTACTCTTAGGCTGCCTGTGATGAAGTCAACAAATAAACATCCTTAATTTAAGGCAAAAAAATAAAGTAAATGCATGTTCCTTTTGACTTCCACATGCCTTTCAGTCCTCCCTTGACTGATCTTTTACTTTGAAGACTTCTAAATGCTGTGTTTGTGATCTGGGTTGAAGATTTAAGGAGAAAAGATGAGAAGGGACCAAGGCAAAGAAAGTGATGAGAAGATGAATAAAAGAGAACCTGTGCAATTGAGGTCTAAACTGGGGTCTACGAAAATATGATTCTTTTGCAGATCAGGTTCTCCAGAAAGCAGAGCTTAGCATGCAGGATGCTTATTAAGAAATGCCTCTAGGGTCAACAACCGTGAAGGGGAAAGGACAGAAAAGGAAGCAGGAGTGGGCAGGAGAGGTGCAGTTGCCAAACAAAACTTAGGACAGCCTCAGCTGACTCCACAGCAGCTCTGGAGCCAGAATGGTCCCTCCAAGTTGGTCTTAACTGGGATGAAATAACCAGGTTTTTTACTTCCCTCTCTTCCCACTTATCAATTAGTTCACTGCATGTGGGCAGCACCACCAAGCCTAGGGTCTTGAAGAGGGACTGTCTGCAGCTGAGGTGATTTGCGAAGGGGCTGGCACATGAAAGCTGTCTGCCTATGACACTCCCATCAGCAGAGGTATCAAGTCCTCCACTGAAGTGGTATCTGAGTGGGCAGCACAGTGTCCGCCACAGATTCCAACTCCATATTTTAAAGAAGTGGAAACTTGGGGGCAGAAAGTAATCAGTGAGTTACAAATCTCAGTCTAAAACCCAGAATTTACCACTTGCTGCTTCGTACTACTTCTAACAAAGAAAAAAATGCTATGATCCCTATTTTGGAAAGAATGTGCAAGGAAATTATTTACTTGGTTTAAGGAATTTTCTGGAATGGGATAAACAAAAGCAAAGTGTCCAGACAATTCTAGCCAAGATTTTACAGAGAAGACTAAATCCTCAAATTCATCACTACTGTGAAGAGCATCATATGTCAAATGTAATACACCAAAGTGTTTTCGTATTTTCTGTATGGCTTTATGTATGCTCTGCAGGATATTCTGTTTGTGTTCCCTACATACATGTTACCAACATATATTTATGCCTCTCTTTTCTAGGTCTTCACTGGGTCTCAACAGGAAAAATATTAAATTGTTAATAATCAGGGCTGGTACCAACTAGGTGAGTGCACTGCAATTAGCAGCCTGACTAACCTCCCTGCTTCTTCATTTTCTAATTTTATTTGCAAGCAGTTAGATATGATATAATAATTTCCCAGTTAAAATGCTATGGATAGGAATGGGAATATAAGTGTTTTGTCTAGGTACAGGAGTTCTGCTTTTCTAGCACGCTTCCCTGCCTAGCCTGGACTCCAGCCACACTGACCTTTCTGTTCTGTGTTCTTGCCATGCTCCTTTCCACACTTGTCTCCCCACCCTCAAGTCATCACACAGCTGACTCCTTTTCCACTCCTAGCTGCTGGCATTAAGGTCGTCTCCTCAGAGGTCCACATAATCTAAAGTAATCCTTCCCTGACTAAGCCAAACTTATTTTATATTAACTTATTATCTTGGTAACACAATTACCTCAGATCATCTTGCTTATACATTTATCTGTTATTCATTACTGTATCCCTAGTACATTGATTAGTGCCTGGCATTTACATATACAGCAATTATGCATCTGAAAGAATGAATGCTGGCAATGAATAAATACTTATGATTTATATGATTTTAAATACACATCAGAAACACAATAATTACAAAATTACATATCTGGAAGGAAAATCAATTCATTCTATATTTTTGAATAATTTTTAAAAAAAGGAACTGCTACTCTGTGTCCTAATACCACAATTTGTATTAAAAAAAACTCTAAGATGTCTATATATCTGAGCCTTCCTAAAGGGCACAATGATGCATGAAAGAATGCTTTGGTTTCCACAAATACTGTAATTTTTGAGGTAACAAAAATACATTGGACCATGTGTGAGACAGTCTTCTGAGTAAAACAGTGTAAGAAAAAAATGTTGAGGCCAGGCATGGTAGCTCACGTCTATAATCCCAGCACTTTGGGAGGCCGAGGCAGGCGGATAACTGGAGGTCAGGAGTTTGAGACCAGCCTGGCCAACATGGTAAAACCCTGTCTCTACTAAAAAAAATATGAAAATTAGCTGGGCATGGTGGTGCACGCCTGTAATCCCAGCTACTCAGGAGGCTGAGGCAGGAGAATCACTCAAACCTGGGAGGTGGAGGTTGCAGTGAGCCAATACTGTGCCATTGCACTCCAGCCTGGGTGACAGAGCACAACTCTGTCTCAAATTTAAAAAAACAAAAAAAGAAAGAAGGAAAGAAATGTTTAAAACATTCTTAAGAGCAACTTCCCAATTTCACTTTAAAAACAAGCCTATAATGAAGAAAGTCTGTATAAGAGAGACAAACAAAAACAAGTCATAAATTAGGCCACTAGATTTACAATAATATTTTTGCAAGAAGCTTTTATAATTTTTGGCTAGCATTTAAGCTAGGAATATAAAATGTCCCAGGAGATTCACTGAGCTCAGGAATTCATCTTCTGACAGGCTCAAATGGAATGTCCTTTATGATCCTGGCTGAATATTTATCCTCATACTCAAGTATGGATCATTCCATTTACCTAAGTCTATGCTTTTAATAAAACACTAAATACTTCATTTTTAATTAAGCAAGGTATTAAATTTTTATTTTAACTGCATCTGTTTTAAGCTGTAACTCTATACACGTTATCTTGTCTGTATTAGGGAAAATATTTCCCATTTACCTAAAGTTCTTTTGAGTATTCTTTCTGTCAACTCTGTAGTTATTCTAGAAATTGGATTCTTGGTGGAAAATACCATGTTTACTCTACCACGCCATTTATTTTTATGAGGCTTTAATTCCATCGTCTCTCAGACATCACCTTTTGGGATCCTGAAGAATTACTGGATATAGGAAAGCCTGGTCTAAGAAAGTAGATTTTCTTACAGAGGCCAGAGACACAGTTATAACTGGGATTGATGTCAGCATCATAAAAACACAAGCAGGCAGGACCTCTGTCTTAGTATCTGAAGAAGAACTGATATGACAAAAGAAAGATGTCATATATCATGAGGTATACTAGAAATGAGCAAAGATAAATCCTAGCATTATTTTTAAAATGCATTTGGCAGGCCAAATTTTATCAATCACTATCTAAAATTAATGTTAGTTTCTCCAAATTGTCAAGCAGTTGTACTAGACTATTATGTCACAAACGTGAAAGAATACCTGGAAAAATAAAAATAGACCCTTGAATGCAGGCAAGGTCCTTCAGCAGTAGTTTCACACAAATAATAATTCTATGTTGCACAACAGTCAACTGATCTTATGTTACTCACATAGGATCCTACATATTGTAATAATTCAGGGGGAAAAAGCAAACATGATCCTTTACCGTGATTTATTTATTTATTTATTTATTTAGAGATGGAGTTTCGCTCTTGTTGCCCAGGCTGGAATGCAATGGTGCAATCTTGGCTCACCGCAACCTTCGCCTCCCAGGTTCAAGCGATTCTCCTGCCTCAGCCTCCCGAGTACCTGGGATTACAGGCATGCGCCACCATGCCCGGCTACTTTTGTATTTTTAGTAGAGATGGGGTTTCTCCATGTTGGTCAGTCTGGTCTTGAACTCCCAACCTCAGGTGATCTGCCCGCCTCGGCCTCCCAAAATGCAGGGATTACAGGCGTGAGCCACTGCACCTGGCCTGCTATGTTTTATGCCCATATTTTAGTAACCTCACAAAGTTAAAAATGATTTCCAAATGAAATGTCAGAGAATTGTTTATTTTACCCAGTTACACTGTAACAAGTCCTGGATGGCACTGTGTCTAGCCTCAAGGAAACAGAACAAGTACAAAGCTAAGTTAAAGGCAACTTTATTGCAATACTTTTCCAAACTTCAAAATGCATTTATTACTAAATTTAGCTCTAATATATAATACAATATATTACAAGGCAGAAAGCATTTCTGGTCATATATTTAGCTTCCATGTATTGCCCAAAACACAGCTTCCTAGGAATAGCAGCAGTGCATAGTAGTTTATATCACTAAGTAAAATATTTCTCTGATGTCTCATAATCATTCATATTGTAATTTATTTTAAGTTCTTCTGATTAAAAAAAGCAAAGCTATCTTTTCCATATCTTATTAGTTAATACCTAGAAATTGTCCATACTCTAAAAATATCCACTAGCTTAGAGATATTTCCTTTGATAGGAAATAGGATTTGCAAATCCAACCAAACCAAAGAATACTGTATTTCTCCATTGCAAATAGGGGTAAAATTCTCTTCTTTCCTTTTTCAGGAGCCAAATCTGGACCTCCTCTTCTTCATAGAGCCATCCTGAATAGTACCTACTTTAAAAGAAACCTAAATCTACAATGCACGCACTCTTCTTTAATAAAGTCTTCTCTGTTTATTCTTGCCTCCTTATATTTACTTATTTAGAATAATTTACAATCAACTTTGAATGTTACATAATAATGAACTTAAAAAGTAATCTTGGGAAATGTCAATAACATAATGGAAGTGTTTTCCAAATTAGACAAGGACATTATTTGCTCATCGTCCTCTGCTTCAACCAACCAACTAACCAAATTCAACTTATGAAAATAATTCGTTTTCCAAGGTTACTACCCTAATAACAACAAAAACAGATACAAATCCACTGAATAGATCTAGTCCCTTAGTTTTCCTTTTTTTTTTTTTTTTTTTGGTTTTACATTTGTGAGCTACCAACTAGCACAAAACATGTTCATCTTCCTTTTCTGACAACAATAGGAAATTGTTAGAAAAGTATAGAAAAAGTTCTATTTCTTCATAAGGCAAATTTAATACAGATTTTGCTATGAAGTTGAAAAAAAAGTAAATGAGAAGGTATGTGCTGGCTGCTTGGGGGGCAAGGCTCATAAATCACTGTACGTTAAGAGCACGTGCTGAAACTTCATGGTGCCAGTCACGTAATTTTGTGTATTTGGGACTAAAGACGTGAAGGGGTATCTTTTCCCTGTGGAAATAAAAAAAAAAAAAAAAAAAAAAGAGTGATAGAAGAGTCATAAGAAATAGAAGGAAAAAGGTTCTAGACTAATTCCATCATGCAGAAAACATGCCTTATAAAAGCTTAATTTCACATAGCTGTTTTATTAAGTGGCAAACATTTTAAGGGTAGAGCATTTTTAGAAATATAGCAATTAATCCACAGATCCCTCTTGGAAACATACATTTTTATGTTCAAAATAAAGTGACTGCAAGACAACACACGAGCTCATTCACAGACATACGTATTGTTAGCAAAGCACCCCGAAATACACCCTTCTGCCTACTTCTTATTTCAATACTAAGGAAAATGAGCCTTAAAATCCAGACAATATCTACTACTTTAAAAATCTGCAAGTTGTACATTTAGGTCACACAAAAGGCACCAAAGTTAAATGCTTAGCTTCTAGCTGCAAAGACGAAATGCCATACCATTACACTTGACAATTTGAAAAACTAAATTGAGACCATTCGTGAAAGGAAAACAATCAATTGACAAAAAGATAGAGAACTTACTTTGCCTTCTTTGTATTATCGGCTTCAGATTCTTTCACTGAAATATAATAAGCAATATCCAATATTAGTTTGTTTTGTTTAACTACAAAATCACTTAAGCAATTACCTGCACCAATCAATACCAAATGTTCAACTTCCGTGGAGCCACTAAAACGAATTCCATAGTAGCCTGTTATTGGCTATGAACTATAGTTAGTATAACTACTATTACGTCTATACTTTTCAATGTTACTCTCCTGGGCTGGTGTTTTATTTATTTATTTATTTATTTTTGAGACAGAGCCCCTCCATCGCCCAGGCTGGAGTACAGTGGCGTGATCTCAGCTCACTGCAATCTCTGCCTCCCCAGTTCAAATGATTCTCCTGCCTCAGGCTCCCAAGTAGCTGAGACTACAGGTGCCTGCCAAGATGCCCGGCTAATTTTTGTATTTTTAGTAAAGGTGGGGTTTCACCATGTTGGCTAGTCTGGTCTCGAACTCATGACCTCATGATCTGCCTGCCTCAGCCTCCCAAAGCGCTAGGATTACAGGCATGAGCCACCGCGCCCGGCCTGGGGTCTTATTTATATTACCCATGTTATGCACAGCATAATTTAAAAGCAAACCGTCTCGGGGTTGTTTTCTGACAACTACCAATCAGTCTCAATGCTACTCTCTGTGGCAAAAAAAAAAAACATTCATCCATTAGGACACCTAGAAGTTCACTTACAATGTTCAGTCCCAGTGATCTGGGCAAGGATTCGGAAAGAGCGAGACTGAGTTGTTCCAGTCCTTGGACGCCAGTCTTCAGTGTCCTCAATCAGTCTCTTCTTGCTGGCGTCGCTGTGAGTGGGTATATGATAAAACTCTGTATTGCGCTCCACAATGTGTCTTCTTGGTGGGCTAGGGTTAAGGAGAAAAAAAAAAATTAAAAATTGTAAAGTTATATTAAAAGGATAAAATATCTTCTACTAACTTATTTATAATTTGTATGATTAATCTTCAATGTTCCTTTTATACAAACAGTTTGCTTTACAAGTATATTCGGTCTCAATTTTTTAAAAGATCTGTCTAAAATAGGCCGGGCACGGTGGCTCACGCCTGTAATCCCAGCACTTTGGGAGGCCAAGGCGGGCGGATCATGAGGTCAGGAGATTGAGACTATCCTGGCTAACACGGTGAAACCCCGTCTCTGCTAAAAATACAAAAAATTAGCTGGGCGTGGTGGCACGTGCCTGTAGTCCCAGCTACTGGGGAGGCTGAGGCAGGAGAATCGCTTGAACCTGGGAGGTGGAGGTTGCAGTGAGCCAAGATCACGCCACTGCACTCCAGCCTGGGCAACAGAGCGAGACTCTGTTTCACAAAAAAACAAAACAAAACAAAAACAACTTCTAAATTATAAGTAAAAAACTGCACTTAGAATGTTAATATAAAATAATGCTATTAGAATTATTCAACAGAAAGATTACCGTTTAGGTGGGATTTTCCTTTTAATTGACAGAGGAAGGCAGCAGAAGAAAGATTTCCAACATGAAGAAAAAGGAAAGGAAAATGATAAGAAAAAAAGAAAATAACTAGAAAATGAAAGTCCATAGTAGTCAAAATCAAACTTCTTGAAATTATTTGTATTGTTCATTGTATGCCATACGAAACACAGATGCGGACTATATTCACAACGACCATTAATATCAATATGCTGCTAGAATGTATTGGCTTTCACGACATTAAATGATCAAATCTTCACTAGGCCCAGGAACCAAGTATGGGTTAGTAGAGGCTAAACTAGCAATTCCGAATACAATTTTGAAAAGGGTCCAAACTATTATTTTCTACAGTTTTCTCATTCATATGTACAGGTATTCCTTCTCCTAAAGAAAGCTGTGAGTGGGATCAGCATAGTGAAGAAGAGGCATGGCATATTAGCAACTACTGAAATATATATTAAAAGATCAGAATTTAAAGCTTGGCTCTAAGACTCTTTAGAAAGTCAGTCTCTTGAATATCACATACAAGGTAGTGTTGTTCTGAGGATGTGTAAACTACAGAGTTCAGGAACTCTGAGTTTGCTAAGAACATTCATTTTTATTTTAAAAGGGCATAAATACAAAGGAATTTGCAATGTATATTTTAACACTGTATGATATATTGAGCATCATGAATAGTCTCCACTTCTCCCCCCCTCAAAAGAGGGCAAATGCAAATTTTTGGAGGCTATGAGTTTAATTTCAAAAGAGAAAAAGGAACATGAATCTGGACAAGCAGACTACTGGCACAAGATCTGAGTACAGAAAGTGTTACAAATGTGGTCAGATGTGAGTGGCAACACCTGCCCGGTTCAACTCACTGTGAGAAAATCATAGTGCTATCCGCAGGCCACACGACTGTCATCATTTTAATAGTTACATAACCAAAACTGTCTCAGCACACTGGAAAAGGTTTTCCCCAGTGAAGAACAGGATAGAATTACAGTTAGTAACACTGGCTTTAAAATCAGATTCAGTGTGTGCTTTATGCCAGTCATTTCTCTAAGCTCAATTTCCTCATTTGAGAAATAAGTCTTGTATCTTAAAGGGTTATTTAAGAACAAATAAGATAGATAATGTATGTAAAGTGCTTTCTGCAGTACATAACATGAGGTAATGATCATCATAATGTATTATGATTACTAGAAAATCACCTGTAATACATGTTCTAAGACTATGAATAATCTGCATATACAAAATAACAAATCAGTAACATTTATGCAAAAAATCATAAAAAATATTATAACTTATGGTAATATGGTAATATCATGATTCCACAAGTAAAATATCTAAAAGACCTTCCACTAATATTGAACAAAACCTAGCTCTTTTAAAAATGAACAAAATGTCTTAAAATTAAGAAATAAGCATAGATTCCTTCATAAACACAGTGCCTTTGGCAGCCATAAAACAGACAACTCTTTATCTTATGCAAGTCATTGAAAAATTTTATATTGAGCTACTAAACTTATTACAGTTTTAAATTTCTCTACAAGTATTGAGTGTAGTTTGCTCTTAAATGATGCTAATTTCAAGTGTAAGGGGAACATCACACTCTGGGGACTGTTGTGGGGTGGGGGGAGGGGAGAGGGACAGCATTAGGAGATATACCTAATGCTAAATGACGAGTTAATGGGTGCAGCACACCAACATGGCACATGGATACATATGTAACAAACCTGCACATTGTGCACATGTACCCTAAAACCTAAAGTATAATAATAATAAAAAAAAGACTATTTTATCCTCTATAAAAGGTTTGGTCCTAAAAACAAAACAATGGTGTCAAGCTAAGATATCACGAATAATAGAATGACACTACCTAAGTAGCATTTTTAGCTATGACACACTTGTAAAAAGTACACTACCCCTTAGATTCTTCGTGTTGTTTACCACACCTTAAGGTCTTATGTCAAATGATACAAAGTTTCTAAACATTTAGTGCTTTCTGGTTCTGAAACTCCAGCATGTGATGAAAGAAAAGAAAAATTTCAAGAATTTTATGTTAAAAAATGCATTTGGGATATAATGTAAACTTTACTCTCAGGAGCAAGTAATTTATTTCGAAATACAGACATTAAAATAATAATAACAATAATAAGCTAAAGGAAAGCCCAAACTACAGTTCTAACTCTGGTATACTTGTCCATAATACTCATCTATATCTCAATGAAGATTAACTTACTAAGTTTTTCATTACAAAAGTGTGGGTGTTCTAAACATACCTCTGATGCATACAAAATTCTCTAGCATAAAAAAAAAATGCTTCTTATGCTCCTTAACATTTTTGAAAATTCTTATAATGAGAAAATCCTAACAAAATTTGCTGGTAGTATTAAATTGAAAGCAAGAAGGAAAGTTACAGAGACAATTACAAAGTGAATCATTGGTTAAGTACTTACACAGTGCCAGGGTTACTGAGGGAAGAATAATACACACAAAAAAAGATGTGATAGAGTAGAGAAGACATTGATGTTCCCCGGAAGATGAACAACAGACAAAGAGGGGGAAAAAAGAAGAAAAAGAAAAGAAAATGAAATAAAATTCAAAACAATGATTTTCAGTGAAGATGTTTCACAAACATCATGCTTCAAAATAATCATGTAAACACAGACAAAAAAATGAACAAATGTTAGTAAAAATTCTACTACACTGTTATAATCAAGACAACAGTTTTGTTCCCCCATCCCACAAAACACTGAAAACTATTTTATGTATTAATGCTAATTCAAGTATCAAGTGACTGAAAGATCCACTATTTTTTAAATGCACAAGTTTTATAAAAATCATTTAAACATGAATCCAAATTCTTACTATGTTCTTAACAAAGGACAGAAAGCAATCAGATGTAAAATGTAGAAACAGATCATTTTAGAATCACTTTTAAAATCAGAAGAGAATAAGAGAAAACTCTTTCAGTCTCACATAATAGAAGTATATATTAATAGCAAGTACAATTTCTCACATGAATTATCCTGAATCATATGTTATAAAAGAATAATATGTCATTTGAAATTTTTCTTGTTTCTTAGTAGCGACTATGATGAAAAATGTAGGAAGCACAGTGGATCATAAATAATGAGCTATCACTCAATTTTCTTACTCTCTCCTGTCCCTCATTAATACCACCCTCATTCACAAGCAAGTTCCAGTAACTTCAGAAGTGATTTGTGGGAATCCCATAGTTCTGTATTATCGGTGACATAATTATTGCCCAGAAGGCGTGTCTGATAAGACATGGTAAAGGAACTAAGTTAGTGACACCTGAAGTGGGAGAACCTCAAAACATAATTCATTCACATAGCCTATTAAGTGCAGAATCATTAACAACACATTCATATTACGGTAGGGATAGAAAAGACTAAAGTATAAACTGTATAGTTTGCCAAAGAACACACTGTAGCATTATTCAATTCTGCAATGATGTTTAGTCAGAGTAAGTAACAATTCATTATAAACATACTAAGAAAAACTGCCTACCAGTTTTAATGCTAAGACTGGTCAGTGCTGCTATATTTCCACATGTCAAAATCAGTTTCATAAACTCAACAGAGGGCTGAGCTGCACTGAGTGAGGGTGAGATGCAGGATTCAGTTGATCTCAGTAGTTTGCTTGTATTTACTCTTCTGTAGCCACAATGCACAGCATTCTCTCTTCTGCCTTGTTATTTTAAGTAGCAGGGAAATAGTTTTGCAAAATAACCTCATCCTGAACAGAGTTGAGTTTTAGATGTATATTTAAACATTTTAAAGTTTAGGAAAAATGTTTTATATTAATATGAAGTTAAGTGGGGGCAAATGTTCAATGGTGTGGTGGAGGGGCAGCAAGTGGAGGGTTGACTGATTTCAACCTAAAGGTGACAATTTGAGTATGCCAAACAAATATTTTTACATATTTTAGAAAATGTGCCCAAATGGAATAGTCCATCATACACAGCAGTGGTAAATGTGCTAACATGATAGCCAGGTGATCTGGTTTCTCATACTGGCTGTGCTGCCCACTTTCCCCCATGCCCTGGGCAAACTGCAATCTACAGAAGCCTCATTTTCCTCAACAGTGAAATCAGTGACAATTTCTCTATCTTTCAGACTTCCTCTAAGGGTTTATGTTTAGCATATTTGAAGACACTTTGAAAACTACACAAATACAGGTTTATTGTTGGAATAGATTCCCCAACTGCTCAAAATAAAAAAGGGAATATCTAAGCTAATTGTAATATATGCACATCAATTGATTCATATAGCTTCAATTCAATTCTATAATCATTAAGAATAAATACTAATCCAAAGCCATAGAAATAAGCCCAAGTCACAAGCAGATGATATAGGGAAAGGCACATCAAAATTTGGCTTCAAAAGACCTAGGCTCAAATCTTAGCTCTATTACTTACAAGATGTGTGACTTGAGAAGGGTATGTAATCTCTTGGCATCAGAGTTTAAAGACTCAAATCACATAATGCATTTAGAAACACCTAGAACAATGCATAGTAATACCTAACAGATTAATGAATCTTAATCTTGAATTAAAAAAAAATTCTATCTAACCTAAATGTTTATTTTTCCAAACACCATTCTCCCCCTTTATAAGTTTAACATTTTTACACTGGAATCTAGTAACTAGCCTAAGTCTTCGTTCAGAAAAATCTAACTTTAAATGGACAAAAAATAAAACAGGGTTTGGGGATGTTTATACTGGTATGCAATATTCCTATATATATAAAACATAAAACTGTTCAATTAGGGAGGCCACAGCTACATCGGAATGAAGCTGCTCTGATAATTCAGTAGTTAATTCTCTTGGATGTGTCCCAAGATAGATACTTCGAATTTCCAATTCTACTTTCTGGTGTGATGCTAAAAAACTTTTAGTACACGTTCAGAATAACCATAAATTAATTACTAAAATTATTTTAAGTTCTTATCTAATGTGATTTTTACCTGTTTTTAAAGCTAGTAATCATGAGCCAGTGTAGTGTCAATACCAATGGAACACAAAAGTGAGGTTTGAAAGTTATACCACAGTGATTCCCAACATCTACACCAATGGTGACATTTAATCAGTTGGTATTTATCTCTCTTAATGAATTTCAAAGATGTGTGGACTTTCTATTATCCACTGACACACAACTGTACATATAGAGGTCTGAATCTGCCAGCAACATTGAATTAAACTCTCTAGAAAAATCATAAAGGTTCTTAAGAGACTTTACCATCGGCTTTTGCCACTGATTTGGACATCAACACAGTTTTACATGTTATTCACTAGTGGTATAAATGTTTATGCTTTCTCTTCTATCTTCGTGTTCTACCAGTCTTGACTGATATAAATTATATTTTCCCAAGCACTGCTTCTTTTAAACCAATACATAGCAAAACCCACATACATTTTATGACTTACGTTAAACACTACTATTTATTACTATAAAGCAATTCACCACAACATAGCAATGCAAACCAAGCTTATTGAAAATACTAAATGTGGTTATTCTAAATTACAGCTCTTTTGCAAAATTTAACTTAATTTTGCAAAAATCAAGCATTCATGCTGTTTACTCATATATAAATCACCATATTTCCTCTCCAGTAATGTGGATACTAACTTTGTCACTTGTGTTTTCTGCAAAGAGAAAAGTATTTTAAAATATTACTACCACATCATTTTTTTTTTTAATCTTCCAAGGCCAGGTTCTTCAAAATACCACACAGGAGCTGTTAGAAGAAATTTCAGTCCAACAAAATTAAAATTATTATAAGATACTAAAAGACTTACCTCTTGAAAGCAGTGGCACATTATAATGCAAGGATACATGGAAAGGGAAAAGGTAAATCACTTAAACTACTTGATGCAAAACAGCAATCCTTCCAGTTTGAAATATAAAGTCCCATTTTGCTCTTAGTAGAGTAAGGAGGGTAGTAAAGAAAACAGCCAGCTATGACCAATAATTTGTACATACAGAAGAAAGATTTAAAGTTTCTTAATATGCCTTAATCCTTACTCATAAGAAGGAACAGGAATGCTTACATACTATTAATTTAAAATATTCTAAAAATATCAACATTATGCACAGATTTCATGCTATTAGGATGAACAGCTAATTATTTCTTAGTAATGATGCTTCATTAATAAGCATCTGTTTATGTCTGTTTATCAATGCTATATAAATTTGTGTGGAATAGCTATCAAACTAGCTTAAAAACTAAAAGCTAATAGTCCTCCTGGTGCTTTGAGGAAAAAGACAACCTAAGCATTTAACTTTACATTCTTCTGAACTCTTAAATTTTTGGTCATTGGTATGTACTATTTTTTAAATTAAAAAATAACTAATATAAATACAAAGTAACAACTCTCAACTTTTTAGAAGTTTTGTTGTAGGTATTTTGCAACATTATAAAAATCTGGGAAATATAATAGTAACAAGTTTGACACTGATTCCAGAAAAAGTTTGACAACTTATGCAAAAAATGCGTCCATTAATAGCACAAAACACCTACTCTTCAAAATGACACATCACTGACTAGTAAAGTGTGTAATTTATTTTTATTTCTACAATCTAAATATTGTGAACGAAAGGGCACTACCAATGTTGTCTCAGTTTCACAGACAACACACTTTATTTTCAGAGTAATCAAGTTTCTATTGTCCTAACATCTAGACATTGGAAATCAAGCTATTCTTAAATATACCCAGTTTGCAAATGCAAAGCAGTAACTTGCCTGAAAATGATGCAAAATATGTAGTAATCTCTTTTCTCCTGAATTTTGCACAGTGCTGGACAGCAGGCATGTGCTTCATAAACACTGCCAATTGATTAAGAAGCCATCATAAAGGCTCTATAATACTGCCTAGTTTCAGTTTAAAAATAATAAGCTTTAAATCATTTCAAGTTTTATCACCAAAGCTGTGCTTATAAAACTCAAAACTCAAGCTTGGTTTTTTCAGATGTTTTAAATGCAGTACTTTTCCATAACCTGTTTGCTTTTACCTCTACAACTTTCCATTAAGAAGAGTTTTTTATGAGATTTCAAGAAGCGCTAGTAGAAAAGATTTTAGTTAAGACACTTCCTTCAATGGATGTTTTTCTACTGAACTTGGAATTTAATAAACATAGTAAACTTCTGTTTTAGTCTTCTGTGTGGCTTGCATTTGACAAACAGCATCTTTCTTTGCAAGATATCTACTCTGATTACTTGAAGATCTATTGTCTTAAAATAAACATACTAAAGAAAAAAAAGATTACGACCAAACACTCCTGAACACTCCATCCTGTTTCTCTTCCTCACATGAAAGAAAAAATAACATTCTTTTTTGAAGGATACTAGTTTTCCTCAATACATACATATCGGAACTTTAGAAAGCCACCCACAACCTCAAGACAGTATGTACAGCCCAGGAGCTGTTCTTCTAGAGATCCTGCTCTCTCTCCCTCAGCAGCAGCCTGGAGTTTTGCCACCTTCTCTTTCAAAGCCCCAAAGTTGCCATGGCAGCAGTGCTACAGAAAGCACAGCCTCTTCATTACAGGAATTAACATTCGGAAGGGATTATCTCAGAGAATGGACCTATCCACACAACTATTTTAATTATATTTTCCTGGGAACTGGCATTGGTAAAAATCATCAGGCCTGTAGACTATTTCCCTTTGTCTTCCTTTTAAGGTACATTTTTGTCACAATAAATCTGATCAAAATGATTTTACATAAATGACTGCCTTAAAGTATCATTCCCTGAATTCCAAAAGGAATAGAATGACCATCATTATTCTCTCTCTTTTCTTTAGTTTTTTCTTTGCAAGTAGGATTATATTATAGAAAATAATTATTTTTAAAAAAGATACTGTACATAACCTCTCACGGCCAACTTAAATCCTTGCTCCTCAACATAAATTCCTAACTGATAACATTATACTTGAACCAAAAGTGTTAAAAAAATAAACAAATAATTGAAGGTTGCTGAAAAATAGATGTGCGATCTTATAACTATGTGTAGTTCAAATAAGTTAATAACTTCAACCAATTTTTTTATAAAAACATACCCCCAAAAGGGAAAAACCATAAGAAACAGATTTTCAAAATGTTCTGCTAACATTGTATGTTTAGTGTCCAATGGCTTAAATTTACTCATTTTAGAAAACCTTTACAATGAAAGCATTTTATAATTTGCTTCTAACGCTTTCTAAGCATGCCTTGTTGTTTCATTACTGTCTGCTTTTAAAGAATAAATTCTCACTTAATCTGAAAACAATGTTGTTAGCTCTCTGCTCTAAGCTAATGCTTCATATATAGACATGAGTCAAAAGTGGACTGGTTTTCCTAAGATTACTTCCTAGAAAAAAAAACACTTACAAATTCATGATTTCCCCTCTCCTTACGATGAGCTGTGTAAGGTGACAACAACTGTAACCACTGTTTGAACTTTTGGTGGCCTATTTAAAAGGATGAAAAAATTGAGGAAGAAAGATTCAAGATTTGCCTTGCATTATAAGTGCCAGCTGCTCAATGCTGTGTCGGGACTTGCAAAAAATGAGTTACAGAGATATTACATGGTTCAGAACATGTCAAAATGCACAAGTAGCTTTTGAATAAGTGATAATTCCTTTGCAGAAAGTACCCTATGTATATAAAGGCCATATGTTAATAAGGCAAATAATACTTCATCTCCCTTACTTCAAAGAAAGTTGGTTTTGGGGGAGGGGAATGTAGATTATTTCCTGGAAATTACCTGAAAGAAGAGTTTTAGTAAGAGCAGAAAGCACCCTTAGCCACCTACCCATTTTGCTGTTTACTGTCACCCTGGGATCCTCTTCTCTGTCCCTCTGCTAGCTCCTGAGAAGTCTCGGAACACACGCTGGTGACTGTGGGCTGCCGTGGGACATTAACTGCAGTTTTACCAGCGCTCAGTGCAGATGGAGACTGGTCAGCACTAAGATTGGCATTAGCATGCAGTCCAGATGCAGCGAACGGGGGAGGAGTGACGGCAGCCACGGGTGAAGGGGAAGCATGTGATGAAGTGGTCGCATGGGCTGGGGTGAAGGCAGACGATGGTGATGGGATGGATGTGACTTTTGGTGAAGACACAGAACCAAAAGGCCGTGGTGCCTTATTGTAGGCCATGTTGTTTGTGGAAGTGACTTTGGACACAGCAGGAGATGTAATGGGCACAGGTTTAACTACTTCTTTAGGTTCTCCCTATGTAAAACAAAAATAAACATACACAAAACCACACCAAACACATGCAAAATATATTTCACTGAAAAGAACACAGAGCTGATTTTTTGAAAGACAAACACAATCAGGTTAGCAGCTCAAACGTCATGTTTCCAGATAAAAACAATGGGCTGATAAAGCATAACATGCATGCTAACTAGTCCCAACATGCGTAACACAGATGCACACAGTAGGTATAATTTTTAAAAATAAAAATGAAAGTAGTTTCAAAATATTTCAGAAATACAGCAGGAAAACTATCAGAAAGCCTAAAGCCCCTCATCAGTCTCAACCTAGGTATATTCCAAAGGAAAAATGTTTAAATACCCTACAATAAACAAAACATTGCTAACTGAGGTGTTTTTTATGTTAAAATATCCAAAGCCCATCTTTCCATATTTCAAAGCCCATAGTCCCATTTTTCAAACATGTTTCATTTCTCTCCAGAGTGGAACCATTTGTTTCACACAGAAGGAGCAACACATTTCTAACACTTTGAGTTTAAAAAACAAAACAAAACACAGGGAATAAGATAATTTTCACCTAACTCAGGAATGTGCAAACTCTAATTAATAATCTTGAAGAATCTGAAAAAAAAAAAATTTAAAAAGCAAGCAAATAAAACAAAATCCTTTCTTTCCTGTAATCCACCTCCATTTCTCTCTCTGAACATTTTAAGATATGATTCAGAGATAGAATAAAATTCTTTTCCTTTTCCAAAATAAATATTTAATAGTTACATGAAGAAAAAAAAATCTTCGATATTTCCCCATCACCAGCAGCCAAAGAAAAAACAACTAGTAAGAAAGGTCAATTCCTCCTAAAATTACCAGAATTTTTATTTGCCAATCCTTACTCCAAAGCATATTTAAAGTTAAACAAAATCAGACTAAGCTTCCACAACATTCAAGAATAAATCCCAGGAGGGGGATAGCTCAGAGGTAGAGCATTAGACTTCAGATCAAGAATAAATCCCTATTCCACCCTACCATATCAAAAGAAAAAATCAAATTTTTGAAAAATCATACAATGGTGGTTCTACTGTTTAATTTTAAGAAAAAAGGTAATCTCAATTCATCTTTTTTTTTTTTTTGGAGACAGGAGTCTTGCTCTGTCACCGAGGCTGGAGTGCAGTGGTGTGATCTCAGCTCACTGTAACCTCCACCTCCGGGTTCAAGTGATTCTCCCACATCAGCCTCCTGGCTAGCTGGGACTACAGGTGCGCGACACCATGCCCAGCTAATTTTTGTATTTTCAATAGAGATGGAGTTTCACCATGTTGGCCAGGCTGGTCTCCAACTCCTGACCTCAGGTGATCCGCCTGCCTCGGCCTCCCAAAGAGATGGGATTACAGGCGTGAGCCACCGCGTGCAGCCTCAATTCATCTTATAGGAAGAAGAAAACTAATTGAGAAAAATAAGTGGCTTAGTGCCCACACGAATCAATACAGGTTGAGTATCCCTTATTTAGACAGCTTGGGACCAGAAGCATTCATATTTCAGATATTCTCAGATTTTTGAATCTTTGTAGAATGCAGGAGCATCTCTAATCCAAGTATTCAAAATCTGAAATGCTCCAATGGTCATGTGAGAATGTTCAGAAAGTTTGGGATTTTGGAGCATTTTGGATTTTCTAATTAGGGATGCTCAATCTGTATAATGAGTAGTTCAATAAATGGGCACAGATAAAATTAGGGAGAAAGCCCCCAAAAGCATAAAACAGATACATGTGAATAATGATTTGAAATTATTTTGAAGACATATATGCAAGAAAAGGGATACTTGCCAATAACCTAAGAATACTCTGAAATGTAATTATGCACTTATTAATAAAATCTTATTAAAGACTTATTGTGATATTAATTTTCAGTAACCACTTATTTATTCTCTTTAGAAAATATAAGGATTTGGATAAAGATGGGCACATCAAAAGTGAATAGTAATGTAAGAAATCTGACATAAGTTATTGTAACATATGGCTTTGGAAATAATGTTTTATAACATGTATAATTACAAATGTTATGTGCTGATCTCCATTTTCCTACTCATCTCTGAAGGAAAAGAACTACAAGGAAAATTGTACTGAGACTATAAATTAAATGAATGTCAGTATGGTCTGAGACAGAAATGGGAGTTACAGTAGCTCAGCAAGGACAATCAAATGATACTCTGGATACTAGCTTAAAAACACACCTTTTGAACAGGAACTGGCTCAGGCTTGGGTGTAGCAGATGCTCTGAGGAAAAAAAAGAAAGAAAAAGAAAAAAATAATGAATTTTTATAAACTTGCAGACTTCTTAATGGAATTTTTACTATTATAAGCCTTAATATACTAAATCATTGGAATTTATAGTTTCATAATTCATAGTTTTTACTATTCACAATCTTCTAATTCATTCATGTAAGTCAAATGCTGCAAGATTCAACATTTTACACACTAGGTATTCAATAGCAGTATCTGGTCCTCTACAAATTCAACTGAGGAATGACAAACATCAATCCTGTTTGTGAGTACACCCATGTTTAATCGTTAAGGCTACCCCCCACCTAAAAGGGTAAAGTATAATAAACATGACCTTCTGATCTTTGAGTGGCTCCTCAACCATCTAATCTGACTCTTATCTCCAACAGTATCTATCTTTTCTCCTAACATCCATGAACAATATCCACAGGATACTGGGTCTCTGTGAAGATGCTGAATACATTCTAGTTGAATTGGGTCAATGAATGAATATTTATTCTGTATTCCTATTCTTAAGTGTCTATGCAAGTTAATACATTTAATTTGCTAAAAGTAAACTGTAGGTCCTTCTACTAGACTATAATTTCAGTGAAGGCAATGGCCATGTCCCATCTGTGTCTGTATCAGCACAGTGTCTGGAATGTAATAGGTCATCAGTAACAAGTGTGGAAAAGACAGAGTGAAGAAAAAGACAAAAATCCATGTATAACTTATTTCCAAATTCAAATTAATTTTTACTTTAAACGTATGCTTTTTGTACTATGTTATTATTGTGCCTTTGGTTAGCATGGGCTCAACAGTAACAATAATTGGTTTGGAGCAATTATCTCATATAATCTTAACCATACCCAAGTAAAAGCTATGGTTATCCTAATTTTTCAGAGAAGAAACTTCAAAAGAAGTGTAGGTAAATTGCTTAAGATGGAGCTGAGGCCCACCATTGTTAAATATAACAATATACTGGTTGTATTTATGGACAGGAACTAAATGACTGGGAAAGCCTCTGATGTTTTAAAGCCTATTTACTTAGTGTTAAGGTATATGTTATGTTTAATATGCCAGTAGCAATTTGATTCCACTCATATCACACTAGCTGGAGGATAACACATCAAGCACAGAATTCAAGAAATGTAAGCATAGCAGGTAAATACTAAGTGATGATCATTTTCAACTATAAACCATGAGCTTGTTTTACTTTAAAGACAACAGATCACAAACAGAAGACACTAGCACAGGATATTCAGTCTCTATGAGTATAATCTAATAATGAACTCTGATCAACATTTTTAGCAGCAACTGAATTTTCCAAAAACAGTTAATTTGGTTAGCTATGGCAAGCACTGAGAATTGGCTAACCTAATGAGAGGTAGCAACGGATGTTAATATTCAGTTACTGCAATACAGATTACACTCTGTGCAGTTGCACAACCTTCTATGTGTACTATTTAATAGACAACTTCTCTTTTAGCTTGTAGGGTTATTACAATGAGCAAAGGAAACAAGTTCAAGTAAAGAACAGTGGATTCCAGTGAATAAGGAAACCTATTTCTCAAAATTGGAATGGTTGTAATTGTCTTCCTTTTCTTTCGACAAATATTGAGCATCTTTTACTTTAACAATGTCATAGATTACATAAAAACAATAATTTTTAAAGGATGTTTAAAAAATTGAGGTACAATTATGAAAAAAATTCTTCCTACATTTTCTCTTCAAATCCTGGCAAACATACAATGGGATAACAGATGCCCTTTGAACTACAGTGATCATCACAAGTCACTTTTGTGTAGTGTGAGTTTCAAACCAGCAGAGAGAGATCTTGGCAATGGCTTTGTGCTATGGGCTCAACGATTTTCTTATTGTTCACTCTCCTTGGTGTGAAGCCACTGTTCAAGAGTAAGCCATGATGGTGATAAACCAGTGCCTCAGCCTAGTAGTATCCTCAGTTCATGAAATTGAAAGAACAAAGCCATCAATGTGGCTAGAACAATCTATTTGAAGTTGATTGACTTTTGTAAAAGTAGTATCCAAAATA
Source organism: Nomascus leucogenys (assembly GCF_006542625.1). NCBI lineage: Eukaryota > Metazoa > Chordata > Mammalia > Primates > Hylobatidae > Nomascus > Nomascus leucogenys. The sequence continues at coordinate 77,088,683 of NC_044389.1, read as the reverse complement.
AAAATCCCTGATGCATTATAACCAGTTTCAGAACCTCGACCAGAACAGTTGAAAGGCGTTTTAAGTGATAACTGACTATATTAAAAACTAAAATTGTGATGTACCGGTTAGAATAACGTACAGGAAAACTTATGCCATAAATAAACAGCAGTCTTATCAAGAATTAGATGCAAATGAATCAAGCTAAACTGCATCTTTTGAATACTCAATGCAGTGTTATACTTAAGGTATATTTTTAACTTAATTAATGTAGTTTCTTAAAACTGCTTTATAAAATAACATGTTTTTTAGTTAATAAGGTTCCAAATGTTCACATTAGTGTTTAAGAACGAGGAACTAGACAATAGAACTAGAATGATAAAGATTATGCAGATTACTCATTATGTCTTGGTGACTCTCTCAAGCATCTAATATACTTAACTCATAAACAATCATACAGAAAAAAAGGAGGGTGTTTGGTTCATCTTCTATGAGATGAGCTCTTGTCTAAGTTTCCCACAGCATGGCCATCTTTGGATCCACTGACCTTGGGACCCATAAACACTAGGGTACATCATTAATCACTTTAATTGCAAAGTTGTCAATCTGTAATAACAAAGCAACTCTAGAAGGAAAAAAGTGAGCACTCAAGAGTGCAAAAGGATGTCTTTCTAAACAGTTTCTTCACACTTTATTGCACATTCAGCTAGTCTACCGTCCCAAATACTCAAACTTTAAACATTTAAATCACTATGGCAATGTATTAGGTTTTTCTAAATGGTTTGAGATTATGTAAAGATTCTATTTACTATAAACAAAAGCACAAAATAGTTATATATCAGCATATTATAACAGTTTGTGGCTTATAAAAGACTGTACTCTTCACATACACATGCACTCACTCACACACTCACTCCTTTTCTCCCTCTTTGCATATTCTCTATCTTACTATAGGAACTGACACATACATCTTTTTTTCCTACAGAGAGAAAGAAATAACCCAAAGCTGGTCAGGCTTTTTGAAGAGTCAAAGAAAGAAGGAAAAAAGACAAAAGTAGCAGAATTGCTTTAGCCCATGTGAGTACCAGTGGCCCTCTGTGCCTGTGCTTGATTTTAAATTTGAGTGTGGCTCTGATATATATCCAGAACAGGCAGTTACCATTTGGTAATTATAATACTTCTCTAAGCATATCTAATTATAATACTTCTCTAAAAATTATAATTATAATAATTCTGTAAGTAGGGTGAGTGCTTTTGTTGCAATAATCCTTTTCAGGTGGCCATGAAAGCTTATTAGGGTTTGAGAAGAAATTTTCATCAACCAGATAAAAGTCAAGCCAGAGAACCAATGGATGGAAGAAAGGAAGAAAATAAGAGGGTATTAGGGCAGAGTGTGAGTGATATCACCCCAATTTGTTATTTTAAAGTTCAAATGATTAATACTTAAATACCTAAAAATCACTAAGAAAGAAAGCATTTTGTCAAGTAGCAAGCAATTCAAGCAAATTTAAATTTAAGTAGCATAAGTGGAAACAAAGACTACAGCTACCTTAAATTTATTCTATGTGCCAGGCACTCAACCACATATCCATATATTTTTCATTTATAATAATCTCATGATTTAGGTGGCATTCTCTCATTTTACAGATGAGAAACTCAAATGCAAAGGGGTAAAACTGGACAGGTGCCTGTAATCAATCCAGCACTTTGGGAGGCTGAGGTGGGTGGATCACCTGAGGTCAGGAGTTTGGGACCAGCCTGGCCAACATGGTGAAACCCTATCTCTACTAAACATACAAAAATTAGCTGGACCTGGTAGCGTGTGCCTGTAGTCTCAGCTACTTAGGAGGCTGAGGCGGGAGAACTGCTTGAACCTGGAAGGCAGAGGTTGCACTGAGCCGAGACTGTGCCACTGCACTTCAGCAAGACTCTGTCTAAACAAACAAACAAACAAAAAAACGAACAAACAAATGAAGGGGTAAAATGACTTTATCAAGTCATCCATCCAGCTTGGAGTGGGAGACCAGTTATCATCCCAAATGTTCTCCAAAGACTTTGCTCTTCAGCACAAATTGTTTGAATTTCTAAAATCAGTGTCAACCCAAGCAAAATGGCTTTCCAGGATCACCCTCTCTTCTAACTCCTCACCATGAAGGGGGCCATTTTGTGGGAAGGGCACTTATTCCATGTGGGTACAGGTCATCTCTAAAGGTAACCACAATCTGAAATTATATAGAACCGTGTCATGGAAGAATAAGAATCAACAAAGATGTCATTTCACTCAATGTGCCGAAAAAAAGAAGTCCAAAACAAAATTTATTGTGGGCACACCCCAAATTGACTTCATGATCTGGTGATATTCCACGTAAATTCATTTGGTCAAAGCCTCAATCTTCTAAAGTATTCCAACAAAGATACAACACTTAACTTGTATCTCCTTACGTACATTTATTTTAAAATATTAGTATATGACATATTTTTAAGAATAAGTGTTTTACATATCCTATAATTTATTTGCATACATCTTTCTTAAAACTTTTCAAATTATGTGCAAAATTTCACAATATTCTATTTGATTTCAGAGGGAGAAAATTTATTGCTGTAATTCTACATTTATTTCCATAGTAACAGTTTTATGAGGGAAAAAAAATTATTTGCCCATTGTGACTCATGTCCACACTCAAAAATAACTTCAGAATCTTTTAAAGAAAAAAATCCATTTTTCTAAGTAGTATTTATAAAATTTTTATATCAGAAAGAATGAAGAGATTGCATAATTTTAGATGTATTCAAGAATGAAAGAAATTTCAAATTTAAGAGTAATTCATTATTACTATGGAAAAAATTTCATTACAGTGAAAATACCATTTCAATAAAGGGTTTTCTATAAACAATCTATTTTATATGTCCCACTGTTAAGAAATGGCAATTTTATTATACCGGGCCAGACAGTAAATATGTTAGTCTTTGTGTGTCAAATGATCTCAACTATTCAGCTCTGTCACTGTAGAAAGACACAGACAAAACCTAAATAAGTGACCATGGTTGGGTTCCAACAAAACTTTAGTAAATACAAGTGGTGGGCAGGATTTGGCCTGTAAGCCATCATTTGACAGCCTCTAGTTTAGATCATGTTACGGTTTTTATTATACCAAACTTTCTAGTAAGTAATTCTACATGACCATGCCTCTTTTTGGTCTCTAAACCTCGTAATCATTCTGCACAATGCAAAGCCCTAATTATAATATATTCAGATACTGATATAAGAAATGAAAGTGAAACATATTATTCCTTCTGTGGTTGCAGGACACTACCTTTAAATTCTTCTTATCTCCTCTACCCAAAACTTTTACACTGTTTACAACTGTTTAGATGATCCATCTGAACTTCTATACCAACCACTCAAATGAAATTCATACCACACAGCACTGATATTGAAGTTTGGTGAAGGGTCAGATTTAATATTATTGGACTAGAATAACATTTTAAGCACTCTTTGTAACTCTGCTAGTCAGCACTTCGGTTTATGTTCTAAAAACCTCTTTCATCCCTGCTTTTACATACTATAAATGGAGCTACCAGTAGTTATTTTTAAAAAAAATCCTAAAAGAACAAGTGAAAAGGATGCACCCTGCATTTTTATGCAAGGAAAGAGACTGACAAGTATAATTCCCTTCTTTCCCATTATTTTCTACCAAAACTCTATATTTTTTAACAGTCATGAACTATACTACCTTTAGGAATGAAAAAAAAAAGCAATCTGTACTAGAATTGCATTCTCTGAAAACTTACTAAGGTCCAACGGTAAGTAATTACTTCTACTTGATAGATTTTCTCTTCCAACTTCAATCAGGTAGATAAAAAATATATTTTTATCAACATAGTACTTCATTACTAATATAAAAGTAATAAAACTGGCAAAGCAAATAATCTGCCTGTGAAAAATTAAGAGTCTACATTTTATTGGCTCTTTTGTGACACTACTAAAATGCCCTTAAAACAAATATAGTTGGGAGGCCAAGGCGGGCGGATCATGAGGTCAGGAGATCAAGACCATCCTGGCTAACACGGTGAAACCCCGTCTCTACTAAAAATACAAAAAATTAGCCGGGCGTGGTGGTGGGTGCCTGTAGTCCCAGCTACTAGGGAGGCTGAGGCAGGAGAATGGCGTGAACTGGGAGGCGGAGCTTGCAGTGAGCCGAGGTTGCACCACTGCACTCCAGTCTGGGCGACAGAGCGAGACTCTGTCTCATAAAACAAACAAACAAACAAACAAAAACCCACCAAATATAGTTAAGATTCATATTAGGAGAATAAGCATCAATAACAGAACCATATTCAAAATTCTTTTTCACAGGCTTTAAACAATGTATATAAAATTAACTGCTTCAGGAAAACTTTGATAAAGGTCAGATGCTGAATGAGGGTCATATACAGGATAAGAGTAGTATAAGCAAGCACAATTCATAATCTGAAGTTTGCCTATTTATTTTTTTCTTCCTTTTAAGAAAAGCTTAGAGCCCTAAAGAGACAGTTCCCACCTTTCATATTCAGGCCTTCTCTTACGAAGCTCTTTGTTGATACAGGAATTCTTTGAGGAATAGAACAAATAGCTAAATAAAGGTTGCACTAGGCACCATATAGTTTCTTTGTTGACATGAGGGTCATAATACCTCCCTTGCAGAACTGTTTTGAGGATGCAGTGAGGTAATGTATGTAACATATCTGGTGGAGTGCTTGACACAAAGTAAGCAGTGATAGATGGCACCTTCCCAGTAAGCAGATGACCTGAACTCTGGAGTTCTGGAAATTATTCTATTTCTGATTATATACTATTAGAATCAAATTACTAACAGGATCAGTTTCAAAGAAAACAATAACAACAAAAAAACCTAGAGATAAGCAAGAAAATATCACTTAATGAGTACCTACCAAATGCCAATAATTTCACTTGACCCATCATATAAATTATCTCATTTATTCTTCCTGACAAAGTAGTATGTTCTCATTTTAAATATAGGAAACAGAAGCTCAAATAGGCTAATTGACCAAAACTTAAATTTGAAAGTGGCAGAAGCCGGATTAGAACCCAAGTCGTCCAGAAGCCTATATGCAGCCCTAATATTCTACCTTCTGGCTGCCTTCTGGAATAACATCAAAGAGAAAGTTATAAAATAACTTTGGTAAAGAATTTCAGAGAGTAATGGCTCCAAACAATGAATAACTACTTTCTATTAACAAACAGCTATTCATTTTCAATGACATGTTTATAGAATGTCATTTTTGGTTTAATTCAAGTAAACACAGAAGTTACTCACTGCATATAATATATACATATATGTCTATGTGTATTCAATATATACAGATACATAATATATCTGCCTATCTATAGAGTGAACACTTTACAGACTGTACAATATGCATATAAATAAGAGATTAAGTTCTTCACAAAATTCCCAGTGAAAGCTCAGTAAGTAGATGCAAAAACAAAGAACAGGTTTCAGTCCATTGTTCTTTACTTTTCCAGAAAAGAGGAGTATTTTTTCCCTATAGCAACGGGAAATCTCTAACAATTTCATTTTTCAGCAGGATGGCGTTGGAGGTTCCTTAGTGAATACCTTCTCTGGTGCTAAATTGGGTGTTCTATTTAAAATAGTAACCAGCTTCTGACATTAGTAGTCATGCAGATCCCAAGATACCACATCACATAATCTTCTTGTGGATCTTGAGAAAATAAAGGAAGTGGCATCATGGTCCCCATTACAACTATCGATGGTGACATGCTACCAATAACAGAATGAATTAGATTTCAGGACTGATGAGTGCCCCATGATACAGGGGGTTGCATACTGAGCATGCAAGATATACAGAAATACCTACAATGGTTCCTTCTAATTTTGTTTTGACTACACATTCATATAACTGCATATATACCTAATCACTGAATAATACACGTTTTATCGTGTTCAGCTCTTTTTGAATCAGCCTGTATTTTTATAAACATACAAACAAACACCCTTATGTTATAGTCAGAATCTAGCTCCTGTCAACCTGTTAATCCTGTAAGGATTAATATGGCCTTCTACATTACCAGAAATTATTTAACCAATCAACTTATCATTCCCGACTGATAATTATTTTACCCAGCATCACTTCAAGTTCAAGGGCAACACTCGCGCTGTGTCTTTTCCTTAAAACAATTTGTTGTTTCATTAATTTATTAATTAGTTCCACAAATATTTATTAAACCCATGATACAGAAGGCTCTGTTGTAGGAGGTGGGGCAATGGTAATGAATAAAACAGATGGGCTGGGCGTGGTGGCTCACGCCTGTAATCCCAGCACTTTAGGAGGCTGAGGTGGGCAGATCACGAGGTCAAGAGATCAAGGCCAGCCTGGCTAACACGGTAAAACCCCGTCTCCGCTAAAAATACAAAAAAATTAGCTGGGCGTGGTGGCACTGACCTGCAGTCCTAGCTACCTGGGAGGCTGAGGCAGGAGAATCGCTTGAACCCAGGAGGCAGGGGTTGCAGTGAGCCAAGATGGCCCTACTGCACTCCAGCCTGGGCGACAGAGCAAGACTCAGACTAAAAAAAAAAAACAAAACAAAACTCCTCCTTTGGAGGCAGACTAACAAGCAAAATATTTCACATGGTAGTAAGTGCCATGGAGCATAATAAAGCAAGACACAGGAAAGGACACACTGTTTTATACAAAAGGGTCAGAGAAGGCCTCTCTAATGAGGTGAATTCTGAACAGAAACCCGAAGTATGGAATTCCTGGCAGTCCAAATAGCAAATGCAAAGTCCTGAGGCAGGAATGTACCAGTGGGGCTAGAATGGTTCCAGGAACAGCTGGGGAAAGCAGTGAGAGATAAAGCTGCAGAGATGGCTGGGGGCCAAAACACATAAAGTACATGAACCCATTATGAGGAATTGGTCTTTTATTCTGAGTGAGATAGAAAAGTATTTCTAAGGCCGGGCACGATAGCTCATGCCTGTAATCCCAGCACTTTGGGAGGCCAAGGGGGGCAGATCACGAGGTCAGGAGATCTAGACCATCCTGGCCAACATGGTGAAACCCTGTCTCTATTAAAAATACAAAAATTAGCCAGGTGTGGTGGCGCACGCCTGTAGTCCCAGCTACCCAAGAGGCTGAGGCAGGGGAATCGCTTGAACCTGGGAGGTGGAGGCTGCAGTAAGCCGAGATTGCGCCACTGCATTTCAGCCTGGCAGACAGAGTAAGACTCTGTCTCAAAACAAAAAAAAAAAAAAGAAAAATTGCTAAATGCAGTACTTCATTTTGGAAGAAGGTTAAATCCAAATCTCAGTGTTAAGCAATAAATGATCTGTACAAGCCTACTTACTAAAAGAAAGGAAGAGGGAAGGAATAAAAACTGCCCCAAATCTTAAATATATTGTGATGAACAAAACACAAATAGAAAACAAAATATCTAATTTGTCTTCTACCTTTTCAAAGTATAAGACATGCTATTTGAGGTTCACCTTTATATGCACCCTGTCCTATGCTAATACCAGAGGCACATCTCTTTTTCTATTCCTGTCCAGGCTAAACATGTTAAATTGCAAACCTTTTTTGTAAAGTGAGTATTTTAAAGTATTTCAATAAAATTTAAGGGGATAAGTATTCCAGCATTCAACACAGGCTTATTAGGAAAACAAAGTCAGTCTGCTATCTTTTGCGTAGAACACATGAAATGAAGATTCTTCACAATCTCAACTTAGCTTTTTCTAGCTACGTAACACTTAAAAAATAATTTTGGGTGAGTTTAGATATTTTTAAAAATCTGGAGGTATTCAAGGAATTTAAAAATTAGTGACCAAATGTGGCTACTTTAGCCATAGATAGGCCAAGTCTATCCTTGTTTAATAACTTCAAGATGAGCCTTTAATTTCACATTCATTAGTAAGTAGAATCTTGTCCAACATCCTTATCACTAAATCTCATATTATTAAATTAAGTCAAGGCATTCAAAGTGATAATAATATCTACATCTAAAAATAGGAATTTAAAAGCCAGCTGAATTTTCAAATATTTATTTTTACAACTTCTATTATTTGTTATTTATCTCACATTTATACCATCACAGAACTGAAACTCATTCAACTGTTTATTAATAATCTTTATTTTTGTTTATAGAAAACTGAATTTTGCTTATAATAGAAGACTTGTTTATATTACTGATTGATAATTTAATGGATTTTGTTGAAAATTTAAGCTAAATTAGAATCCCAAAGCTTTTCAGTATTAACAAAGTATTAGTATCTTTTTTTCTAACAAGGGAACCATAGAAAACATAAATTATATTCTTCTTCTAATACCTTTTCTATGTTACAGTTTAAAAACCTGAAACCACAGCCAATTAGCAACACATTATGTCTAATTCACCAAAAGGTAAGCTTCTTAAATTCCTAAGAGAATTAATGCACCCTCTCTCCACCACTCTTTTGAGTCTAATAGATTAGGAAATGACCTAAAATGCTGCTAACCATACACAAGGCACGACGTATGTTACTCATCATGGAAGCTCAACACCCAAACTGGACTATACTTGTTCAATGGGACAAATCCACTAAGCAAAAACCTTGAAAACTGTGGCAATGTGAAATTGCTACAAAAGTTCCTAAATGCTTATTCTCAATTTCAGTGCTTATCTCCCTGCAGACCAGGAACAAACAGTTCAGACTGGTACCAGTCCAGGACCCACAAATTAAATGGCACTGACCTAGAAAACTGTTTTCACACTTTTATCACAGTGGGTATCAGAAATACATTTTGTATCATTATCTACCTAATACAAGTATGAAGCAGTAACATACATATTTTCCTGTGGAACCCATTAAAATACATTATTTTTATTTACAAAACAAAACAAACTAGCTGGGGGGAAAGGATGCTGGTCTTGACCCAAAAAAAACTGAATATATAAGCCTCAGTTTGATAAACACCAACCTTGACTCAAAGGTGGAGATCTCAGAAAGGTCTGGAGGCCTGATAGGCCACATAATAAACATGATGACTGGCTAATAGGGGTCACAAACAAATGTCCACTGAATTGCAGTGAAAAAGCCCATTCATAAAATACTATTAAACTATTTTAACTTTTAAAAAATTCTGCACGCAATAATATCCTCAAAGACATAAAATAAGCAGATCTACCAACAACACAACAATTAACGCAGAGCTCTGGCTAGTACATGTCTGCAAAGCTCATCGCCACCAAATTTGCTTCTGACATAATCAAAATTACTGAGAAGAATAGAAATGCTGACCATGGATTACTGTATGTGTTGTTCCAACAATAACATCCCATAGCAAGTGCTTATAAAACTGAACTAGACAAGAGAGATTTCCCCTCTTTGGCGATGACTAAAAATGTGAAGAAGCCAGACACTGATGCCTATCTCTTAAGATAAATAACCTGAAAAGTATTAGATTCCTTGGTGGGAGAAAAACATATCCTCTAATCTGAGTCTTCCTTACTTTGGCTCCAAGGATCCCCTAAAACCCTGCCAGAGAATGGGAATAGGAGATTCCTGTCATATTAATTTCCTCTTTTATTAGAGTCACAGAAAGATCTGAGACCTTGCAAAGGATAACAACCAGTGCATAGAAAAAAACACATGTTCCACGCTGTGATCTTTAAAAAACTATGATAAATGAAAAGGCACATATATAACTCTAGCATCAAAGTTAGTGACTCCTCTCAAGATAATGATCCGTTTCTCCCAGAACTATTTTGTAACTCTTTTGGCTGCTTTTCTAAAATGTTCTTGCTGAATACCAATGGTGAGTTTTTAATTCAAAAAACTTTCCCTTAATTAGCATCGTCTAACTGGAATAAGCTGTATCACTGTATCAGGGATTCTTGAGGAAGGGAAGGATCAATTGGCCCACAAGATCTCTTCAAGCTCAAGGGAACTTGAATAATATCACTACCACACAGCCTGTATCATGCAGTGTTCTTCCTCATTCTGAAAATCTGTCTATATTAGCTAATTATTTTTCTCAGGAGTAATACTATTTGTAACAAGGTAGAAGGAACTCAGAACAGACTGCCAAATAAACCGGACACTAATACTGACTTCAAAGACAAGCAAATCATAGGTACATTTTTAAAAAATCATCTAAGTTGGCCGGGCGCGGTGGCTTAAGCCTGTAATCCCAGCACTTTGGGAGGCCGAGGCAGGCAGATCATGAGGTCAGGACATCAAGACCATCCTGGCTAACACGATATAAACCCTGTCTCTACTAAAAATACAGAATATTAGCTGGGCGTGGTGGCGGGCGCCTGTAGTCCCAGCTACTCAGGAGGCTGAGGCAGGAGAATGGCGTGAACCCGGGAGGTGGAGCTTGCAGTGAGCCAAGATTGCGCCACTGCACTCCAGCCTGGGCAACGGCGAGACTCTGTCTCAAAACAAAGCAAAACAAACATCCAAGTCTTAGCCTGGTTAATTTGATAATAAGTATAACACAGCCTCAAAAATGTCCAGTATTCCAGAGCTAAAATGCCCAGATTCTAACCCTAACACCTCCATTTACTAGTTGTTCAACCTGGGGCACGTTACTTAACCTCTCTCAGTTTCCTTGCCTGTAAGATGGGAACAGTAATAACAAGGTATTTATAAGGTAATAATAATAAGGTACTTAGGACACTCAACCCAATATTGTTTTGTGAAAGCCACCTCACCAGACTTATTCCAGAAAATGTCAGTTCTTGGCTGCCATAATAATGGGAGAGTATGGGAATAATGAGAAATGAAATAATTCAGGTCCAAATTATCCATAATATATAAAATCACCCCTAAGTTCCTAGAGTGAAACTAATATCCACCTGTCTTCTAAACAGTCTTCTCAATTAGCAACAATCCAGGGCTTGGTGGCAGCTACATTAGTTTCTGTAAAGTTCAATCAAAGAGAAAGCAGTTATATGTTGAATCACCAAGGTGAACTCAATGACTCCTTTTCTGAATTCCTCCCAGGCCCTTCACTGAATCCTAGGTACAAGGACAACACCTAGGCTCACCATGACCTAGAATTACATGCATTTGTCCCCAAAGGCAATGTTTAGGGGACAGTGTGGGCCTTGGATGCTTCTGAACCATCACAATGATTGGCAATGGAGTCCACGTAGATAAGAAACAGTCACGGGCTGGCCAGAGAAGCTTTGCTCCTAATCCCCACAAAGAAATCCAACATATTAAAATTTTCTCTACGAGTGCTTCCAACTATTAAGTTCTACGAATAAAAAAAGTTAAGATGACACAAATAGCCAATGCCAAAAACATGTATATTACTGTGTATCCAACATGTTTCTTCCTTTTTCATTTGCATCAATGGTTATAACCCAAAGGCCCAGTCATAATGGCAATAAAATACAATAATTACAGAACAGAGTAGCAGCTACGTTCATGGACCACACCCAAGGCTGTGGGTGAGCTGCATACCACAATGTTGAGATCCATATTTGAGGAAAATTGAACTTGCATTATAATCTTTGTTTCAGTTTCGACATGCACAACATCTAAGAGTTTGGCTTTCAACCATGGCCTTGTTTTCAGCCGTCTGTCACATAAAATTTCAATTTAGCATCTCACTGATCTTCTGTTTTCTAGGGAAACCTACCCCAAAGCAAACACTGGCATATGCTGATGCTTTAGTGTTCCAGTGAAAATAAGATGCATCATGATTCACTGCTCTTCTTGTTGAATCTGTGCCTTATGTGAGTTCTAAAGAGACCAGCAGTTAAATGTGCTAGAATATTGATGAGTTAGGCTAGAAGAAGACAGAGCTATAGAAGAAATGTTTGACAATAGAGCAGCCTTGTAAAAATAGCACTATATAGAAGGTCTGGTTCATATAATTAGAACTTTCCATCTCAGAGCCACCAAAAACATCTGTTATAACCTAGATGCTTGCTGTAGCCTATGTTCAATAAAATTGGATACTAAGAAAACTAGTTTCTGAAATTTGACAAAATTCTCAGAAAACGCTTGAGAAATCAAAGAATCATAATAATATCTTTTTTATTTTTTCAGGTTTCATGATAGAAAACAGTAAGTTGGTCGATGGGAAACTAATCGCAATTTCTTAGTAGGCTAATCAAAATCTTTATCTTATATTTTCCTTAGTTTACCAAAAATAATGAGCATAAAAACCTACTCAAATTTATCATTGCTATAACTGAAACGCTTTAGACAAAAAAAAATTATCATAACTACTTTTAGAGGTGACCCAACACATGGTTTTATTAAAAACATTTAAGATCAACATCTACTTACATAACTTAGTTATGATTAAATTTTTTACTAACCCCCCTCCCCGCAACACACACACAAAAGAGATCACGACAGTTCATTTTACAGAAAAATAGAATAGGGAACTGATTTATTGTTTCACCTAGAATAAAAAATAAAGCAACAAGAAAAACCGGAAAGCCCACATTTTTATCCCCCAACAATGTTAGTATTATAATCGTTAGTCATACTTGAATATAATTCAAGGTTCAGTATATAAAACAAATAAAAGCAAAGCTTCTTTGGTTAAAGTACAAGTATGGGCAGAAAACTCAGAATGTACTCTACTGGGCTGCTGTAACACCACCTCAGGATACCTCAAGACAGACTTTAATATAGTTGACCACTCATATGTAGACAGGAAAATGGAAATTCAGCAAGAATAGGTTGACTACTATTTTATTGCCCATTCTACCACAATTAAATGCTAGCCTTTTTTATCTATGCCTTGGTCTGCTCATTTGAGAGATGGCTATAATAATTTCCACTTCACCATTACAAAGAGACAGCATAATATCAAGAAAATAAAGAACAGCATGAATTTTACTTAGAGCCAAGCAAGACTTTGGTCTCAATACTATCTTAACAACAATAAACTTACCCAAGTTGATGCAAGGCTGGTTCAACACACGCAAATCAATGAACGTAATCCAGCATATAAACAGAACCAAAGACATAAACCACAAGATTATCTTAATAGATGCAGAAAAGGCCTTTGACAAAATTCAACAACCCTTCATGCTAAAAACTCTCAATAAATTAGGCATTGATGGGACGTATCTCAAAATAATAAGAGCTATTTATGACAAACCCACAGCCAATATCATACCGAATGGGCAAAAACTGGAAGCATTCCCTTTGAAAACTGGCACAAGACAGGGATGCCCTCTCTCACCACTCCTATTCAACATAGTGTTGGAAGTTCTGGCCAGGGCAATCAGGCAGGAGAAAGAAATAAAGGGTATTCAATCAGGAAAAGAGGAAGTCAAATTGTCCCTGTTTGCAGATGACATGACTGCATATCTAGAAAACCCCATCATCTCAGCCCAAAATCTCCTTAAGCTGATAAGCAACTTCAGCAAAGTCTCAAGATACAAAATCAATGTGCAAAAATCACAAGCATTCTTATACACCAATAACAGACAAACAGAGAGCCAAATTATGAGTGAACTCTGATTCACAATTGCTTCAAAGAGAATAAAATACCTAGGAATCCAACTTATAAGGAATGTGAAGGATCTCTTCAAGGAGAACTACAAATCACTGCTCAACGAAATAAAAGAGGACACAAACAAATGGAAGAACATTCCATGCTCATGTATAGGAAGAATCAATATCGTGAAAATGGCCATACTGCCCAAGGTAATTTGTAGATTCAATGCCATCCCCATCCAACTACCACTGACTTTCTTCACAGAATTGGAAAAAACTACTTTAAACTTCATATGGAACCAAAAAAGAGCCCACATTGCCAACTCAATCCTAAGCAAAAAGAACAAAGCTGGAGGCATCACACTACCTGACTTCCAACTATACTACAAGGCTATAGTAACCAAAACAGCATGGTACTGGTACCAAAACAGAGATGTAGACCAATGGAACAGAACAGAGCCCTCAGAAATAATACCACACATCTACAACCATCTGATCTTTGACAAACCTGACAAAAACAAGAACTGGGGAAAGGATTCCCTATTTAATAAATGGTGCTGGGAAAACTGACTAGCCATGTGTAGAAAGCTGAAACTGGATCCCTTCCTGACACCTTATACAAAAATTAATTCAAGATGGATTAAAGACTTACATGTTAGACCTAAAACCATAAAAACCCTAGAAGAAAACCTAGGCAATACCATTCAGGACATAAGCATGGGCAAGGACTTCATGTCTAAAACACTAAAAGCAATGGCAACAAAAGCCAAAATTGACAAATGGGATCTAATTAAACTAAAGAGCTTCTGCACAGCAAAAGAAACTACCATCAGAGTGAACAGGCAACCTACAAAATGGGAGAAAATTTTTGCAATCTACTCATCTGACAAAGGGCTAATATCGAGAATCTACAAAGAACTCAAACAAATTTATAAGAAAAAAACAACCCCATCAAAAAGTGGGCAAAGGATATGAACAGACACTTCTCAAAAGAAGACATTAATGCAGCCAACAGACACATGAAAAAATGCTCATCATCACTGGCCATCAGAGAAATGCAAATCAAAACCACAATGAGATACCATCTCATACCAGTTAGAATGGTGATCATTAAAAAGTCAGGAAACAACAGGTGTTGGAGAGGATGTGGAGAAATAGGAACACTTTTACACTGTTGGTGGGACTGTAAACCAGTTCAACCATTGTGGAAGACACTGTGGCGATTCCTCAAGGATCTAGAACTAGAAATACCATTTGACCCAGCCATCCCATTACTGGGTATATACCCAAAGGATTATAAATCATGCTGCTATAAAGACACATGCACACGTATGTTTATTGTGGCACTATTCACAATAGCAAAGACTTGGAACCAACCCAAATGTCCATCAATGATAGATTAAGAAAATGTGGCACATATACACCATGGAATACCATGCAGCCACAAAAAAGGATGAGCTCATGTCCTTTGTAGGGACGTGGATGAAGCTGGAAACCATCATTCTCAGCAAACTATCGCAAGGACAAAAAACCAAACTGCCATGTTCTCACTCATAGGTGGGAATTGAACAATGAGAACACTTGGACACAGGAAGGAGAACATCACACACCGGGGCCTGTTGCGGGGTGGGGGGAGGCGGGAGGGATAGCATTAGGAGATATACTTAATGTAAATGATAATGTAAATGATGAGTTAATGGATGCAGCACACCAACATGGCACTTGTATACATATGTAACAAACCTGAATGTTGTGCACATGTACCTTAGAACTTAAAGTATAATAAAAATACATATATAAATAAAAATAAATAAATAAACTTGCCCAAGTTAATTAACTTCTTTAAATTAGTTTCCTCATCTATAAAGAGGTTAATACCACCTACCTCACAGGGTTATTCTGAAGATTAAATGAAGAAATCCATGAAAATTATCTTACCCTATACCTATACCTTGTAGTTAGTAAAATAACATAGAATTGGCACACGATGTCCATGTATTTACCATATGAATCTTTTTGATGTTACAATCATTATATGGTACTTTCATGGGGAAATTCATTATTAACAATCTATCTCACTATTCTGGCACTTCAGTAGTGGCTGAAAGAAAAGATTTAAATGAAAAAGGTTATAAACTAAAGTTAAAAGCACAAGGATTCTTCATACTAATATTCAATCCTACTAGATGACAAATCTATAATGAAATAACATTTGACAAATTTACATACATTGCAGAATAAGTTTTTCTCCATGTATATACAGATGCTCCTAGACTAATGATGGGGTTATGTCCCAGTAAACCCATTTTCAATTGGAAATATCATAAGTAAAAAATGCGTTTAGGCTGGCGCGGTGGCTCATGCCTGTAATCCCAGCACTTTGGGAAGCCAAAGCAGGCGGATCACCTGAGGTCAGGAGTTCAAGACTCCTGGCCAACATGGCGAAACCCCATCTCTACCAAAAATACAAAAATTAGCCAGGCATAGTGGCGCGTGCCTGTAATCCCAGCTACTCAAAAGGCTGAGGCGGGAGAATCACTTGAACCCGGGAGGCAGAGATTGCAGTGAGCGGAGATCACCACCACTGCACGCCAGCTGGGGCAACAGAATGAGACTCCATCTCAAAAAAAGAAAAATGCATTTAACGCACCTAACTTAACAAACATCAAAGCTTAGCTTAGCCTACCTGAAATGTGCTCACATTAGCCTAGAGTTGGGCAAAATCATCCAACAAAAAGCCTATTTTATAAAAGAAGTATTGAATATCTCATGTTATTTATTGAATACTGTACTGAAAGTGAAAAACAGAATGATTTCACACCATTGTAAAGTCAAAAATTCATAAGACAACCTTTGTAAATTGAGGACCATTCGGTATATATAGATACAGATATATATAGATATAGAATGTATCTATACACACACATTGCGTACACCAAAGGTATTTTATTATATACTATGACAGTAAACTTTAAAAACAATTGATAAAACTTCACAAATTTGATAATGCTACTCATTCCTTAAAACTGTTCATGCTCTTATATCATATGCATTTGTCAAAATTATAATTATGTGATTGTATACTGAATAGCTCTTTTATTAGCTAGTGTGGCAGTTGCATGGCAGCAGGTACCATTTCTCTCTTGTTCACACCTATCTTCCTGAAGTATGTTTTGAAAGAATGTATAATCTGTGTCTTTATATATATGTATGAATGTATGTATGTATGAATGTATATACATATATAAATGAGTACATATGAAGAGAAAAACGACTAGATGGATATCTACCAAAATACGCTTGTTTTCTCTAAAGGGCAGATGAGTTTCTTTTTTTCTGTATCTTCCAAATGTTTTTCAATATATGTGTAACTGTTTCACAAACAGAAAGTAGCTATTAAATATTTTCTTAAAGATAAATGTTATTAAAAGCTAACAGACAATAAGGAAAACAACAGCATTAGCTTGAAAAGCTACTTAAACTCAAATGATTTCATTGTCTCTGGATGGAAGATGGCCTCAAAAGGGATTACTGCATGTACTCAGGAAAAGGACAATGCAAAGAAAACCAATTTACTAGTTTTAAATAATAAAATGATTAAAATTATACGAAGACAACAAAAGATTATAAAGTCCAACAACAAAAGATAGGATGAATAGCTCGTTCTTGGCAAAGACTTTTATGATATAGTCATTTTTCAAAGACAAATTATCTGTGAAGATAACACTGGAACAGTGTAAATAAATATACTGACAATGTGAAAGGAGATTTTTTTAAAATGTATTTTCAGAAAATATTTTCACATTTCCCACAAGCTTACCGAATTTATTAATCTTCCAATGACATGGCCATATAATACTCCCTGTGGAAAGCTGAATTCCTTGATACAGAATTTCTTGGTAAGAAATGGATTTCAAACATGCAGGTGGTAAACATAACACATGGAGAGCTCTGTAATCTGGCAAGGAGGGATGAGCTGCAGGATCATCCACACGACAAGGTAATCCAAACAGTGAGTGGGCCAGTGGTTCACATACTTCTTTAGGGCCCACAATAACCACTAGTGCTCTTTATGGACCCTGTGGATTCTCTACTGAATTCTGATACACTGGATTCTCCCATAACTTGGCTCAGCACTGAATATTACATTGCCATAAGAATGAAAAAGTTGAATACAGATTTTTAAAATTTATCGTTAAATAATGATGATACCAAGAAGATGGCAAGAGAAGTACTATCACAGAAGGAAGTCAGACGCTAATAACTAAAACCGATCATTTGGCTGGGTGTGGTGGTTCATACCTGTAATCCCAGCACTTTGGGAGGCCAAAGCAGGCAGATCACTTGACGTCAGGAGTTCAAGACCAGCCTGACCAAGATGGCTAAACCCTGTCTCTATTAAAAATGCAAAAATCAGCCAGGCATTGTGGCATACACCTGTAATCCCAGCTACTTAGGAGGCTTTGGCAGGAGAACTGCTTGAACCTGGGAGGCAGAGATCTTACCACTGCACTCCAGCCTGGGCATCAGAGTGAGACCCCGTCTCAAAATAATAATAATAATAATAATAAAACTGATAATTTAAAAGTTAGCAGATGGTTAGTATTTAGAAATATAAAGGTAAATCCTAGGAGAAGTCATTGGTTGCCTCTGCTAAAAGAGACCAGGTAAGAGGAGGGGCAAAAAAGAAATGACTGGGGTTTTTCTTGTATTAGTTGACACTATACTTCTAGCTATTCTTCTCCTGCTTCAGATGCACTAATCAACCTAGACTACCAAAGTCACCTTATCTTGCCCTGCCCCTTCTAGAGTTTCTGACCACGTCATAGATGTGCCTGATGTTATCCTGACGTGCATTTTTTTTCTGCTGCCACCATATAAAACTAGATCACTCTTTTTTAATCAATTTCTACTACTACTATTTTATGAAGCAAAATCTAAGGGGAAAAGATCTTTTCATTCTCTATGATTCTACTTACATTTTTTTCTTTTGAAAAATTTCATATTCAGGCTTTATATTTATATATTAGTATACATAATTTTACCGAGAGTAGACTTTGCTATAAAGAGATTTTTATATTTATCTGCATTCAATTGGTCAATGAATTCTCTATTGGGATCATACGCGTAATCACAAATTAATTTTAATGCAGCCTCTTTGGGGCTTTTAAATATAAAGACTACTTATAGAGTTGGAATTTAATCTATTTCTTTTTTACTTTAAAAAGACTCTAAATCTCACATATAATCCCTTTCATAATGCAAGCTTTGAAAACAGCTTTTAAGCAATACTTTCATTTTTCCCTTACTTTTTCCAACCACAAGAATGTTGCCCACATTTCTTTAAACAAATCTCTCAGCCACTCAACTTGACAACTTGTAGATATTTTTAAATTATACTAGAGTATACATTACATTGTCAAAAAACAGTTGTCACTAAATGGAATAAAAGACTTAGAAAGGAGATTAAACTTCTCAAGATTCTGAAAATAGTTAACTGTGATGATATATAAAAAATAGCCATCAAAGTCTTTGTTTTACAACTGCAGTAATAAAAACTTGTATATATATCCACAGCTCATCCTAGCTACAAAATCACACTCTTATTAGGCATTAGGTAGTTACTGAGAGCAGTGATTAAGCTTCAAAATCATTAGGCACAGTCCAAAATCTTACCTTAGTTTAAGTAAACTTTACTACGTAATATCTTTGCCTAATAATCAGTTCATCACATACAGGAAAAAAGTCAATCAGTCCTTCTGTAGAGAATGAATAATGTATTTCCTAAAGCCAAAAAAAAGACATTCTTCCACTTCTCCATATCATCTTGGAGAACAATTTACGCTCAACTACACAGGAAAACTATTCTTTCTGAGATGACCTCAGTTGTGACCACTTTTTTCCTTTATGGGTCATATACCAGACACAGTAGTGGTTAGGTAATCGTTATTTTGCCTCAATTTAATTTCTCGTGTGTATGCATATTTTAGCATTGCCTGTGTGTCAAGACTTTTTCATGTATTGAAAGAGATACTACTTAGCTGAATAAAAAGTGACTCCTTCTTCCAAAGATCTTAACATTTATTTGGGGAGATGAAATGAATAAGCAGTACAGGGCTGCGGTTAAAAATACGGGCTATGAAGTGAAAAAAACTTGACTCTAGAATTAAAAGTCTTTGACGATGAAACCCAGTAATCTGCTTCATGAGTTTTAAACTCAATAAAGTTTCAGGGTCTTGATTTGGGAGAATCCAAGGGATACCCTTTCATTTACTGCAAACTTATAAATTTATTAAGGTCCAGCTTTAGCACAAGTAATTTATGGCGCTCTTTGCAAACAGAGTAAATCTAGTAGTTTCAGACTACTAATTTTTCTAACCTTAGCCTTTGGCAGCACTATTGGCATCAAACAGGTATACAATAAGCTAAATTTGT
This sequence comes from Nomascus leucogenys, assembly GCF_006542625.1. Lineage (NCBI taxonomy): Eukaryota > Metazoa > Chordata > Mammalia > Primates > Hylobatidae > Nomascus > Nomascus leucogenys. The sequence continues at coordinate 77,068,800 of NC_044389.1, read as the reverse complement.
TAAATAATGTTAATAAATAATATCGCTTCACAGAAAATAACTGTGGATTTAACTGAGTTAGAACCAGACTAGCTATAAAACCTGAGATAGAAATGATCTTTTCTAGCAGAGGCATTACAATGATTATAGTTTCATGTCACCAGTTACCCATTGTCGTTAGCTTTATACTGTGATACATAATTGGGTATCCTTTCATCTTGTTCTTCAAAATTTTCTAAACTCTTCTTGGGTCTTTGCCTCTCCTTTTGAATTTTAAATTGGTATGTTAAGTTCAAGCTTTTATTCTTTTTGCTTAGCATTTTTCCTATTCTCTTACTTCTTTCTGCATCTATTTAATTTTATTGCCATACGGACCTCAACCCCAGTTCAGGTGGGTATATTTCAAAGAAAAGTCACATACTATTTTCATGACCTTCTTTCTAGTAATGCTTGTACAAGATGATGCCAAAATTCTGTGATCAGTAATTTTCAATATGAAAAATAAAACCATCATTAATTGCAGATATCAGAACTATTCCCTTTTGCTCAAGTATGGATAATTACAGTTGACCACCACAGAATTCCAAAATTGGAGTTTTAGAATTCCAAACTTTCAGAGTTCCAAAATGAGATATTTACGGACTTGCAAGTCATCAAAGCTTAAGTCAATCTGTGGTGTGTCTAACGCGTACTTTGAAGTGTTATCAACTAAGCTAAAATGCTACTAGAGATAATACACCAAAGTTATTCTGAGAATTAATGATAAGCTCTAGCCAAAGCCACACTGTTTGCTTGCATCTTTCAGTGTGTGACAACAGATAGAGCTTAAAATAATTTTACAGGGACAATGGCATTTGCTAAATGCTTGCTACGAAGTCTTTGAAATTTCTCATTTTCTGTTATTCACTTACTCTTTACACATTGGGAAGTAATTGAAAGATTTCTACTAAATAGATAATACATAAATCTTTCAGAAATGTCCTAACTTTGAATCCAAAAAGTGAGAATAAAATATATTTTATATAGAAAAATAATCCATATGCAATCATAGCTTAGAAGAATATTTAAGACAAGGGAGATGTCTTGAAGCAAACCTTATGAAGTGAGCAAACAACAAAAATGTATTCAGATGACAATTCTACTGAATCATTATGTAACTGTATATTATTACATCACTATATCATTTCCATATATTTAATATATGTATTTATGTGTATGCTGCATACTATATCACTGACTTATGTAAGGAACTATATAAAATGAAGCTTTCTATTCTGTAAATCATTATACAAATATGAGGTACTGGTATCATCATTTTATTGAAGATTTTATACCGAACATAAGAATTTTTTTTTTCTTGAGACAGTCTCGTTCTGTCACCCAGGCTGGAGTGCAGTGGCGCGATCTCCGCCTCCTGGGTTCAAGCGATTCTCCTGCCTCAGCCTCCTGAGTAGCTGGGTAACTCCCGAGTAACTGCTACTGGTAATAAGCCAGTAGAGCCAGGAAGACAAAGGGAAATTATGTTAATTGAGCACAGAATGCTTTATCCAATTTGCCCTCTAACATGTGGGTACAGTGTACACAGATACTATGCATACTGTTTTACACCTTGCTTTTTTAACTCAACTTCTTAAACTTCAGCTTATTTTTATTTGCTCAAAAACTGTTCATTTAAAAAATAATACATATTGTTCCATTATACAGACAGACGAAGATATATTGACTCCATTTCCTGCTGATGAACATTTAGCTTGCTCTTAATGCTTTAATAATTTACTTCAAGTATACTTCATTTTACACATTTGTGAGTATATCTATGGGATAAATTTATAGAAATGGAATTGATTGGTCGGAGGGTATAATCATTCCCTTTAGAAGGGAACAACCCTACAGACGTCCTGTCTATCAAAGGCCTTTTCTAGGAATACATACAAATAGGCAATCTACAGGAGAATGAGAATGCATACATCAAGACAGAGAAACAGGGATACAGAGGTTATTTAGCAACTAACTCTGTACTCCATATAGAACCTCCTCACATATAAGAATATGATGCTTGCAGGCATTACATTACCCGAGAATGCTGGCACACAAATGAAGGTCAATTAACTCTGCATATAGTGTCCTTAACTTTAGGACCAAGAGCAAATACACACAAAACTGATGTTTTCTACAAACAAGTATTGGAAGCCAAGGAAATAGGACACTTAGAGTAACCAATTAAAGCAAAACATGAATTAACAACCTCATGTAGATACTGAGTACCTTATATGGCTTTTTTTTTTTTGCTTTTAACTTAACACCTTAGATGGCTTTTTCAACTCAAGAAATATTGCCCAGGCAATGGAAAGCACAGGGTTAGGCAAAACACTTCTAAGTCAGGTATTTATTTATACATATAAGGAAGAAATTGAGACAGAAGAGGAAGAGCGTGGCCAGCCACGGGACATCAAATCACCACTGGCAAGGTAACTACACAGCAAAAGTGGTGAGCTGAGAAAGACCAATTTATCTGTGAACTATACTAAGCTTAGAGGGAAGTGGGTGTGCCCTAAAGAAGATTAGATGAATTCCTAACATGTTTTTAAAGTAGAATAATGTGAGTCACTCAGAGGGAGTAAACAGGCACTTTATATCTGATGTCTTTTGGTTCACCCCTTTATTTCCTCTCTTATCTTCCCTTAGAAAAATGTCATGAAAACAATCCAATTCCTTATCTCTTTCTAAATTGAAAATTGGATGTATATGAACTTTCTATGGAATCTACTAAAACATTGACAATATCTCTCCAATTTCCTGTTGTAGACCTCTAAGAGGGTGAAGCAAAATGAAAGTATTTCATCTAATTCCTATCTTCCTGCTAGTAAATAAATTTATGTTCAAAGTATTTTTTCCTTCTAGTCTTAAAGACTTCTTTATAAAAATGTCAGGACAAATGGATTTCAAAAGTAAAGGCTTAGAGTTTGGAATGAATGTTGGATGGCAATCCATTTGAGTGGTAGGTATGGTCTCTTCTGAATTAAGTAGCCTGGGTTCAAATCCTGAATCAGTTATTGATGAGTAACCTTGTGTAAGTTACTCAGACTTCCATTTCTTTATTAAGAAAACAAAAGTGCTCGAGCACACACAAAAAAGTGTGAAAACAGAGAGTACAGTTGGCATCAAGAAAATCAGGGTAAAATTAAAAGTGTCATAAAAGCACCCTCAATGACCAGATGTTAAGACATATCAACTAAGATAATGGTGAGAGACTTGATGATAGATAAGGATGCCTTTTTTTGGTAAAAAGCAAACAAGCAAAAGATTACTTAATAGCACTGTACTTACCAGGAGTGAGAAGAGATGGTAAACACTGACATTTTCTCAACAGTAGTCCTGAATGACTCTGGTATAGAAATGTCCACAATGTAGGAGTTCAGTCACCTGCATAAAGTACTAGGAAACTACAAGACCAACCAACCAACCAACATGAGAAGAAGTCTGGAAAGGAGTCTGAATATAATTCTGGCAAACAGGTGGTAATAAAATGCATCAGTCAGATCTCCTATCTCACATAATCTACATTGTTACAGTCAGTTCAGTGTACATAATTTACCCTTTCAGAAGACAAAATGTGTTAGACAGAATAATGGCTTCCCAAAGATGTCCCTGTCCTAATCCCCAGAACCTATGAATATGTTACATTAACATGCAGAAGGGAATTTAGGGTACCAGATGGAATTAGGCTGCTAATTAGATGATCTTAAAATAGGAAGATTATCCTAGATTATCCAGTGGGCCTACTGTAATCACAAGGGCCCTCAAATGTGGAAGAGGGAGAAAGAAGAGTCACTGTTAGGATGATGCAATGTGAGACAGACCCCTTAGTCACTGTTGCCTTTGAAGACAAAAAGAATGCAAGTCAAGGAATGCAGGTAGCCCCCAGAAACTGGAAATGGCAAGAGAAATGATGCTCCCCAAGAACCTTCAGAAAGGAAGGTCAACCCCTTAATTTTAGCCTAGTGAAGCCCATTTCAGACCTGTAACCTCCAAAACTGTAAAATAATAAATTTGGGGGTTTGGGGGTACAGTCTGGCCACTGAGTTGGTAATTTGTTACAGCAGCAATAGGAAACTAATACACAGGTAAATAATTTTTGGAAAACTTTTATGAAAATGTTATAGTAAGCATTTTTTTAATTGAGGTATTTGATGTCAATTTACGTAGCAAATTCAGTTATTCAGAATTAACCATGTTCTGGGGTTTCTCGGATAACTGAAGTTTTACCACTAAGTTTAGATATATATATATTTTTTCCTTAAGCCCTAAGATCGTTAACAGTTAAGTGTAAAACCTAGATGTTACAATGTTAATTAATATAATCACAAAATAATTCACATGCAATTTCAAATACCTTAAATCCCTTGAATATTCAGGTTGAAAAAGGTGAGGGGGCCTAATGTCAGAAAGAGTGCTAGGGTTGAACATATTAAGTAAAAATTTTAAGTAATATATATAACACCAACGTTAAAAAATTTAATATCACAAATGATGGATTTTTGCACCACTTACCGTAGATTTAGCTTTATATTTTAAAAAATACTTCAAGTTATAGAAGAGGTATTGTAAAAATCAAGAACTCCTATGAATAAAAATATCTTCTATTGATGACAGCAAATTTAATTTGTATTTAATATTAGATAGATAATTAAGCCACATTAAAGTATTTCCCTAAAGAGTATTAGGAAAAAGAATCTGTTTGGAACTTCTTGAAAGTAATAAATTCCAAAGATTTCCTAATAGCTTTTGTTTGATAACAATTTAAGAAGTGAATGTGAAGAGGAAAAAAAAACTACTTAATATGCTTCTCTAGATAAGTTTACCTTCTTTTTTTATACTGTTACTTCCAATGCAAAACTATTCTGCTTGGAAGAGAAGTGAGGTTGTGTGTATATAGATGTGTGGGGCCGGCTGGGCTGAGGTGGGCGGTAAGGTTTAAATGGGATATAGTAAGGAACAAAGCACTTTCTGCTCCAAGAGAAATTAATAACCGGGGATAGTACTGACAATGCAATATCATTTGGGTCAGAATATTTTAAAAATCCATCATAATGTTCAGTTCTATGAGGATATCCTCTTCCCAAAGCAAGCATCATAAATGGTCAAAACAAATTTTATATCCATCATTTGTATAATCTGCACAAAAGTGGAAAACAAATATTTATAAATACTACTCAACTGAGTTATAACCTCACAGCTTTTTGCATTATATAATCAATAGCTCCACTTAAGACAAATAGAATAGACAATAGTCTAGGAGTTGTTATAAAATGTCATGAAATAAGACATATTTCAAAAAACACTTTTATAAAAATATACTTTTGAAGGCTGCTCAGTTGTCAATGATTTAACAGGACAAGAAAACACAATATTGGGAAAAAAGGCCATAAGAAATCAGATGAAAAATACATCTGACTACCATGACCTTAACAAATAGGCTTACACAAGTGTGAAATGCACACAAGAATAAGAGAACAACTAGACTAGGGCAGTTTGTTTTATGCAGCACCCAGCCATCTCAACAATCATCTACTAAAAAATGACTATAAAAATGAAAGATGATAGTGTTTCCTGTCTAGGAAATATTATTCAAAATTGGAACACAGTGCTCTTAAGAAGAAACAGTGACCTCCAACCTTAAGAATATCTTCTTAGGAAGGGGCTATCAGCCACAAAATGCCAAAAGTACAATAATCTGATGTTGTGATCTGAGCAACATTCTTTCTCATAATTTTTCCATCTTTGGTATGTGTGTCAGGCACTGAGTAAGAGAAATGATCCTTTTTTCCCCCGAAAAACATACACAAACAATGAAACCACTGTGTGTTGACAGAGATACCACAAATAGGCAAAGCAAATATTATTTGGGCTTCTAAAAAGATATCATATGACTACATGGTTAACAAAAGATGCTGACATATTAGAGTTGTAAAAATTTAAAGGAGCAAGCTCCATCATTTGTGAGGTACAAAATGGTTTCAAGAGTTTTACTGCTACATTAGAGGTATAAATAAGCCTGAAGAAAATCACAGACATTCGAATTATATTTTTAAAAATATTTATATGCTTAATTTAGGCAAACTATCAAATTGAGGCTTAACTTTTTAAAGTAAGCTAACTACAAAATAGGAATTCCTAACTTAAGAGTAAATGAACCCATAGAGTTGAAGTAACTTCCTCATAGCCAGTAAGTGACGAAGTCAGGTTTGAACTCTGGTATTTCTGATTCGTCTCATTAACCAGAAAAACAAGCCTATGCTGTTGTCAAAGTAGCCTTTTCTTCTGCTGGATTTAACCATGGCAAGGTATTGCTAATCTCTGCATCAAGAGATTCATCAATAAATCTCATGCACATACTTCCCTAAACAGAGGTTACCTAAGCAGTAGCAAAAACTGACCAGATATTAGCCGGGCACGGTGGTACAGGCCTGTAATTCCAGCTACTCAGGAGGCTGAGGCATGAGAATCACTTGAGCCTGAGAGGCGGAGGTTGTAGTGAGCTGAGATTATGCCACTGCACTCCAGCCTGGGCAACAGAGTGAGTGAATTCATCCTTAATTAAATAAAGGACTAGATTTCATACAGAGAATGCCTCAAAACAGACCCTCTACAAATCAGAATAAATTAGCATCGCATCACAGTGGTGTGGTGGAGATGCACAGCTCCTAGTCATAATGCCTGGCCAGTGCCAACTTCACCACTTACTCAATGTATCCCTATAAAATTGGGAAAATAAGAATATGTACTGCTCTTGAGCCACTTGCTTGAGCCCACTCCCACACTGTGGAGTGTATTTTTGCTTCAATAAATCTATGCTTTTGTCTTCAAAACACAACAAAAAAGAATATGTACCTATATGGGTTGAATGGTGGCCCCCCAAAGAGATGTGTCCATGTCCCAATACCCAGACCCTATGAACGTAACCTATTTGGGAGAAGGGTCTTTGCAGATGTAATTAAGTTTAAAATTTTGAGATGGGATCATCCTAGATTATACTCAGGCAGACCCTAAATCCAATGATGAATGTCCTTATAAGAAACGAAAGAGGAGAGGACACAGACAGACTAAGAGGAAGAGACAAGCTGACCAAGGAGGCAGAGACTAGAGTGATGCAACTGCAAGGAATGCCAAAATGATCACAAGTGTTGGTGAGGATGTGAGGAAAAGGAAACCCTTAGCGTACTGCTAGTGGGAATGTAAACTACTAGTACGACCATTATGGAAAACTGTGTGGAGGTTCCTTAAAAAAATTAGAAATAGAACTACCATATGATCCAACAATCCCACTCTTGGGTATATATCCAAAGGAAATGAAGTCAGCATATTGAAGAGATATCTGTACTCCCATAATATGGATCAACCTAAGTGTCCATCAATAAATGCAAGGATAAAGAAAGCACACACACACACACACACACACACACACACACACACACACACACACAGTGGAATACTATTCAGTCTTAAAAATGAAGGAAATTCTGTCATTTGTGAAAACATGTATGAACCTGGAGGACATCATGTTAAGTGAAATAAGCCACACACAGACAAATACCGCATGATCTCCTATGTGGAATCTAACAAAGTTGAACTCATAGAGGCACAGAATAGAACGGTGGTCACTGATGGAGGTGGGCTGGGGAGATGTTGGTCAAAGGATATAAAATTTCAGTTAGGTAGGAGGAATAAGTTCAGAAGACATTGTAAAAGATGGTGATTATACTGAACAACAATGTAGTATATTCTTGAAAATTGCTGAGAGAATAGATACTAAGTGCTCACACCCCAAAAAATTGGTAAGTATGTGGGATAATGCATATGTTAATTAGCTAGATTTTGCCATCTCACAGTGTATACATATTTCAAAACATCATGTTGTACATGATAAACATATACAACTTTTATTTATAAATTTAAAAAATTAGAAATAATTAAAAAAAATAAAACTGACAACAGCCACCTGAAGATGAAGGAAGCAAAGAAGGATTCTCCTAGAGGGAATGTGATCCTGCCAGCACCTTGATTTGAGACTTGCCTCCAGAACTGGGAAAGAATAAATTTCTGTTGTTTTAAATCCCCCAGTTTGTGGTAATTTATACAGTAGTCACAGGAAACTAGTATCGTACCCAAAAAGAGTTTTTAAAGGATCTGATAAAACAGTGTAGTATGCAAAGCACCTTCATCCGAGTAATGACTACTAATGAATGAAAATATATGAGGGGCTGACCATTCTGTCCACTTTTGCATTTTCCCAGGGTGGTAAACATCTCTGGGAAACACATATGTCTTTTCTCCTTGTGAAATGAAATGAGGAAACACATATGTCTTTCCTCCTTGTGAAATGAAATGAGGAAAAACATATGTCTTTCCTCCTTGTGAAATGAATTACAAAAATTGATTTAGTGCCCCAGTAAGTATATTTTTTAAATTAGTAATTATAACCATTAAACTGTTTTTAGGAAATAATTTTGTTTTAATAATTTTTCTCATTTATTTTACTAATTTAGCTAAAGCTAAATTTACCAGGAACCATGGAAAAGTAGCATTCGCTCCTACTAAATAGATGAAATAACAGAATTAGAGATTACTGGAAATAGTTGAAATTATAAAAATAGGGTGGATCATTTAATAAAGAAAAAAGATTCATTTTCCAATAAGTGAAATATTGCTTGTGTAGGACAGTATACACTACTGAAGCACAACAATTTCTTCTTCTAACCCAAAGAGACACTTTAGCCACTCGAGCAGCCCATGCAATCTACTGATTAGGTAGAGATCCAAACGTCCTCTTACCTAGAAGGTAAGATGTATCACTGAAACCTCCTTCTCTGCAGGGTTATGGCCTACCAAAAACTAGCAGGCAAATGAGAAAAAAATGTACCCCTTAATAAACATAATAAATGTAATCTCCCTTTAAGGACCAATATACAGGCTTCCATCTCGTGTTGGAGAGCAAAGAGGAGCCCCTTACTTACTTACTTACTTACTTTATTTATTTATTTATTTATTTGACAGTCTCACTCTAACCCCCAGGCTGGAGTGCAATGGCATGATCTCGGCTCACTGCAACCTCCGCCTCCCAGGTTCAAGCGATTCTCGTGCCTCAGCCTCCCAAGTAGCTGGGATTACAGATGTGCGCTACTATACCCAGCTAATTTTTGTATTTTTAGTAGAGACAGAGTTTCACCATGTTGGCCAAGCTGGTCTCAAACTCCTGACCTCAGGTAATCCGCCCACCTCAGCCTTCCAAAGTGCTGGGATTACATGCATGAGCCACCATGCCCAGCTGGGCCTCTTACTTTCAATTCCCATCTCCCTGACTCCATTCACTTTTTCAAAACAGTAGATAAAAGACACAAAGAAACAGGAAGCCGGAGAGAATAGCAGGCCCTGGCCAGGGCACCTGCAACACCTGAGGACAGAAGGTGAAGTGAAACTTGGAGACCATGATTCTGTTAAAGCACAGCTTATTCCATCCATCAGTAAATGTGACCTAATGTAGATCAAATGAAGACCAGTCAGTCAGAGACTACCAGGGGAGGAGCTGGATGACAGGAGCTGGATGACAGAAGCTGTGTCCTCCATCAGCCCCCTCCAGCTGGGCAGAGAAGATGTATATGGAAGTTCTGTTCTCACGATGGGCAGAAGCAGTAGAAAGGAGAATGAATTACCTCACTCCTCAACTGGAAATGGACAAAACAAGGGGCTGGGTACATAATTTAAAATTTAAACATGGGGATGTTAAGTTATGGCTCCCTGCAGAGGGCTACGGCATGTGGGGCTGCCCCACAAAACTGTCCTTGCCAATCTGTAGCTAGGACTTCAGTGTAATTTTATTTAGCATCACAAACTTACGCTTATCAGCTTCATTTATTTCTATACTTTGGTTTCCTAATTCTTGATAAAAGCACTTTTAGAAAATTTTCATCCATTGGGTGCAATACTCAGTTTAAAACATATTTTAGCACCCATCAAGTGGTAAGTTTGCAGAAAATGTCAGGGTACTACTGAAAGCAAAGGAGGAATGGCCTTTGGCCTTAGGGAACTTTCAGTCCAGTGGCAGGTGTGAATAAGGTTTTACATGGATGACATGTTTTTTTTCCTAAGGCCAAGACATTGGAAAATTGGGAAGTGGTGTATGTTAGGGTATACTAAGTATCCTACATCCCTAAAGAGAGAAAGTGTAATGGCATAAGAGGTTCCAGCTCTGACCTTCTTAGAGAAACCAGGAAACTGGGGATCTCACCAGCCCACATGAATTTGCCTCAAACAGTTTTAGACATACAAAGGAAGATGAAGTATACAAGCAAATGGCACATGGTTCTCCCAGATGTTTGTATCATTCTGATGACCTCTCTCATACTGACTTCTGTTACAGGTTTTGATTTAGCTGTCATACTATAGCAAACACCCCTGACAGGCAAGTACTCTGTATCTTTTTCTTTCTGTAACTGCACAACAATTAATGCAGACTCATACCAACCAAAAACTGACAAGTAAGTTTTAAATGAATGAGTATATTTGTGTTGCTAATGGGAGGCAAGAAAAGAGAAATACTAAACAAAAGGAGCAGAACAGAGTTTTAAATGGAAGGTAAGCAATGGAAAAGAGACAATAAGACATGGATCAGCACAGCTGCTCAAAAGAAAGTCACTCAACCAGTTTTAGGACTTTCAACACTCATCACTGGAACCCTCATTCCTCCACCCCAACTCTCTCCTAGCGCCCAGGCCTTCATTAGTTCCCACCTACACTTGTGAAACAGTCTCCTCTAACTGGTCTCTTTTTTCTCTCCCTACACACATTACACAGCAAGAATACCTGTGTTTTTCATCCTGGCTGTGTGACGTTAGACAAATTATTTAGGCACTGCTCCTCTACTTCCTCATCTTTATTAAAAGAATAATAGGCTGGGTGTGGTGACTCACGCCTGTAATCCAAGCACTTTGGGAGGCCGAGGCGGGCGGATCACGAGGTCAGGAGATCCAGACCATCCTGGCTAACACAGTGAAACCCCAACTCTACTAAAAATTCAAAAAAATTAGCTGGGCGTGGTGGCAGACACCTGTAGAACTAGCTACTCGGGAGGCTGAGGCAGAAGAATGGCGTGAACCCAGGAGGCGGAGCTTGCAGTGAGCCGAGATCGCACCACTGCACTCCAGTCTGGGTGACAAAGCGAGACTCCATCTCAAAAAAAAAAAGAAGAAGAAGAATAGTAACATCTATGCCTCACAGAGTTCTTGAAAGGATTAAGTGAGTTATATGTAAAGCATTTAAAAGAATGTCTGACACATATTACCTGCTCTATAAGTATTATTAGTAGTAGTAGTATTATATATTTTACTATTGCCTTATAAAAAAACTCTTCCACAGTTTCCCATTAACTTAGAAATGAAATTCAAAATTTTACTCACGGCAACCAAGACATTTTATAATCTGAACCCTCCCAATCCTCTAACCATCTCCCAGCTCTTCCTGTCACCTCAAAAAATCTGTATTTTTGCCCCACTGAACTACTGACAAATTCTCAGAACTGAGTGCATCTTTGCTTAAGCTGTGCTCTCTGCCTTGAATGGCCTCTTTCCTCCTACCATCAACCACCTAGCAAATTCTATATTTAAGTTTTAATTTGTGCAATATCTCCTGGAACATGTTGACTCCTCTACGCTCCTTTCTCTCTGTTCCAGTTGCTACTTGTACATACCTACATTCTGAGGATCGTCCACCTGTATTATAAATATTGTCACTTTATATGTCTGTTTCTTTCCATTAAGAGCTTCTTGAACTGAGAGATGCATTTATTTTATCTACCTATTCCCTAATCCTAGTGTAGACCTGGCATACCACTATAGTTAAATAAATGCCTACAGAAGAGAGGAAGAAAAGAAACGAGGAAAAGATGGTGTTTTTTTCCTTCATATATCATGGCCTCTGTGGCCCCAATCCTCTTCTGCATTCTTCCATTTCCTATATAATTCCTCTTTAGCCAACAAGTTCAGCCTAAAGCACATGTAACAGTTTTTCTACACTGCAAATGAATTTGGGGTATGAATTATATATTATACATAGACACATATATATTATACATAGACACATATAAGTACTCTTGGGGAACTCTGTTCATCTTGTTACTTATTCACATATTACTAAGGTTTGTACAATCCTTTCAAGCTTCTTTTCCTAATCTATGCTTGATCCCAACCTCCAGTCCAGCTCATCTCATTTGATTCCTGGGAAAACTGAGTACTTGTACTAACTTATTACTTGTCCTGTCTTTTAATCATGGAATCCCTCTAAACTAGGATCTCTCTTCTTGAAGATCCCAGCAAACTTTATCACTGTCCTTAGTTTTAAAAATTCTTCCTTTTCAGAATCTCAAACTTCCAGTGACTAAACAATGCTACTCTGCTCTCTCCTGCCATCATCATTCATCCCAATCTGTCGTTACATCAACACTTTTCCAATTTCTGTAATTGAGTTACATAAGGTTTATTCAAGCTCTACATATATACAGTTGAGAGAGGACATTTTGGCACCCTAGAATCAAGTGGAGGGATTTTGAGGCTCTAAAGAAAGAAAAATTCAGGAAAATAAACAACTTAAAGAAAGTATAAGAAAAGGTTACAGAAAATGGAAAACATGCTGGTTTCTTTAATAGTTATGGTATTTGCTATAAACCAATTTACCACTAAATCCAGGATTTCCCAATCTCAGCATAAGATACTGACTGATGAGATACCTAAAAGAACATTGTAATTAGTCCACAAAATAGATGGAGAAAGCAGCAGAGCAAGGTCAACAGGGTGGAAAGGTTAAGATCACAGGTTAATACCAATCTGTTCTTCCTTCTCTCCTCCACCACACAACTCCAATTCCTGTGTCACTACTGTGACAGAGTTGTCACAGAACTGCCACAGTGGGCAATCTTTTACACAAATCAAAATGAAAGTTTGAATCATAAAGACAAAGGGCTCTGCTGGTTAATAGCTGGAGTTGCTTCAAACTCTAAAATGCTATGAATTTATGAAGTCTGTTCTCAATACTCAGACTTAACCATGCATTTTAATTCAACTAAAAAACTATTTCACAGATGAAGATCATATTAAAGCTACTTTAATTAGTTTCAGAGAATGCACACACTGGAGCTGCTAAAGAAACAAATGAGGTAATACTGATACTGGAATATTTTGTAAGCTACTAATAAAGCAAAAATTTTCAAAGAATTTTAAAATATGTGATCCCTGTTAATACTCTTAACAGGGTTGACTCCTTGCTAGAAGTTTCCATGGAATTTGAAATTACTGGAATATCAACAAATGTCTTCATAACTGCCCCCTTTCTCTGTCTCCTATGAAATACATTTAATGGTGAAAATTCTTACTGTGTTGTATTTGGAAATGCAAAACAACTTTTAGAGAAGAAGTATTTATAATTACTGAGCAATAAAAATACTTTAAAATTTCTGTACTTAAGATGTGTGCAGACAAATCATTACATTAAGAGAAATCTGAGATTGAACTCTGGCTTATTTACTTACAAGTTGTGTGACTCTGAAGTACTTACTTAACTCTCTGTAAAGTAGGATGATAATATCTGCCATAATAAGTTGCTATTAAGATTAAATGACTAATGAGCATAAAGTTCCTACCTCAGTAACTTCTTAGAGGTAACAATTTAAAGTGTTTAAGTTCCTTTTTCTTTAATATGCTTTACTTACTAAATTCCTACTATGTACTAAAAAACAAGCTGCTTCCCTAACAACTTGAACACTTTTTCCCTCATATCGCAGAAGAAATACTATTATCTGAAGTTATTGGAATCAAGAATATTGTTATAATTTATTTATTTAAATCCTCTTCAAATGTAAAATTTTTCTTTCAAAACGTAAAAATACTTTTCTGTTTTAAGAATAATTTGGGTACCAGAAATTCTCAGGACAAGAAAACATTCCAGACTAATAAATAACCTATTATTTCAAAGCCTAATTCCAGTAAAACAAAAGAATCTGGAAAGTCCCTCACATTCATTGTAACAGGAAAAAGTGCTATAAACTTCAGCCAAAACAGCCAAGATAAAGGCAGACTTGACTGTAAGAGAGGTATTTGAATGCAGGATTATTCCCTGTGAATTTTACTGTGATGTGGAAATGAACCCTTACTGTATTACCCAAGAAATTAAAAGTTCATAAACAACAACAAAAAAAATGAATCAAAGACCATTTTTCATCTGCATTTCAATTTCAGAGAAAGAGTATTAACAGGGATCACGGCAGGTAAAAAGAAATTATTAGGTAGGACTAGTAACATTTGAAAACCTACCTTCAAGCTGATTTACTATGAAAATGCAGGCTTTAAAATACATTAAACAAAAGAGTTTGACAGTGTAAATACTCTGCCGTGTTTTGCATGGCCATCCACTCCCATGTACTTTTCAACTCACGTAAAGCCTAAGCTATTTCAGTCTTTGAGACTATAATAGCAACAACAGCCACTGGAAAACAGTTGGGAATGACTTGAATTTCAATCCTTTCAAAAATTCCTGGAGCTATGGACAAAAATGTTTATCCGGAAATCTAAGCAGACTGCTGCCATTAACTAAAGGACAATGACCAGCTTGTCACTATTTACCTCACTAATAACTTGTAAATGGTTTCTAAATTTATCAGGCAAAAGTAGCAAAAATTGCCATATTTATAAAAGTGGCGTCCTCTACAACTCAAAGCAACAAATACATATTTGGTATCTTCTATGACTATATCCAAGCCATGGTGGTAGGCCCTGGAGTAGGTAATAAATAAATACATACTGTTTCTGCTTTTGAAGAGTTGGGTTTGACTCTGTTACCACTTAATTCGTGAGCACGCCACATTTTATTCAGCTACTCCTTTTCATCAAGGAAATATTGAGTACTTCTTATTTTAAAACTGAAATTAAGCTATTTTTATTTTTCAAATGACAATAAAGGTGAGGTTAACTTGGTGGAATCCAATGTCATAGAATCAGGCTCCTTTTAATCTGCTAATACGCAGATGTGGCCAGGAGAATCTTCTCATGTTACTCCTTCAGCTGTCTTCCGGCCTGGGATTTTCTATCTCTGCTACACTCCTCACCCTCATGCTGTCTCTCCTCAGTCTCTCCCTCCCTGCGAGTGTCTCTGCTTCCCTGTCTCTACCTCCAGATGGCTTAAAATATTTTTGGTCTGTGCGTTCCAACTCATATAAAGCTATACCTGAGGCAGCTGGAGGTAACTAGCACACAGTTTTAAGTTTTTACCAGTGATCCATGAAAGAAGTCTGCATAAATCTTCAATATATTTGGATTTTTAAATAAATGTAGATTCTTGTATATCAAAGTAGAAAATCTACATCTTCATTTAAAACTGCAATACAATATTTATAAAATCTCCAGCTACTAAAAATACAATTATTATCTTAATGTGGTGGGGGAAGGGTTGTCCATAAAACACTTGACATTTAAAAAAAAAAAAAAAAGAGGACCTTATGTAAGGTTAGAAGTAAGTGCCCAGCACTGTAAGCTCCACAGCAGGTATGAGACCTTCCTTTCTATCCCCAGCAATCCACACAACAAGTGTTTAATTAGAATATGCTGAAACACAAATCTTAAACATTTTCGTTCAAGATATAAGCATAATGACTAGGAGCTGGGTCTCTCTCCACCACCATGCTGTGATGCCATACTAATTTCCTCTACTCTATTCCTAGTCTGTTTTGAGACATATATACAAAGGCTAATGAACAGGTGGCTACAGGTGAAAGTGGGAGGTTCAGGCAAGGAAGGCGTCTTTTTGATCTGGATAATGGGGTGGATGGTGGCGCCGTTCACCAAGACAAGTGCAGCAGCAGGAGACACAAATTTGTGAGACAAGGCATAGAGCTTAGTTTTGCCCACATTGAACTTGCAGAATCTGTACATCTTAGTGAGAAACAGTTTCGGTAACATGACAGGAGCAAAGCCAGACTTCAGTGAGCAGAAGAGCAAGAGGAAGGTGAAAGGGGCAGAACACTGAGCCTGGGCCTAAGCAGGCTAAAATCCTGAGATACTTCTGACTCTTCCCTCATTCTACATCTATCCAGAACACGACTGTGGCTTACAGAAGTACTGCTCAGTTCTCACTTCTCTAATTTCTCCTGCTTTCTATTTCAAGCCGTCACTAAGCCAGGTTACTGCAATACTTGCCTGACTAGTCTCCCTGCCTCTGGTCTCTCTCCACCTCTTTCCAAGCAGTCTCACAAAATATGGTCCTGAAAATGTCACTTTTCTGATAAAGCTTTCAATAATACCTCAGTGTCTAAGACCTTGCAAGGCTTAGTATTCTGACTTCACTGTTCTTTCATTCTTATCTCTATTTCCAGTTGGTCAACATTTGCCTGGGGATTTGTCATCTCCATACTACTTCAAGAGGATATTCCTCCATCTGAATATGAAACAGAGAGAGGGAAGTCAGGGAAGTCAAGTAGTTACCGGACTACCTACCTGACTTCCCTCTCTCGGTTTCTCCCTCTTTCCCTCAGTCACATCCATTTTGTTGCCAAGAAACAAAACAAATACTATATTCTAGAAGTGCTTTACAATGGATTCCATACTAATACTTATCAACTGAGGAGGGAAATAGGAAAAAAGGAGAGAAAACTTATCTTTATTATGTCCTAGGCTTTTTACGTATGCTATTTCATTTAACCTCATTCTTCAAAGCCTAGCCCAGGTTTCTGCATCTCCACAAAGGCTTTCCCTTAGAATGGGATCTGTAACTCTCCTTTGAATCCCTGTAGCATATTCTATCTCTTCCGATCCCAATAAAGAGATTATAAATTATTTAAGGGCAAAGATTATAAATCTCTTTATGTCCACCTCTTACGGCTGCTAATCATAATGTAAATCTGAAGGAAAGTCCAAATTTTAAAATTTAATGAACATTATGAAATTTTAAACCTCAGTAATGGTAGTGCTGAGGAAGGGTTTCAAAAGAAACTTTCTTCTAAAAGTATCAGAATAACATGTTCCAAAAGTTAGTAATTTTACTTGATTTTAATGTGTTACTCAGAAAATTAAAGGGAATGTACATGAATATAAAATGAGAGAAAAAACTCACATTTTTGTTTGTCTTTCTGACTTAACCCACAGTAAAGAAGAACTACATTTGCATTGTTCCTTTAAGATGAACACGAGGAGTTAGCAGAATAAACAAGACTAGGTGTGTACTGGTTTCTCTTTGCTGCCACTATCTTTCCTGCCAGATGGGCCATAAATTAGTGGTTTAGACAATAATTTTGAACCAAAGCAGTAATTAGCTGGCAGTAAACATGTTTGCATCCACTATACTCCTCGAAAAAGCTTTAATTACATCTACATGATCCAAAATCACTCATTTGACTAAGCAATCCTCTCTTCTAAAACTTGCATCATTATCTTTCTGACTTTGTCAGGTAATGACCTACTGACTTCCCTCTCTCAGTTTCTCCCTCTTTCCCTCAGTCACACCCATTTTTGTTGCCGAGAAACAAAACAAATATGATCCTCTAGAAGTACTTTACAATGGATACCATACTAGTACTCACTTATTAACTGAAGAGAGAAATAGGAAGAGAGAAAACTCATCTTTATTATGTCCTAGGTTCTTTGCATAGGCTATTTCATTCAACCTGTGTAAAAGCCCTGGATGGCAGGTACAAGTGGTTAACCGAAACTCAGTTACATAACCTGCCTAAGGTCACATAGCCAGGAAATGGTGAAACCAGGATTTGAACCAAGTTTGCCTAATTTCAAAGCCAATGCTGGTGCCATTCACCTTCTTCACATCTCTATTTCATGGACCTTAAAAATTCTACATATTAAAATTTTATTTTGCAAAGACTATTTTAGGTGTGATCCAAAAAAATTTTAAAGATTTAAAACTAAACAGGTCTTTAAACATATTATTCCTGGGATTGTTTTCCCAAAGGACTATGGATTGAAGTAAGTTTTCCTTCAGAGAAATAAATAAGACTTTTATATGTTAAAAAAAACTTTCAAGATGTAAAGTCAAAGTGAAGAATTTCACAATACAAAATACACCCTAACCAACCCTTATTTATCAGATCTGTTTATTGTCAAACTGCCACAGACTATTCAGAATTAAATTGAGCCTTCAAGTCCATTTCCAACAACCTTTAAGGCCTACTGAATTGAAGAAAAAGAGATATATAAGATAAATACTTACTTTCTATGTCTGCTGATTGATTTGTTGATTGACAATTATGGTCTCTTCCAGTGAATGTGATGTTGACTAAACAGTCCCTAAAACATATTTTCTTTTTTTGAGATGGAGTCTCACTCTGTCACCCAGGCTGGAGTGCAGTGGTGCGATCTCAGCTCACTGCAACCTCTGCCTCCCAGGCTCAAGTAATTCTCCTGCCTCACCCTCCCCAGTAGCTGGGAATACAGACGCGCACCACCGCACCCTACTAAATATTTTTCTGTATTTGTAGTAAAGACAGAGTTTCACCATGTTGGTCAGGCTGGTCTTGAACTCCTGGCCTCAAATGATCTGCCCACCATGGCCTCCCAAAGTTCTGGAATTACAGGCATGAGCCACAGTGCCTGGCCCCTAAAACTCTTGGAGGCCGAAAGAATGAGGGTTGTGATCAACTCAGTATACCACTGGAGGCTATATGAGTAAGCAGCAAACTGTCATAAATGCAGACTGTTGGCAAACAGACAAACTGCGTCTGCCACCTAGAAGGATTGCTGAGGGCAGTCACGACCCAGGCGCAAGTGTTTCTTATGATTAGGCATAATTGAAGCCTCTTAGTAACAATATGAACCTGTGGATCGATTAAGCAGCTGACTAATTGTTACCTCCTCCTCCCTGCTCTTGTTACCCAACAAATACCAAGGGCTGTAGAAGCTTAGGCGGCTGCCTTTGCTCACTAGAAGCAGGAAGCCCTTTTCTTCTCTCTTCTTCCCCATGCTAGCCTTTCCTTTAAAATAGTTACTTTTGTCTAAAGTTTTCATTTCTACGTTCATCCGTCCCTTCATTCAGTCTTGTAATGATGGTCTAAAGGAGTAACAGTAGTAACTGTTGGAATGATGGTCTCAAGTAGTAACTGCTGTAATGATGATCTCAAGTAGTGGTTGTGGCAGTCAGCTATATAAAACATATTTTTTTAAAAATTCCTGGCCGGGTGCGGTGGCTCACGCTTCTAATCCCAGCACTTTGGGTGGCCAAGGCGGGCGGATCACGAGGTCAGGAGATCAAGATCATCCTGGCTAACACGGTGAAACCCCGTCTCTACGAAAAATACAAAAAATTAGCCGGGCGTGGTGGCGGGCGCCTGTAGTCCCAGCTACTCAGAGAGGCTGAGGCAGGAGAATGGCGTGAACCTGGGAGGTGGAGCTTGCAGCGAGCTGAGATCGCACCCCTGCATTCCAGCCTGGGTGAGAGAGCGAGACAACGTCTCAAAAAAAAAAAAAAAATTCCTGAATTTTTAGTTACTCACAGAATGCATACATAGAAGCATAGGAATGAACTAGCAAATATAGTCAATAGGGTTATAAATTTGGGAGAGAAAAATAAAAGATGACTTTCTGACTTAGGATGGGAAACCACATACACACGTCAGTATCCAAATGAATGTTTCTATCTAGTGGCCCATTAACCTATTAGCTTTTTCCCCCTTTTCCTTTCACTCTAATATATGGGGTCTTTTTACAGCACGCAGAAAATAATTTAGGTATAATTTTTATTACAGAATACTGACAGGGGAGAGTAAAAAATGAAAAGTACTTTTTAACAGAGATGCAGTTGCTTATAAGTAGAGGAAGAGTGACCCCTATTATGTGTCTATCCCATCTTATCAAATATATACTAGGAGACTAGTCATTAAGTCCTTTGCCACAGCAAAGAAAGTGAGGAGGGTATAAGCTATGAACTGATCTGAGTTTGTTAGGCAAATCACACAAACTCTCTAGGCCAGGCTTGTCCAACCCACGGCCCAGAGGCTGCATGTGGCCCAGGATGGTTTTGAATGCAGCCCAACGCAAATTTGTAAACTTTCTTAAAACATTATGAGATTTTTTTTGTGACTACTTTAAGCTCATCAGCTATCGCTAGTATTAGTGTATTGTATATGTGGCCCAAAACAACTCCTCTTCCAATGTGGCCCAGGGAAGCCAAAAGATTGGATACCTCTAAGCCATTATATATTCACCTGAAATAGGCTAACTTCTTCCTCAATGGATTGATATAAGGATTTAATGATATACGTAAAAAAAAAAAAAAAATTCACAAAGCATGTCAATACATGTTTGTCCTCTTTCCCTTTCCTAAGCAGCATTTCTAATTTTAATGATGGATGGGGGACATAATCAATCAGACTTAGTCCTTGTGAAAAACTGTCATCCTCCAACCTAAGAATTAAAAACAAATAAGCAAAGAAGAAGTAGTAAAAGCTAAACTGAAGAATAAACACCAGAAAAGTACATGAAATACCAAAGAGAAAAAAAAAGTAACTTCAAATGGGATGATGTGAAACTCCAATTATTAAAAGAAAAAAAATCTAAATATCTTTTAATTCACATGAACTGAAATATCCCAGATAGAGAATTGAAAACTTCGACTGAAAAAAGTACTTTCTAAACTCCTGCCTCTATTCTATTGGTGAAAGAAACAGCAGAGTTGAACCCATAAAGCTAACAGTAATGGGATATTAAACAACCCATTAAAATGAGACAAAAGATGGCTAATAGCTTCAGTCTGGTACAACTTCTACTTCTTCTTTTCTCTTATAATCCAATGTACCTATTAAATTACTCCAATCTGTCATTCATTAGCAGTAGTATTTGGACCTCTGGCAATCTTTTCGTTGTTTGAAGGATGAAGAAGAAGGGGAAGGCAGAAAGAGTAGTACATCAGTATTTTTCAAAACTCAATTCTTCTAGGTCTTTCACTTCCAATCATAACAAGTTACACACTAAATGAAGTTTGAAGAACAAGAAACAAAAATTTAAAAAAACTACAGACATGCCACTACTAGTAATATAAAAACAAGGAAGAGTAGAAAAACTATATGTACATATTCTGTGATTCCAAGAGGATTAATTTAACAACATAAAATAAGAATAAAAATATATAGTACTATATTTTCTGATAAATAAATGATGCTTGCATACCCCTCTGACCTACCTTTCACCTTAAAGTGAGCAGAACAGTACAAGTCACTTTGTTAACCTGGCACAGTTTAAGATAACTCCAATGAAGAAAGTCCAATTTCCTGATTCTCTCAGCCAAAATAAGCAAACTTAAGTTGGTTTGATCTAATAGCAAGCTCTAAGGAACTTATCCATTTACAGTTGAAAAACCAGAACAAGAACCACTATTTTTATTACAAAAAGGGAATTTAGAAATCACCCATGATCTCATTTTATAGTCAAGAAAATTAAGGCCCAGTAGTTTAGCCACTAGCCCTAAATCATACAATAAGCATGTAACAAGTTTATCTATGTCCTACTACTGAAATAAATGGAACAGTTAAAAACCTTATTCATAGAAACCAGTTCTAATACAGTTAATAGTTATTAGACATCAAAGCTTTTGAAAGTAATTTTCTTCTTGTATCAACTGAAATAATGTAATTTTAAAAACGATCCACTTTGATTTGGATCAAAACCACAGGCAAAACACATTTGACATTTAAAAATAAGCACTGTTATTTGCCTGACTTCCCCAAGAGTAAAAATAATTTTAAATAGAATTTTTTATAGTCCAGTTGCAGTACTCCTAGAATTAGTTTCAGGTGCAGAAAAAAATATATTTTTTCCAATTTTTTCAATGATAAAAGACAAATCAAAATAAAACCATTCACACTTCTATGTTCATTAGAAACCCAGAGTATACTGAGTCAAGTCTTATTTTTCAGGATATCATAGAAAGAAAATGTGTTTGCTTTATTATATGCCCTCAAATTAAAGTAGACATAAATAAGTTACAAAACCACCTGACTCAAGCAAGTATCTTTATCTTACTTTTTCTTATCTAAATCCTATTTTAAGATATTGAGGTTGGGCCTAAAAATGAAACCAAATTTTGAATATACACATATATTTTCTTAAAAATTAGTGGATATATAAGAATAATATTCAATGCAAAAAAATTAACAAAACAAAATTACCAGTAATTTTCTTTTCAAAAACAAAAACTGGGTTTCGTTCTCTCCCTGGGAATTCTTAGGAGGAGGAGAGCAGAATTTGGGCAGCAGTGGTCCTCATCCAGTGTTTCTACAGTGCTAGCAGGAAAGGGCAGTGCCACCACCATTGAGTTGGGGGAGACCTGGTCTGCTCCCCCGTGACTCTAAGTTATTTCTCTCCCAAACCCTGCTCTAGATCCCTGGCCAACCAGCTATAACTTTCCAGAGCTTTCTCACAATGTTTTAATAGGCCCCGGAAAACTTAAATTTGATTGCAAACAAGGCAACGACCCACAAGGCCCTACAAGTTCTCGCCACTTCTACTCCCTTCCTGCTACCTCTCTGACCTTACTTCTAACCGGTCTGCCTTCACTCACTCTGTTTGGCTATACCAGCCTCCCTGACAGAGGGCCACCACACTGGCTCTTCCCTCTGCTTTGAATACTCATGCAGTTCCCTGGGGAATTGCAGTTTAAAATAGAGTGGTAAGGAAAGTCACAGTGAGAAGGTTATTGGATATCTGGGCACGAGTACCCCAGGTGAGAAGGTGCTCCCTCACATGCTTTATTTTTGCCTATAACACTTATTCACATGAGATATATTACATATTCTGCTTACTTGTTTATTATCTGTCTCAGTCCTTTAAAATGTCAGTACTATGAAA
Organism: Nomascus leucogenys; assembly: GCF_006542625.1. NCBI lineage: Eukaryota > Metazoa > Chordata > Mammalia > Primates > Hylobatidae > Nomascus > Nomascus leucogenys. The sequence goes on along the minus strand of NC_044389.1, from coordinate 77,045,938 downwards.
GCAGAGATTTTTGTTTGGTTTGTTCACTGCTATGTCCCCAGCATCTACAACAGTGCCCGGCACATAGTAAGAGTTCAGGAAGTATTCGTGAAATGGATAAATGATTCCTACTTTGGGAAATAATACTGGTGCCTATCAAAAATAGACTACTATACAAGATGCTATCAAAAAAAAAAACAAAACATGGTCTTTGCTCTTAAAGAGTCTTCTTGGAGAACCAGGACTAATATACATGGAATAATTAGTATATAACATAGGCAGTGCTAGGTATGACTATTAGCTAATTAGGTTTATTTGTATAAGACTCGTGGAATTGCCCTTGTTATTCCTGATTATACCTAGTGTATAATTAAATGCTGAACTGAATGGTATAAACTATTTCACACAAGTTCAGAAGGGGAAAAAGGAATGAGGTGCAATAGTAGGAACAGACTGTGGGCAGGAGACACTCGATTTGGGTTTGGTGGATGTGAAGGCATGCACTGGCAGTGAACAGGTGGTGGGCATTTCAGATGAAATGAATTTCATGAGAGGGCATAAAGGCAAGAGAAGGATGGTGAGAAACCTATCCTAAATGGAAGAGAGGGCATTCAGTGATGAGTGGTGGTGATCTGGAGAGGACAATGTGAGGAGGACTCAATTACAAAGAACACGACCTTCTGAGCAGAGGGATTAGTCTGGATAGAATCTCATAGCATGTGCTGTTGTCTGTGCCCAGCTTAGATCTCCTGGAACCCTTCTAATGGTTTGGTACACCCATTCCCCAGGTGTTTCTTCCATTACTTCTAATGGTTCACATCAGTAACTTTCTTTGGAAGCAATATATGCTACCTCCTAGCCCTCTTCTCTGTTTACTCACACAACATACTTCCAGGGCAGCTGACGGCTAATAACTAACAAATACAAGGAAGGGGGTACAAAAGCCCAGTTTCACTGCCTCAAGGCAAGACAGACTCACTCTGTAGTGCAATTTTGTTCCCAAGCTTCCTGCTGGATCAAGTGAAGCTGGATATCCCTTGAAATCACACCTTTGCCCATCTCAGTTTCTTCTGCTTCCCAACCCTATTTCACTCACTCCTTTCCTTAAAGGAATCCCTTACTGTATCACTTGCACAAGAATCCCCATCTCAGACTCTGCTCTAGGAAATTGGACTAAGACAAGTCTGTAAATGATAGTAGTACATATTCACGCAGAAAACTTCAAGTTTATGGAGGAAAGAGTTCACTAGAAAGTACGCTTGTAGGTAACTTAGTTTGGAAGAATTCAGAGTAATCTGGTTGGTGAGAAGTGGAATGAAGAAGTGACCAGAGGACAATTAAGAATGCTGTTCAGGGCCGGGCGTGGTGGCTCACGCCTGTAATATCAGCACTTTGCGAGGACAAGGCGGGCAGATCACGGGATCAAGAGATCAAGACCATCCTGGCCAACGTGGTGAAACCCCATCTCTACTAAAAATACAAAAATTAGCTGAGCGTGGTGGTGCGCGCCTGTAGTCTCAGCTACTTGGCAGGCTGAGCCAGGAGAATTGCTTGAACCCGGGAGGTGGAGGGTGCAGTGAGCTGAGATTGTGCCATTGCACTCCAGCCCGGGTGACAGTGTGAGACTGTCTCAAAAAAAAAGAATGCTGTTCAGGCCGGGCGCAGTGGCTCATGCAGTGGCTCATGCCTATAATTCCAGCACTTTGGGAGGCGGAGGCAGGTGGATCACTTGAGGTCAGGAGCTCAAGACCAGCCTGGACAACATGACGAAACCCCATCTCTACTGAAAACACAAAAAAATCAGCCAGGCATGGTGACATGCGCCTGTAATCCCAGCTACTCGGGAGGCTGAGGTAGGAGAATCCCTTGAACCTGGGAAGTGGAGGTTACAGTGAGCCGAGATGGTGCCACTGCACTCCAGCCTGGGCAACAGAGCGAGATTCAGTCTCAAAAAAAAAAAAAAAAAAAAAAAAAGAATGCTGTTCAAACTCCGAAAACATACTTACTTTGATATAAGAGAGAAAACTTAAGGAGAGAATGGTCCTGGTATAGAAAAGAATCAAAGATAACTCTTCGAAGTTGTATTTTTTTCCTTAAAAGGCGAAAGTATTTCTTCAGTAGCACTGTCAGTGTTATACTATGAATTTTGTTAACCACACACTCTATCAAAACAGGCTGACATTACCTAACACAAGAACTGTTCAAAAACTTGAAGAGAACGCCAATGAATAACAATGGGACTCTAAAATACTCCCCAATAGTTTGGGTCCTTGAATGTCTATTATTTAGAAATATGAAGATATGATTAAGTAGTATACTCAAATGTTTATAACAAGTCGATTTTGTAAGTTGGTTTGTCAGATTCTGTATTTAAGCAGCCTTAAAGAATCTTTATTAGAATCAGTAGCAGATTACATAAATTGGAAAGGCATCCAAACAGGGCAACATCTGGTTTTTATCTATTCTTATGGGGCTCAGAAGTGTTTTCAATAGAAAATAAGATACTGGTTCCTGGGTCATAAAATAAGCAGCACAATGTGAAAACAAGCAGGCTGGTATGAAAGAAATTGTACGCAACCCATGAAAGAGCTCATACTCTTAAATAAACTTTCAGTGTTAGAATGTGTAAAACAGCCTGTCATCATCTCTATTTGTTTTGCTTTCTTGATATCTCAAACAAGTTAAGCTTCTTGACCTCTTGATTTCCCTTCAAAATTCATACTTGGTAAATTAAAAATGACTTTACTTTCATTTGATTAGTAACAACTTTCATGTTACATGTCTCAATATGGAGAACAGAAGAATACTAATGAAACACATTTTTTATAACCAATTACTTTTCTTATTGACGACTTTCCTATGCATTAAAATGTATAGCTAATAGCCTATCAAAATTTAAAATACATATAAACATTGATTCAGCAGTCACACTGAAAAGAATTTCTCTAAGTTTTTTAAAAAGACCCTAAAGAGGAAACTGCTTAGAAAGTCATAATACCTCAAAATAGATCTGTATGTCTAAGTCAAAGTTTGTAAAAACAATTTCCTATTCACTTTTTATACCAAATTGATACTCAGACAGGTAAATATAATTTATCCTGTAGAAATCCTTTCACTAGCAATCACCTAGGACCAGCAGTAGCAAAAAGCAGAGAAGCACTGCCTAAGTGTTTTTCACAAAACACGACTCCTAGGAGAGGCTCCAAGAAAAAGGTTCCATAGCCAAATATGTTGGGAACGTACCAGGTTTTATTCCCCCCACTTTTTTTTTTTTTAATTTTTTTTTGGGGGGGTGGGGCGACAGAGTGTTGCTCCGTTGCCCAGGCTGGAGTGCAGTGGCAAGATCTTGGCTCACTGCAACCTCCACCTCTAGAGTTCAAGTGATTCTCTTGCCTCAGCCCCCAAGTAGCTGGGATTACAGGCATGCACCACCACACCCATCAAATTTTTGTATTTATAGTAGAGACTGGGTTTCACCATGTTGGCCAGGCTGGTCTCAAACTCCTGACCTCAGGTGATCCACCTGCCTCCCCTCCCAAAGTACTGGCATTACAGGCGTGAGCCACAGCGCCCAGCCTATTTCCCTCTTAAAGATTCATAATATGCATGATAATTTATGGAAGACTAAGATAATTATATGCAATATAATTATGGAAGAGATTGGGGAGGGAGAAAAAGTGGTTTTTTCCAAATTTGATAGAATTCAGAACACTTTTTGTAATCATCAAAAACAAGATTTGCTTAAAACTCTCCATAACTACCTCGTATATGATCAAGCTACCTTCATTATAAAGCTGAAGGTTCACAGCTACCCTTCTATCACTCTCCATTCCCTCTTTCTCCTCCCTTGCCTTCAGCCCAGGATACTACAGTGATCAAACTTTATAAGTCATAATAACCACAGAGAACTTCAACAACTATAATTCCTGGTCTTTCCTTCCAGAAATTCGGATTCAGTACAGACATCAGTATTTTTAACAAGCACTCCGGATGATTTTGGTGCAGGTTTCAAATGATGGGATGCTCAAAATACCTGATATATTATAAACAATGTGATGATTAATTATTTTATAATTTCAGGCCAGAGTCACTTTAGAAAGCAATAAGTTCAAAAAGTCCAGCCTTCAAATGACTCTATTAAAATTTATTTTTCTACTCAGAAAAAAAAAGAGAAAAGGACAAACGAAGCCACATAATATCCTAAAAGAATACCCTTTAATATACTGCTCAGAATTTTACCTAACAGAAAGAATTCTTAGCCTGCACTCCATTGAGAAATTTCAAGAATTCCTGAATTCTCTGAAGCTGTATACACAATTTTTTTTTTTTTTTTGAGACAGGGTCTCGTTCTGTCACCCAGGCTGGAGTGCAGTGGCGCGATCAGTTTAATGCAACCTCAACCTCCTGGGCTCAAGCAATCCTCCTGCCTCAGCCTCCTGGATAGCTGGGACTACAGGCACATGCCACCACGCCTGGCTAATTTTTTTATGTTTTGTAGAGATGAGGACTCATTATGTTGGCCAGGCTGGTCTCAAACTCCTTAGCTCAACCAATCCTCCCGCCTTGGGCTCCCAAAGTGCTGGGATTACAGGCCCACACAATTTTTATTAGTATGGGAATGCATGCCTTTTGATAGGGAAATAACTCATAGCTTTCAGCAATTCTCATGCTGCTCAATTATCCAATTTAAGAGCCATTATATTTTTTATTTACCTGAAACGATGGTAGCAGAAACTGAGTCTTAGTTAACACCGTGAGTCAGACACACAAAAACACATTCCTCAATGTTGTTTTCTCTTTCAGGGACAAACAAAAAGCAACTTACCTTTGCAGAGTCATATTCAAAGAGCCTGTACAACCCTTAATCTTATTCTGGGCTTCAAGATGAGTCATTCCTTGTGCACTTATTCCATCAATGCTGAGAACCACATCGCCTATTCTTACATTTGCCTGGGCTGCCTTGCCGCCATCTTTTAGCTGTAATAAATATATTTCATTAGGAGTGTCACTCTTTGAAAAAGAATAATAAATGCTGATAAAAATTATACTTTTGCTTATACCAAAAGTATATTAATATACTATTGAAGTAACACAAAACTATCTTGTTTAACATGTACAGAATTTTAGCATGTAAAGATAAAATTCAAATGATTTAAATGTTTATTTTCTTAAATTCTTATTTGCTCTATAAAAAAAAACAAACTGACTTTTCTGAGAAAGAGTCCCTGATCATTTCTCCATTTCTTTATTGTGCAACAGTAGTTGTGTGATTTTTTATGAATCAGGAAGAGAAGCAGCCAAGGAAACATCACATTTTAGCAGAATAAAAAGAATGCAATCTGAATGGGGTTTTTATACTCTTTTAGAAATAATTTTTTAAAACTCTTTTAACAGCTGTATTTTTGTTTGAGCACAAAGAGGAATAGAAAGGGAAGATCTGCTAAACAATCCTTCCTGTTGAGTCCAGTTTATATCCAGGGTTTGGGGACTGAATTCTTTCAGATTCCAAGCCCAAATATCTTTTATACTGGGTGTGCTTCCTGCTCTAGGCATTTGCAGAAGGGAAACTCTTTGTATCTGAGACAACCCAACTTTTTTGTGCATGTCACAGTCCTTAATCCTTAGTCTTTCTTCCCCTGCTCAATAAAATCTTCTATGTGTTTACATTATTTAGTCTGATCTCCTTCAAATTTCGTGTGTATATATTTCATTGCCCCAAAAGCAGCAGATATATTATGCTAAGTGACAGTGAACTTTTCATAGATACCTAGAAATATGAAACAAGTACAAATTAAAGCAACTATTCAAATTCAAATAACAGCTCAGCATTCAATAAGTATAAGTAGATCACACTGAATACTGAGTTGCTGGAAGATGGGAGAGACTAGGCCCGAAAAAGCCAGTAAATAACCAGTAGTCCTCTAGTACTTGAAACTAAAATCTTATACAGAGTTTCTGTTTGTGATGATGAAAAAGTCCTAGAAATAGGTAAGTCAGAAGGTTGCACAACACCGTGACTATATTCAGTGAATGCAACTGAATTATACATTTTAAAATGATAAACTACTTTGGGAGGCCAAGGCAGGCAGATCACTTGAAGTGAGGAGTTTGAGACCAGCCTGGCCAACATGGTGAAACCCCATCTCTACCAAAAATACAAAAATCAGCTGGGCGTGGTGGTGCATGTCTGCAATCCCAGCTACTCGGGAGGCTGAGACAGGAGAATTGCTTGAACCTGGGAGGCAGAGGTTGCAGTGGGCTGAGATCGTGCGACTGCACTCCAGCTTGGGCAACAGAGCAAGACTCCATCCCTCCAAAAAATAAAAAATAAAATGATAAACATGGTTAACTTTTATGTTATGTATATTTTATCACAGTTTTAAAAAACCTAATGATTTTAGAAAACATTTAAAGAAAACAGTTCTGAAAGCGAGTGAGCTATACACCACTTTCTCTGGGACTTTGGGAAGGTCGTTCCACGTATGCTATCCTTATGCTATCAGGTTATCATAACGATTACACATAGATAATATAGTTGAATAAATGTTAGCTATTATTGTATTATTATTCCCTTGACCTCAGATTACTGATCTGAGAAATGTAGAGCCTGCACCAGACGATCTCAGAGGCCTTCTAAAGTCCCTGCCAGTTTTAAAAGTTTATCTGTGAGCTGCTACCTATACAAAGTTACAGGTTTAATCCTAAAATAAAAGTCAAATCTGGAAGACTTCTGTGAGACAAAGGGACATCTATTCCCTACTAAAGTCAGCAAATGAATTAAAATTTGAAATCTTTGTAATGAGAGAAAGTAAACATAAGTCATCCTAGATTTTATTTTAGCAAAGAAGGGCAGGCATTAAACAAAAAATTAACTAGAAATAGCATGCAGTTGAATTACCTCACCATCCTCACATAAAGTAGTCTGAAAACAGAAACACTGAAATCCATGGGCATTTGTTCTAAGTGTACCCAACAGAAGCAACTTAAATACTCCTAGTTCAGTAGTAATAGAAAGGTAATGAACAATGTAGAAAGAAAATAATAGAATCAAAGACAATGTCATAACCAGATACTTTTCTTATTCTGCTCCCTTTACATACTAGATCTCTTGAGAGTCTATCTTCTCAAAATGTTCAAAATCAATTTCTTAGAATTACCTTTCTTTCTAGGACTGCTTTTATTCTGTCACTCTTATTTTCAGATCATGGAGCACAGGAATCCTATAGCCACATGGATTCTGCCTCTTCCTTAAGTACCACATCTAGGAAAATTACTAAATGTAACAATGTAAATGTGATCTGTCCATCCTTCCATTCCTCTCCTATGATAGGCCAAGTCTTGATCATCTTTCACCTTGCTCTTGCCTATAGCCTACTTGCCTTCCACTAGAGTTTTCTACAGACCTTTCCTACCTTCACATTCTCCATATTTGTCTCCTTTTCTTCCATCTTAACATTCCCGAATGGTGGCCCCATTACCTCTCGCACTGGAAAGTTCTAATCATATCAACTCCCTATTTATAAAATGAAAGTAGAAAAATTGCAAATGTCTTCTGCTTCCTACAATGTAAAGAAAATACAAGCCATCTATAATTTGTCACCAATCTGTTTCCAGCTTCAAAACAAGCTCCATAAGGTCAGGGATCATGTTTTATAATTTGCTCTTCTCCGAGAGCCTTGAATATCGTAGGTTTTCTAAAACTTTCACAACTTCCCTTGGCAACTTTGTATAACAAGTATTAGGAAGAACTTAACTGTACTGAATCTTAATTCTTTCTCAACCAATTAGCACAAATGGAAACAAATGCCCATCAACATCTGAACAATCTTTCATATATTTAAAATGCCATACAAACTCCTTTTGGTTTACAGTTTTTCAGCCTGGTAATATTAATCATCTTGAGTTTCCGACACTGATGTCTTTTTGGAATCTCTAACCATTTTCATTATTCTTTACCCAGGCTTCCTACTCATATGATGTAAACTTAAGGGCATGATCAGTTTGAACTAATGCTATACATAGTGGGAAATGCCCAATACACAGAAAAACAAATTAAGGACTTGTAAAAAGGAGCCCTTAACTAAATACTCCTATGAGCTTCATTTATCTCCAGAACCACTTCCTCAATCTGTTCACTCATTAGAAAGATAAATGTTACTTTTCTCTTAATTGGGTAGGATGTAGCATTATGAATCTAAGCAGCCAAGGAAAGACTACAAAGTCATTCATTATTTGCATAGCTCTTTTTTTGGTTTGTTTGTTTCACTGTTTTTCAAATCTGAATAGCTTGCATTTGTTTAAAGCAGTAGTGACTTTCTGTCATCAGTACATCTTGTACACCGCAGCCATAGTGTGTATGTATTTCATAAATGCACAGTGTAGGAAGGAAGCAGTTGTGGGAGGCACCTGGGTCAAGCTCAGTATAAATCAAACTAATCACAAACAAATGCTTCCTTTTTGATCTTTAAATGCATTTTTCAGTACTGCTATCCAATTTTCCACAGACTTTAATTGTAGCTGAGTGCTTCTTCAAAAACATTACTTTGTGGTCTCACTTCAGTTGCAAGCACACATGGCTGTACATGTTGGAACTGCCTCTGAGTTCAGGTCTGTTCACTGATACTGAAATGAAGGAAAACCAGAAAACGGTATGCTCCTGAAGACAGTGTTATTTTTACCAAGCCTCCCCATTAACTTCAGTACCAAAGGATCTAATATCAGTTATCTGTACTTAGATTAAAACTCATCCCTAGGAACAGCTGCATTTTAACCCTTTTATCTGTAATCATGGATTACAAGAAGTCTTCTCTTGAAAACGAAGTCCAGTCTTCAGCAAGCAGATAGGAAAGACTGCGGGAGTTTGGTAGAGAATGTAAAAGAATATGGAATCAGAGCCTTGAGCTTGCCCATCTTACTTTACTAGGAAAGACCCAAAGGTAAATTTTTTTTCAGTCATTTTAGGAAGGTAGCTCCTCTCACATAGTGTTTTACTGTCCTAAGAAAGAAACAACCCAGAAAAAGTAATTAGTACTATAATCTACCAAGCATGAACAGTAAATCAGGGACTTTGGAGGATGCTTCATCATTCCTCTGTTTTGTAAGGTAGTTGTCTGTTTTACAGATGGGAAAACAGAGCTTCAACGTGATTAAATAACTTGTCTATGTCCATACAACAATAAGACCACAATACTGAGCACAGGCTTTGAAGTCAGGCAAATATGAGTTCATATTCATGTTCTGCCATTTGCTAGTTGTGTGACCTGAATTTACTTGACCTCTCTAAGTCCCAGCTTCTGCTCTTCGAAAATGAGGACTATAATTCCACCTGCCTCACAGAGCTGCTGGGCAGGTTAAATAAAACACCAGGACAGCACGTACCACAAAATGCACCGGAAATGCTCAATATTATTGTTCATTCTTACACAATGTCACAAATTCACATAGGCGGGAAGCCTACTTCAAGGTCATACCGGGCAGAGAAGACAGCGTTTCAAACTGACCGGTCAGACCTCCTTCTGGCTTTTCACTTCCTTCCTTAAACTTCCTTCTGCTTCTCTAAGCCTAACTTTCCCCTCACTCAGCAACAGAGATGAATATGCCACACATTCGGAACCTAATTCACTGCATCCTCCTTCCCTGCTTACTACTATCCAATTCTGAGTTTCCCAAAATCGATTCCTAAAGAATGGTGGCCTCTTGTCACTTCTCAGGACAGTTAGGTGTTGCCACTGTACCAAAAGGCCAAAGGATAAGAAGCAATAAAGTGATGTTGGTGAAGAAGTCTTGAGCTGGAGGCCAGAGAAGGACAGGAATAAAAGAAAAAGAGAGAACAGGGAAACAAAGAAGAGTACTGGTATAGAAGGTAGAGGAGGGAACCAAGACCATGAGGAAACAAAGATGTCCCAGGTGTTGGAAAGTGAGATCCAGGCTTTATCTCTAGGTGTGATATACATCCAAGTACACATGCACAAAATAATATTTAAACAGAACATCAAAATAACGATTAATTATAGAAGAGAGAAGATTCTATGTTTTGATTTGCATTTAAAATAATATACATGAACACAATCAGTAACTGTAATTTCAAGTAAATTTTCTCACAGTAACACTTGTGTGGCGTTAAACCTGTCATTAATTTATTGTTCTCAAATAAAATTTATAACTAAAATTACCCAAAATGCTTAGCCTCCACATACAATGTTCCAGCATTTGTTCCTAATCATCGTAACAATAAGAGAAAAAGTAGTATTGTGTCTTTATAAAATTACACTGAAAATAAAATATTAATATCTCAAGACAGCAGAACACTTAGACAAGGAACTCAAAAGTGCACTAAATGGAAAACTTATCCACAAACAAGCATGTTATTTAGGATTTATAAGGAGTTGGAAATACCTGCTACACTAACCCTTCCCCTTAGCTATTACCTCTTGAGAGCACTTCTATCACAAACAAACCAATAGAGCTTTCATTTTTAAAAATTATAACCCATTATGGCAGATATCATTTTAAATAAGTCTAACCATCTAAGATTTCTCTTTAATATGATCATTCAATATAACTCCTACATGCCCTAAGCTTTTCCATAAAAAGGCACAATGTTTAACCAGTGACTCCAATGTCTTAGAATTCTCTATATATGAAATTTATCCTTCTAAATTGCAGGAAATACTCAAAATGTAAACAAAAACCTCTATTTGCTTTTCCTTGGAAATAAGCCAGCAGTTGCCAAACTAAGAAAATAGGCATCAGCAATAGAAATGATTTATAATGTAGACAGGTAACACCATTTTAATAGTCAGATGTTTACTAAATAGAACAATTTATGCTGATTCAAAAGAAATTTACTTTGGTGATTATCCTATAATGTACTATACGCAACAAGTAGGAGACGTGTACCTACATAAAGAGCCACTACCAAAGGGCAAGTTTCAATCTTCTGCATATTTTCAACAAATATGGAATGCTTGGAAACACATGACCCTAACACCATGGGTATGGCAGGAATGCCATCAGACATAGTAAATGTAAAAAAGGAACATATAAACATGAGAGCTACAGAAAGAAACACTAACAGAAATTTCCCAGGTCCAAAAACCCTGGGAACCAAACCATGGGAAAATGGAAGCTGCTGTTTTTCTAACAGTGCTATTACCAAAATTTGAAGAATTATGCTAATAAAATTATATCAATCTGACAAACAAGACTTTCTTGAGGCAGAAAAAGCACTGAGAAAGTGTTATTTTTCTTAAAATCTAATGAGCAATCTTGAATTTTGTTTTAAAATGTATTTTCCAGTACCTGCTGTCAAATAAAAAATTTGAATCTGGACATATGAGACTATAGTTGACAGTTTCTAGTTATCTCTCTCCCACATATTTCCCAGGATACCATAAACGTGACTATGTGACTTTTTGCGTCACCATCCCCTTGCAAAACACCTACATAAGAATGTGTGAGCATTACATCTGTGACAGAGAACTTTCACAGAACTTGCTTTCCTGCCAACAATAGGTACTACTCAACCCACTCAACAACACAAATAAATAAAATCCCGGTGAAGTTTTTACGAGCAACTGAGGGACTAGTAAAGTGAGCAGAAGTAAAGAAAATGTGTGATGTGCTGATTTCCCCCCCCCATATATGCATTAAAGCTTTTTTCAAATCCTAATTGGTTTATTATCATCCTAGTGCTTATTAATCTACTTTATAATATCACATTTCAGCATTTAACATTGTTCTGTCCTGCACTACTTGTTGTTATATAATGTTGGCACTTTGACCAGTCTACAAATGCTATTCAACTACATTTAAAATGTCAATCTCTGGTTTACGTGTCTAATGTGAACATCCCTCTTAAAATTTAAGGCTGGGGTGGGCACAGTGGTTCATGCTTGTAATACTAGCACTTTGGGAGACTGAGGTGGGAGGCTCGCTCGAGCCCAGGAGTTTGAGACCAGCCTGGGCTGCATAGTGAGACCCTATCTCTACAAAATTTAAAAAATTTAGATGGGCATGGTGTGTGCACCTGTGGTCCCAGCTACTCAGGAGGCTGAGGCAGGAGGATGACCTGAGCCCAGGAGATCGAAGCTGCAGTGAGCCATGATTGCACTACCACACTCCAGCCTGGGTAACAAGTAACAAGTGAGACCTCATAGCAATTAAAAGAGAGAGAGAGAGAGAGAGACTGCTTTGGATTTACTACCTTTTTCTGTGAAATAAAATGATAAGCCTTTTTGTAGGTTAGAATGGTAGGGAAATAAAACAAGCAATCACTGATGTCTCTCTGTGAGCAAACGTGTAATCCTGACTCATATGAGCAGTACTTACTTTAACAGTGGGCCTTATTTTGGTTATGCCAATTTTACTCAAAAGTTAGAGAATACACCTTATATGGTAGCAATGAGGAGAATACCTCAAAGTACGTGTCATCATCCCTTATAAAACCAAACAGAAGAGGGCAATTACGTCTCTTTCCTTATGTAGCCATGGAGCTATCTAGTTCAAACACAGGGCTTTTGCTGATACGGCACGGTCTGTTCTAGCAGTCTAAGTTTATTTCCTATGAGGAGCCCTTATTTAGTAAAACAACATCTTACTCTACTCTACCAAAGGCCTAACAAATAGAAACATGTCTTCACCAACTGTGATTTACAATTGAGATGCCTCATTAACACTTTTGACTTATAGCTAATCCATATATGTCTAAATCCAAAGTGTTAATGTGTGAATATCCTACTAGAAATGTGAAAGTATGATAGTCTGTAAAAAGAACACATCCATAAACACCTGAAAATCAAACAAATTTGTTAATTACAGAGAAATCAGTGTTTCTATGTAGTCTACTCTGGAATAGTGACAGAAATGATAGGAAATGTCACAAATAATTATAAAGACTAAAAGCAAATTAGTCTAATCTAGTATACCTGGGAATGGATTAACAATGATAATCATACATTTCAACCCTCCCTCAATGATGAGACAAATCTTCTGAAATTGTATGCAAATTCTGTGCAAGCATGCATGTATTTTCCATTGAGTGGGACGACTTTTCACAAATCCTCAAAGGCGTCTATAACCAAAAAAATTTTAAGAACTTACGATTTAATGAAGTGTGAGAACAGAGTTTCTCTAAGTGTGGTTGGTAACCACCAGGCCAGCATACTTCTACGATAGGAGGAAAAATCACAGGCCTTTCAAAACCCACAAGCTAAAGATGTTTCAAAACAAAAAGCTCAAGAAAATTTAAGAACTTTTAAAACAGAATGCTTATTCCAAATGGTGCAAAATCATGATTTCACATGCTAAGGTAAGTATAGCTTATTAAAATATGGATTTGCTTTTTAAAAACCTTAATAATCTTTAAAATGTTAATCATTAACATTTAATAAGGGCCTGTTCCCATAAGGCATTACCTTCAATTCTAAGAAAAGATATTAAAGAAGAGGCAAGGCTCTTTCTCTCATCTACTGTTTTATACTATTTCACTTTTCACATGTGTACACAACTCTCCATAATACAATGCTCCTCAAACTAACTGTATCTTATATTTCTATTAAGGTCTATTGTACACAGACATAAACACAAAACACAATAAACATCTGATGAACTACCACACTGTAAATCAAAGGTATTTAATCAATAGGCTACTATTTAGTCTTTTAAGTTACTTCCTAATTTTTTGTTCTTACACATAAAGTGATGAATAATATTATACTTCTATTTTGGCATATGCATCTTTTTCTTTAGAAATTCTTTCTTAAAAAGTATGCACATTTAAAAATAAAATCAGAAATTAAAAAGGAGACATTACTACTGATACTGCAGAAATCCAAACGATCATTAGTGGCTACTATGAGTAACTGTATGCCAATAAATTGGAAAATCTAGAAGAAGGGACAAATTTCTAGACACATATAACTTACCAAGACTGAACCAGGAAGAAATCCAAAACCTGAACAGACCAATAGTAAGTAATGAGACCAAAGCCGTAACAGAAAGTCTCCCAGTAAAGAAAAGCCTTGGACCCAATGGCTTCATTGCTGAAGTCTACCAAACATTTGAAGAACTAATACAATCCTACTTAAACTGTTCTGAAAAGTAAAAAACAAGGGAATATTTTCAAATTCATTATATGAGGCCAGTATTACCCTGATTCCAAAACCAGACAAAGACATATCAAAAAAAGAAAACTTCAGGCCAATATCTCTGACGAACATTGATGCAAAAATCCTCCAGAAAATACTAGCAAACCGAGGCCAGGCACAGTGGCTCATGCCTGTAATCCCAGCACTTTGGGAGGCCGAGGTGGGCAGATCACAATGTCAGGAGATTCAGACCACCCTGGCTAACACGGTGAAACCCCGCCTCTACTAAAAATATAAAAAATTAGCAGGGCATGATGGTGGACACCTGTAGTCCCAGCTACTTGGGAGGCAGAGGCAGGAGAATGGCATGAACCCAGGAGGTAGAGCTTGCAGTGAGCCGAGATTGCGCCACTGCACTCCAGCCTTGGCGACCAAGAGAGACTCCGCCTTGAAAAAAAAAAAAAGAAAATACTGGCAAACCAAATTCAACAATACATTAGAAAGATCATTCATCATGACCAAGTGGGATTTATCCCTGGGGTGCAAGGATGGTTAAACAAATGTAAATTAATCAGTGTGATGCATCATATCAACAAGATGAAGGACAAAAACCATATGATCATTTCAACTGATGCTGAAAAAGCATTTGATAAAATTCAACATCCCTACATGATATAAACCCTCAAAAAACTGGGAGTAGAAGGAACATACCACAACATAATAAAAGCCATATATGACAGACCCACAGCTAGTATCATACTGAATGGGGAAAAACTGAAAACCTTTCCTCTAAAATCTGGAACATGACAAGAATGGCCATTTTCATCACTCTTACTCAACACAGTACTGGAAGTCCTAGCTAGAACAATCAAACAAACAAACAAAAAAGATATAAAGTTCCAAACTGGAGTGGAAGAAGTCAAATTATCCTTATTTGCAGATGATATGATCTTATATTTGGAAAAACCTGAAGAATCCACACACACACACAAAAAAAACCATTTAGAACTAATAAACAAATTCAGTAAAGTTGCAGGATACAAAACCAACATACAAAAATCAGTAGCATTTCTATATGCCAAAAATGAACAATTCAAAAAAGTAATCCCATTTACAATAGCCGCAAATTAAATTAAGTACCTCAGAATTAACTTATCCAAAGAAGATCTCTACAATGAAACCTATAAAATGCTGATGAAAGAAATGGAAGAGGACAGGAACAAATGGAAAGATATTCCATGTTCATAGATTGAAAGAATCAATATTGTTAAAATGTCCATACTGCCCAAAGCAATCTATAAATTCAATGGAATCTCTATCAAAATACCAATGACATTCTTCACAGAAACAGAAAAAGCAATCCTAAAATTTACATGGAACCATAAAAGACCCAGAATAGCCAAAGCTATCCTTAGCACAAAGAACAAAACTGGAGGAATCACATTACCTTATTTCAAATTACACTACAGGGTTATAGTAACCAAAACAGCATGGTACTGATAAAAACAGAAATATAAACCAATGAACAGAATAAGAGAACCCAGAAACAAATCCACATACCTGCAATAAACTCATTTTCAACAGAAGTGCCAAGACCATACACTGGGAAAAACACAGTCTCTTTAATAAATGGTGCTGGGAAAACTGAACATCCATATGCAGAAGAACGAAATTAGATGTCTATCTCTCATCACATACAAAAATCAAACCAAAATGGATTAAAGACTTAACTCAAACACCTCAAACTATGAAACTATTACAAGAAAACACTGGAGAAACTCTCCAGGACATTGGTCTGGGCAAAAATTTCTTCGGCAATACCCTACTAGCATAGGCAACCAAAGCAAAAAAATGGACAAATGGGACACGTCAACTTTAAAAGCTTCTACACAACAAAGGATACCATCAACAAAGTAAAGAGACAAAACGCAGAATAGGAGAAAAAAATTGCAAACTACCCATCTGACAAACAACTCTATGAAAAAAAAATCTAATCATCCAATAAAAAAATTGGCAAAAGATTTGAATAGACATTTCTCAAAAGACATACAAACGGCAAGCAGGCATATGAAAAGGTGCTCAACACTGATCATCAGAGAAATGCAAATCAAAACTATGAGATATCATCTCATCCCAATTAAGACTGCTTTCATCCAAAATACAGGCAATAACAAATGCTGGCAAGGATTTGGAGAAAAGGGAAGGCTTGTACACTGTTGGTGGGAATGTAAATTAGTACAACACTATGGAGAACAGTTTGAAGGCTCCTCAACATTAAAAATACAGCTACTGGCCAGGCACAGTGGCTCACGCCTGTAATCCCAGAACTTTGGGAGGCTGAGGCGGGCGGATCATGAGGTCAGGAGACTGAGACTATCCGGGCCAACATGATGAAACCCTGTCTCTATTAAAATTACAAAAATTAGCCGGGTGTGGTGGGGCATGCCAGTAGTCCCAGCTACTCAGGAGGCTGAGGCAGGAGAATCACTTGAACACGGGAGGTTGACGTTGCAGTGAGCCAAGATCGCACCACTGCACTCCAGCCTGGGTGACACAAGAAGACTCCATCTCAAAAAAAAAAAAAAAAAAAAAATAGAGCCATTATATGATCCAGCAATCCCACTGCTGGGTATATACTCAAAAGAAAGGAAATCAGTATATTGAAGAGATATCTACACTTTCATGTTCGTTGCAGCAGTGTTCACAACAGCCAAGATTGGGAGGCAACCTAAGTGTTCATCAACAGATGAATGGACAAAGAAAATGTGATACATATACACATTGGAGTACTATTCAGCCATAAAAAGGAATGAGATCCTGTCATTTGCAACCACATGAATGAAGTGGAGATCATTATGTTATGTATAAAAAGCCAGGCACAGAAAGACAAACATATTTTCACTTATCTGCAGGACCAAAAAAGCCAAAATAATTGAATTCATTGACACAGAGAGTAGAAGCATGGTTACCAGAGGCTGGGAAATGTAGTGGAGGGGTGTGTGTGTGTGTGTGTGTGTGTGTTGGGGGGCATGTCTGATGGGTAAAAAATATTTAAAAGGAATGTATGAGACTTACTACTTGATAGTACGACAGGGTGACGATAGTCAATAATAACTTAATTGTGCATTTTAAAATAAGAGTGTTGATTGTTTGTAACACAAAGGATAAATGCTTCAGGGGATGGAGACCTGATTCTCCATGATGTGATTATTATGCATTGCATGCCTGTATGAAAACATCTCAGGTACCCGATAAATATATACACCTACTATGTACCCACAAAAATTAAAAATTAAAAAAAATTTAAAAAAATAAAAAGGTATGCACACTAAAATTTCTGTTCTATGATACTAGGGTGCTAGCCAGAATATTTGTGGCCATTTATAATTCCACAAACTATGTATGAAAGTGCCTGACAGCCCATGCCCTTGTAACCCTTAGTAGTATAAAGGAAACCTGAGGGCAATTCTAGCACTATTACCACTAACAAATCTTGTGACTTTGGGCAAGCCAATTATATCCCTGGCCTCATTCCGCTTAGCTATACAAGATGGTTAGATCAAATGTTTCTAGGGTTCTTTTCAATTCTAAGAGGTGATAAATATTTACATAGACTTTACAATTTTTCATTAGTCTAAACAGTTATTAACACTAATACTCATTTTTCATGTGGGCAACAAATTTGTATTCTTCTCCAGTTGCTACACATATATTATTTTTATTTCCTTATTTTATTTGTACTACCACACCCAGTTAATTTTTGTATTTTTTTAGTAGAGATGGGGTTTCACCATGTTGGCCAGGCTGGTCTCGAATTCCTGACCTCAAGTGATCCGCCTGCCTCAGTCTCCCAAAGTGCTAGGATTATAGGTGTAAGCCACTGTGGCCAGCCTATTTCCCTATTTTAAAATATTAAAATAACTGCGATAATTCTTGAGATTAGCATTAAGTGGTTAAAATCAGCTCTGGGTCTAAGATGAAAAAGACAAGATCATTGAATAACTGATTAAAACAGCAACAAAATTGGGACTATCAGATGAACAATTATCAAAGTTGAACATACAGAAGTAAAACTGGAAATTATTAAAAGGTCTGTGTTTTGGTATAATAATCTAATATACAGGAAGGGAAAAAAGGGCATGGTAAACTGTTTCAGACAGACATCATAAGAATGCAGATTGGGGAACCATTCCAAACACATGAAGACAGACAAAAAAAAATCTAGGATGTCATCAAAGAATTTATTTGAAAAAAAACATGGTGTGCAAATATTTATACAGATCTTCCAAATAATTTCCTCTTGTCTTATCCAGCAAACATGGGTATTTCTCAAAAACCTAAAACCACATCACCAGTAGAAACCCAAAAACTGGAGTGGAAAACTCCAGAGAAAACTAGAAGTAGAAATAATCTACCTTTTCTACTTTTTCAGACCTTAAATTGTTGTTTCTTTAGAAAGAATTCACCTAATGAACACGAATCTTCTTTCCACTGGTAACAGTTGAGCCCCCTGACATTTAATACTGAACTATGCATTTATTCATTTACTATACATTTACTGAGTGATTACATAAGTGCCAGATGCTGATGACTATAAGAATGAACTATTAGACTAGTGGGGTGTGATGGCTGATACTGAGTGTCAACTTGATTGGATTGAAGGATACAAAGTATTGATCCTGGGTGTGTCTGTGAGGGTGTTGCCAAAGTAGATTAACATTTGAGTCAGTGGGCTGGGAAAGGCAGACCCAGCCTTAATCTGGGTGGGCACCATCTAATCAGCTGCCAACACAGCTAGAATATAAAGCAGACAGAAAAATGTGAAAAGAGAGACTGGCCTAGCCTCCCAGCCTACATCTTTCTCCCGTGCTGCATTCTTCTTGCCCTCAAACATCGGACTCCAAGTTCTTCAGTTTTGGGACTCACAGTGGCTCTCCTTGCTCCTCAGCTTGCAGACAGCCTATTGTGTGACCTTGTGATCATGTGAGTTAATACTTAATAAACTCACCTTTACATATATATTCCATTAGTTCTGTCCCTCTAGAGAACCCTAATACATGGAGAAATAAAATATTCATTCATTCTATCATTCAATAAATACTTGCTAAGTATCTACTATGTGCTAGGCTGTTGTAGGCATGGCATCATAGGGCAATGAACAAAATGAGGTCCTTGCATTCATGCAACTTAAATTCAGTAGGGGGAAAGAGAAAACAACAAATAAACATAAATATGTAATAAAATGTCTGGAAGTAAAAGATGTACTATAGAAGAAAAATAGAGCAGAGAAAGGGTTCTGAAAATGCCAAGAAATGCTATTTTAAGTTTGGGTAGTCAGGGAAGACTTCTGGCAGGGGTGACATTTGAACAGAGACCAGAGACCAAAACAAAGTAAAGGAGAGAGCAATGCAGATATCCAGAGACAAGGCATTCCAGGCAGAGGGACAAGCAAAGAGAAAAGATAATCTGGGCCATTAGGATATAATAACGAAATGTATACAAGCTATCAATAACACAAAGACTGGAACAACTAATATACTTTGGAGGCATGAAGATGGTTTCTCAAGAGATGATGACAACTGCTTTGAGTAATAAAATGTGGTTTGGCATTTGCAGAAACAAAAAAGGAAAGAAGTATGTACTGTAAGCAAAAACAAAAAACATGTGAAAGACACGATGATATGAAAACACTACCATTTCCAGGGAATGGCAGGCAATTAAAGGTTTCTACAGCACAGGGAGAAAGTAACAAGAAAACTGAGAGTCAAGGATAGCAAGGCTGCCAAAAGTCATATTAGGTTGGTGCAAAAGTAATCACAGTTTTTGCCATTGAAAGTAATGATAAAGAGCACAGTATAGGACGATAAATAACTTCTGAACAATCTAAGTTTACAGTCGGCTTCCGTATCAACTAGTGTGATTTGATTCTTTATAACAGATTGTATATATTATGTGCTATTACTCCTGGATGCCAGATTGTTTCCAAGAAATCCATGCTTGCCAACTCCTGGTTCCTCCTATCAGTGCACTTTCTACTACTAAGTATGTTCTCCTATCCCTTAGAGAAGATGAGGAAGTCTTCAGCCCATTCCAGCCTCAGGACGTATGGCATCAGACTCCTTTATACAGCTGTAGCCTTTCAAAACCAAGGCCCATCAACACTTGACCCAAGGAGCCAAGTTTCTGACCTCCAAGGGAGCCTTCTCCTTCCAGCTCTTGTTTAGGTTAGAACTTCCACCAATACCACTTATAAGTTTCCTGTACCTTTTTTCGCAATCCTAAGTTTATTTATTTTTTTGCCCAATAAGCCAGCCTACACAATTGGCTTTTATCAAGACAGCACCAAATGTTAGTAGATCACTTCTAGCTCTCTGGTCTCTCGTCACAAAGCATTGATTTAACTCTAGCTGTTTTACTTCCCCTACAGAAATCAAATGCACAATCACAAACAGCAGCTAGAAATGGAAAGGAGATGTTCTTATGTCAGTGCCTCTTTTTTTCTTTTTCTTTTTTAAAACTAAGAGTAAAATAAACGGAAGCAATACTGAAGATTCTTGTTCTACTGCAGTGGTGGACCATGTGTTCCTGTGCTCTGGGTAATGCTGGGATTGGCAGAGGGCAGGGCGCTGACAGCAGTTAGGGAAAATCTATTAAGCAACGTCACTGTTCCCAGTTGAGCAAAGTCCATACCAAGGAGGGAGTGAAGGAGCAGAGGGGCAAGATTTTGGTTTGCCTGGCAGAGTATTTCTCCAGCACACTGTCTGCTGATTCATCCTCTCCCACTCATTACGTTAATGCTTTGATGAATCAAATCACCTCTGCCCTTCAAAGTAACAGCCCAGAAGCACTCAAATATAAGGATAAGGCTAAAGCCATTTCTGTTAGAACAAGAATTCACTACCAGAAGTTGCAGGTAAATCTAGAATCCATTTAAGGCTTTCCTTGTGCACACCAAAAATTATCAGTACTACCAACTGTTGATAATTATTGAATGCTGAGACCAATATTTTACTGTAATCTTAAAAGTCGGAGTTAGATTAGTTTGCCATGAGGTTCCATTCTTTCAACAAATGGTTGATGAATGTCTTATATATATGAGCACATAACCTGTGTGATCACACAGGTTCACAGCTGGAGAACAATTTGCCTCAAGGTGAATCATACCTTGAGTCTCACCCATACCCGATTTAGATATTTAAATGAGACTCTGCACTTCATATTTTCAAGTTGGTGCTGGAACAAGTTAAGACTTTTGGGGCTACCAAGATGAAATGAATGTATTTTGCATGTGAGAAGGACATGAATTTTGGGAGACCAGGGTGTATTAGTCAGGGTTCTCCAGAGGGACAGAACCAACAGGAGATAGATATATATCTAGGAAAGAGAGTTTACTGGGGAGCATTGGCTCACATGATCACAAGATGAAGTCCCACGATAGGTCATCTGCAAGCTGGGGAAGAAAGAAGCCAGTAGTGGCTCAGTCTGAGTTCAAAAGCCTCAAAAGCAGAGAAGCCTACAGTGCAGCCTTCAGCCTGTGGCCAAAAGCCCAAGAGCCCCAGCAAACCACTGGTGTTAAGTCCAAGAGTCCAAAGGCCGAAGAACCTGAAGTCTGAGGTCCAAAGGCAGCAGGAACAGAAGGAAGCATCCAGCGTGGGAGAAAGATGAAAGCCAGAAGCCTCAGCAAGACAGGTAATGCCATCTTCTTCTGCCTGCTTTGTTCTTGCGGTGCTGGCGGCTGACTGGATGGTGCCCACCTACATTGAGGGTGGGTCTTCCTCTTCCAAGTCCACTGACTCATATGTCAGTCTCCTCTGGCAACACCCTCACAAACATATGCAGAAACAATGCTTTACCTGCTATTTAGGCATCCTTCAATCCAATCAAGTTGACACCTAATATTAACCATCACACAGGGACAGAATGCTATGTTCTGAATGTTTATTCCCTCCAAAATTCATATATTCAAACTTAATCTCAAATTCAGTATTTAGACGTGGGACCTTTAGGAGGTGATCAGGTCATGAGGGCTCCATCCTCATGAATAAAATTAGTAATATTTATAAAAGAGGCCTGAGGAAGCTTGTTAGCCTCTTTGCCCTTCCTCCATGTGAGGCACAGCTATCGGGTACCATCTTGAAGCAAAGTGAGCCTTCATGAGACACTGAATCTGCTGGCAACTTGATCTCAGAGTTCCCAGTTTCCAGAACTGTGAGCCATAGAATAATGTCATTTATAAATTACCCAGTCTAAGGTATTTTGTCAATCATTTAGCAGAGACAGCAAGAACATTATGTGCAATTCAGTATCAGAGAAACAATCACCATCAGAACACAGAAAGATCTATAAATTATATCATACTAGGAATTACTTTAAACATGATGGCGTTGAAAAGACTGAATTACTGTGTTTTACAGAGCAGTACTTCCCACACTTGGCTGATCAAAATTTGTGATACTATGAAATACATATTTGGTCCACTTTCCTAGCTTACAGCTCCTAAAATCCTTGAAATCCCTTAATGATAAAAGTGTCTTTTGTATGCTAATGAGATGATAGTAGCTGAGGGCCCCAGGTAGCTTCAGGATGGAGGCTGGTCACCAGAAAAACCAAGGCATGATGAGAAGGTTGGGACTTTCAGCCCCATCTCCAACCTCTAGGAAGGGAAGGGGGCTGAAGTTTGAGTTGATCACCAATGGCCAATGATGTAGGCAGTCATAACTACATAATGAAGCCCCTTAAAACGCCACAAGGACTAGATTTGGAGATCTTTTGGACAGCTGAACACATGGAGGTACCTGGAGGGTGGCTCCCAGAAAGGGCATAGAAGTGCTGTTCCCCTTCTCATACGCCCTGCCCCATGCATCTCTCCCATCTGGCTGTTCGTCTGTACTGTTTTTGTAATATCCTTTATAATAAATGGGTAAATGTAAGTAAAGTGTTTCCCTGAGTTTTCTGAGCATCTCTAGAAAATTAATCAAACCCAAGGAAGGAGTCATGGGACCCACCAATTTATAGCCAGCTGATCAGAAATATAGGTGACTTCCAGCCATACGTGGTGGTTCATGCCTGTAATCCCAGCACTTTGGGAGGCTGAAGTGGGCAGATCACTTGAGGCTAGAAGTTCGAGATCAGCCTGGCCAATATGACAAAACCCTATCTCTACTAAAAATTCAAAAATTAGCTGGGCATCGTGGTGGCACACGACTGTAATCCCAGCTACTTGAGTAGTTGAGGCACAAGAATCACTTGAACCCAGGAGGCGGGGGTTGCAGTGAGCTGAGATCACGCCACTGCACTCCAGCCTGGGTGATGGAGCAAGACTGTTTCCAAAAAAAAAAAAAGTGACTTAAGACTGGCATCTGAAATGTGGAGCAGTCTTGTAGGACTGAACCCTCAATCTGTAAGATCTAAAGCTATCTCCAAGTAGGTAGTGTCAGAATTGAATTGCAGTACACCCAGCTGGTGTCCACTGGAGAAATGACTGCTTGGTGTGTGGGGAAATATCCCCACACGTCTATCGTCAGAAGTGTTGTGCTAAATGGTGTGAAAATAGGAAAAATACTTTGGTTTTGTCCCCACCACCCCACCGCCCATTTCTTTAAAATCTCTCAGGGCACTGTTATAAAATACAGACTATGCAAACTCATTATAAGAATCCTGGTTTAGAAAGTCTCAGTGAGGACCCAGGAATCTAATAATCCTCTAGGTAAGAACAGTGGTCCATGAGTGCAAGTTCCAGAAAGAAAGATTTCAATACTCAGCACAGTTCAGAGTTTGGAAACATTCAGAACATTCCAAAAATAAAACAGTCTTCATTGCAAAGTAATGAGATTCCTGGGTATGTCTAAACACAAGGCAGACAACCACAAGCCCTGAGTACTGAACAGAAGACATATGAATCTGAAAATGAGAAACAGATTATGTACTTAACAAGTTACTGGTGCATAAATGACCAGACACAAGAGCACCATTACACAATTTCAATTATGTATGGCAGTCCTTCTCCATGAAAATAGTATAATGGGCCAGGCACGGCGGCTCATGCCTGTAATCCCAGCACTTTGGGAGGCCAAGACGGGCAGATCACGAGGTCACGAGATGGAGACCATCCTGGCCAACATGGCAAAACCCCACCTCTACTAAAAATACAAAAATTAGCCAGGCGTGGTGGCGTACACCTGTAATCCCAGCTACTCGGGAGGCTGAGGCAGGAGAATTGCTTGAACCTGGGAGGCAGAGGTTGCAGTGAGCCGAGATAGTGCCACTGCACTCCGGTCTGGCGAAAGAGTGACACTCTGTCTCAAAAAAAAAAAAGTCGCACAACCATGAAGTTCTGATTCTCATTACACATCACAGTGATTTCAATCAGATCACAAACTTTTTTTTGTTTTGTAGAAAATGCTATAAAATGAAATGTGAGCTTCAATCTAGTTAATAGGAACCTGGATTTATATTATTAAAATGAATAATAAACTTAATTGCAAAAGAAAATACTAAAATACCTATTAGACTGTGATAACACTAGTAAATGAAAGAAACAAGGGAGTAGGAGGTCTCCTAGGCCAGACAGAATTCTGATTATTCAGGGTATTGTATTATTTCTAAACAGGATATTTAAATTGTCCCATAAAGATGTAATAGTAATGACTCCAAATGGGAATAAAAAGATGTGATAGCTAAACACGGTCAATTTCCCTATCATTCTGCATATAATAAATGTAAGCTCACGTTAAGTAACTTGATGTTAGCCAAAATCACAACCTGCTATTTATGAGCTAACAGAAACAAGCAGAACACAGTGAGAATATAAAAGGGGTAGAACTCTGAGTGGTCAACAGTTAGATGTTCAGATGACCTTTCTTGCTTGTTTGATGGAGAAAGAAGTCTGAGGTATCAATGCTGGAAAATCAATCAGATGTTTGGGTTTTTTAAAATAGGACTATCATCAGAAACTAAATGGTTTGATTGGCAATGAAAGAAATCCTTCTGGTGGCCAAGTGACAGGCACATAGGAGGAGAAACTTGGCAGTTCTCTAAAATAAATTCACACACGAACTGGACAATATTACTGCTCTTCTTGTCCCAATGTGAAGCTCTGCTATCAAAACCATCTTCCTACTACACGATGAGAGGCTACTGTAAAACAGTATTATTTAGGAGAAGTCAGTGAAAAATACCCAAGTTATTCAAAAATTCTACTGGCTAAAGACAGATTAAGAAATCCTCTTGCAGTAATAATTTAAATACTGAATTAATATTCAGTATCCAAAAAATTATTTTCAAAATGGAGTACACCAGTCACTGAATTATTGTCCTGAGTTTGCTCAGCAGTTTAAGCAGTTTAAGTGGTGAGTGAGATGGGGGAGTGCAGACTATATAAAGCAATTTGCTTGCCACCCTAATAATTTACCTTTCTATGCCTCTGTTTTGTGACTGTCAGTTCCAGGGGGACATGGGAAATAATTTAAGTAATATCCAACATCTCCTATATCTCTAAACTTGAAAACAGAAAGACAATCATTATCAAAAATGTTCTGTCTACTAATTAAAAACAACATTTTCAAAATAACAAACTAGAAAGGAAAAAACCTTACCAAAGCTCGCCCTGAAAAATATATGGCTAGTACCTACACCAGTGGCAACAATCACAAAGATATCTATTTCAATATGCTACCTGGAGAGTTAGATGTTTTACATGTATTAACTTTTTTTTTTTTTAATGAGGTGGAGTCTCACTCCATTGTCCAGGCTGAAATGCAGTGGCACGATCTCGACTCACTGCAACCTCTGCCTCCTGGGTTCAAGCAATTCTCCTGCCTCAGCCTCCCGAGTAGCTGGGATTACAGGTGCATACCACCCTGCCTGGCTAATTTTTGTACTTTTAGTAGAGACGGGGTTTCACCATGCTGGTCAGGCTGGTCTAGGACTCCTGACCTCAAAAGATCCACCCACCTCAGCTTCCCAAAGTCCTGGCATTACAGGCATGAGCCACTGCGCCCAGCCTTAACTTATTTAATCTCATAAAAATCCTATGGAGTAGATACTTTTATCCTCAATTTGAACTGAGAAAACAAGATGGGAAGAATTTAAGTTGCTAGTCTAAGGTCACAGAGCTAAAGATCACAGGGCTGGGGCTGGAACCCAGGCAGTGTGACTCCAAAGCCCATCTCATGACCACCATCTGGGCTGCCACTTACCCTACATACACATCATTGCCATCCTCCCTCCTGAGATAACACATTTGACGCACTGCACATTTTATTCTTTAACAGTTGAATTCCTCAATCCCACTATCTGTTCTTCCTACTTAAATATAGTAGGCTGGATAAGTCAGGAGTTTTCTCTCTCTGAAAGCCTAACTCTAGATGGCTGCCCTGATTAACTCTCGGTAAGTCTCTTCTAGCTTCCAGGAGAAACACAGCTATTTCCAAACACCACAGAAGCTTCCAAACAAATTTCCTCAGTCACAAATCCTAACCACCTAGACCAAAAAGGAAGAGAGAAAAGGAAGCAGAAGAAGAGCAGGAATAAGGGAAAAGGGGAGACAAATGAAGAAAAAGAAGGGAAAGAAGAGAGAAAAGTAGCAGAAAAGGCAGAGTCCCCAAAGTCCCCTTTCTTCATTTTATAAATCTCTGCAGTTCTCCTACTGAACCTTACTCCATAACCCCATTAGTAGGCTCATCCAGAGAGGAAAGAAGTCAGCCTTCTGAGTTTTTCTCCCATCCCTGATGGGTATCACTATTTCTTCCCAATATTTTTATTTTGGTGGGAAGATCTTCCTTGGTATGCCCTTGATGAATGATGATGGAAGTCTGTCTCTGAGAAGAGGGAGGTTGGTTGAGTGAGGGAGGAATAAGAAGAGCTCAAATATGATTTAAAAATGAAATAATATAGAGCACGGCTTCTCAAACTGTGAAGATTGTCAGTCTTTTAAAATCTCTAATCCGTTTCAGGCTAACACTCTAGTAAAATACAACAAAAACCAAGTTATCAGAAAAATGAACTCTAAAAAAACTATAAAATACAGGCCCCAAATTCTTATTATTAGATTTAACAGACATAAAATTACTGTCAAATTGCTATAAAAATTTCTAAATTCTCTCAATTTCTGAACTTATGTTGTCATAAACTGACAAATCCACAGGCAGCACTTTGATTAGCACTACACTGGAAGAGCAAAAGACCACTTTTTATGCCCTCAATGCCATAAAATTAGGCAGAGTACGGTAGCTCACGCCTGTGACACCAGCACTTTGCGGGACCCAAGTGGATAGACTTTTTGAGCTCAGGAGTTTGAGCCCAGCCTGGGCAACATGGTGAAACCCCATCTCTACAAAAAATAAAATAATATTAAAAAATTAGCTAGGCATGGTGGCACACACCTGCAGTTTCAGCTACTCAGGAGGCTGAGGTGGGAGGATCGCTTGAGCCTGGGAGGTCAAGGCTGCAGTGAGGTGTGTTCCTGCCACTGTACTCCACCCTGGGCAAGACCTTGTCTGAGAAAAAAAAAAAAAAGCCCAGGTGTAGTGGCTCACACCTGTAACTCCAGCACTTTGGGAGGTCAAGGTGGGTGGATCACTTGAGCCCAGGATTTGGAGACCAGCCTGGCCAACATGGAAAAACCCTGTCTCTAGAAAAAATACAAAATTAACTGAGCATGGTGACACATGCCTATAGTCTCAGTACTGGGAAACTTGAGATAGGAGGACCATTTGAGCCTAGGAGGTGGCTGCAGTGAGCCAAGATCATGTCACTGCACTCCAGCTTGGGAGACAGCCAGATTCTGTCTAAAAAAAAAAAAAAAAAATCCATAAACTTTGAAAGAAATAAATTTAGAAAAATATTCTTCCTAAGAATATTACCAGGAAGGAGCAGACATGATTATCAGCAACTTTTTAAAAAGTCTCCTTTATACTTTCTATTTTAAAAATTAGAAGTAAATAAAAGAACTAAAAAATACTATTTTAGTTGCTATCACTTCTTTTACGGAAAATAAAGACCTGAATTCCCAAAACAACTTTTCTGCCCCTTTTCATGCTTTCTTTGTTCTTCTTCCCCTCTCTAGTCTGCCTTCAATTCCCCAGTGAAAAAATGAAAAATGTCTGTATAACTTACATAAAACTTTCCTGAGTCCAAAAATTGTGAATATCAATCCTCTAGTTTAAGACTTGGTAAAATGTTAACTGTTATATGAATATCCCTTTGGCTGAAAATTAATGAAGGAATTCACAAATGTTAATAAAGTTCACAGCTTTTCAAAAATTCTTACAAGGTTTCAGACGCTTTGAAAGGGGTAGCTTTTGCTAACAGGTGCAGAAACTTAATCAGAAAAAATTATACTCTGAGTTATCAAGGTACAGAGAGTCACCACTGTCAAAGTGATACCACTTCTAGATTCTCTACTATGTACAAGGTTTTTACATTAAAAGAGTCTGTCTAATGAAAGGAAATACATGCAGTTCTTAAAACATATGAAAAGTATGGTCATCCCTGGGTATCCTCAAGGGATTGGTTCCAAGACCCCTGAAGATACAAAAATCTACAGGTGCTCAAGTCCCTTAATCAGCAGTCTGAACCTTTTTGACACCAGGGACTGGTTTCATGGAAGACAATTTTTCCACAGATTGGTGGGGGGGAGGGGAGGATGGGTTATGGTTTCAGAATGAAACTGTTCCACCTCAGATCATCAGGCATTAGATTCTCATAACGAGCCCGCAACCCAGATCCCTTGTATGTGCAGTTCACAATAGGGTTCGTGCTCCTCTGAGAATCTAATGCCACTGCTGATCTGACAGGAGGTGGAGCTCAGGTGGTAATGCTTACTCACCTGCCACTCACCTCCTGCCATGTGGCCTGGTTCCTAACAGGCCATGGATCTGTACCCGTCCATAACCCAGGGACTGGGGACTAGTGCCTCATATAAAATGGCATAGTGTTTGTATATAACCTACACACATCTGCCTATATACTTTAAATCATCTCTGGATTACTTGTAATACTTAATACAATGTAAATGCTATGTAAACTGTTGTTATACTGTATTAGGCTTTTTTCTTTGTATTTTTTATTGTTATATTGTTTTTCTTCTGAACATTTTCAATCCACAGATGCAGAACCTGCAAATATAGATAGAGGACTAATATAATATATATTTTTCACCTATATGTGTTTGTTGTAGCTTTTGTTAGAACCTTATGAATATATGACTTATTCAGTAATTAAATAAATGAAAGTTTCCATTTATTTCCAAGAAAGGGGTGAAAAAATACAGATAATTACTTTTTTCCTCCATTTTATATTTTTTCTCTCTTGTAATTAAATAAAGACCTGTGGTTATTGTAACAGTAAAAGATAATAGGTATGTCTCTTAATTATAAGAAAGACTTTATTTTTCAGAGAAGGCTTCGCTTTTTCCACAACTATTAACATAAATTATATTTTGGTGACCATTTGGTCTAACCAATCTTATCTCAAATTATTTTGAAAGTGTGCAAGTTCTCATTCATATGGTCTACTAAAGTAGACCACAATACCCAACCCTAAATAATTCCATAAAATAATTTGTGATTCACATTTTTAACATTAAGAGCTCTATTTTTACTGTTAACAGCTTTTATACCTATTGTTTGAGCAATCTGCTAAATGAGAATAAAATATCAGATAGTTATAATTATGAAGTCACATAATGAAGTGAAACAGCCCTTATAAAAAAACTTAATTGCTTTGTGAAGAGTCACACATGAAGGATTAAAGAACCTACTTTTCCAAAACACAAATGTAAGAGGAGGAGAAAAACCCTCCAAACTTTACTTACGATTCAGACGTCTTCCCTCCCACATCAGTTTCCCTTCCTCATCTTACAGTGGATGCATGCATGCATTCATTCATTCTGTACATATCCATTAAGCACCAAAGAGGCAACGGGAAATGGCAATACAGCAGTGAACAACAACAACAACAACAAAAATGCAAGTGTTGCCTTGTGAAGTTAGTATAGAAAGTAATTAAATAATTAGTAAAATTTCAGTGTTTAAATACAATTCTCATAAATGTGCTATTTCTTTAATGCAAGGTATTTTGAGAAGTGACATCCATGTCTCAACTAGTCTAGGAGTCAACCAGGTTAGTTCCTCGGAAAGTCCAAGTGTTAGCTAGGCAGAAAGAATTTCAAAAAGATGATCCATATGTGTGAAAGTCGTGAACTGTGAATATGTCATTATGATAGCAAAATTTTTTTAAATGAAATATATGAAAACACAAAAGCATCTCTATTAAATATATTTACTTTTCATTTTCAGCCATGGGTGAAAGACTTCTGCAATTACTCCTGGGGAAGTGATTTTAAATTTAGCCACTGAATTTGAATGAGGAATAAATGTTACACTAGTGTCCCTCAGTGGGTACAATCCAAATGAGCCTGCTTCTTAAAGCACAAATATTTGGTTTCTCAATGCTCAGCCCTGACGCGAAAGCCCAGGTCAATCCTCATTTGGATTACTGGCTGAATATCTAGGTTTAGCTAAGCAGTGGGAAAATAACTCTTTTAGTTCTTCAGAAAGGATTTTCCAACAACAAATGTAACAGTGTAGCTTTTCCTCTCAGGACATGGAACAAGTTAAAACTTCCCTTACAAACAGGTATCCTGAGTTCCTTCTCTCAGCATCCAAAGCCTTCTCAACAGCTACACGCTGTCCAGCACATAGCTACTCATTCAATCTTGCAGTTTTAAAGAGAAAAATGGTGGTAGCTCACAGTGGCCCAAAATCTTCTAAGATTTGAACTACAGTATGGCCCATTAGATATACATTCTAATGGGCAATATATCGTTCACACACAGTTAACACAAAACATTTCAGTTTTTTAAATGAAGCTGTTTCATTCTGTCTACATAAATCTTTTTGATGACATGCACATAAGACAAACCAAACTACAAACAGGCTTTAAGATAGAATAGTGCAAGTAGATGTTTTTTCCCTTTATCTCTCCAATGGCAATGTCAAGGTACCCTCAAAAAGATATCTTAAAAGATGAGCATAATCGATTTACTTTTCCAAAATGAATTTTGTATTATAAAATCAATAATCGTATCATGTTTTATATAGTTCAGTGAGTATAAGTCCTTCCTCTACTTTTTACCTCTATTAGGATGCTTATATTAGGTGTCTGAATTATTATTTTCACCTCTTTAAATAAAAAGTAGTCATTACTATTAGGATGAAAAATCAATTAATTATCTTCTCAATTTTAAAATACTAAGCAGAAATATTTTACTGATCATAAGTATATTACTTATTGCTGTAATATACTTTATTACTGTTAAGACAGGCCCCCATAATGCTGAGCAACACCATTAGGGATACAAAAGCCATCAAGGAAAAGTGTTAATTCAATTCAATCCATTTACAATGCCTTCTTTTGAGATAGGTAATACACAGGACAAAGAATCACATGTAAAGCAGCCTTCAAAAAATGAAAACTGCACCCAAGTATAGCCTTAAGCAATTCTTAGATCACAATTCACCTATTTGGTATAAGCTTAAAAGTGTCAAACTTGCTTGGCATAAACCTTCTAAAATCAGGAAGTCTCAAACTTTAATGCCTTTTTATGTACTACCATCAATAAAAATTTACAGGGCAACTACAGTATAATGAAAAAAATAATTTTAGATAGATCCAGTATTTCTGGAACTACTTCAATGTACAGGCTGTTATCTACTTATGCTCTCATTTTTAGGATTAAGTCAAATGGAACCTAAAATTGGCAGTGAATTGTCAGTTCATTAGGTCAAATGTGCATCTGGGCTGGGCGGGGTGGCTCATGCCTGTAATCCCAGCACTTTGGAAGGCCAAGGCTAGCGGATTGGAATGCAAGCCCAGGAGTTCTAGGCCAGCCTGGGAAACATGGCAAAACCCTGTCTCTACAAAAAAACATAAAAATTAGCCAGGCATGGTAGTGCATACCTGTGGTCCCAGCTACTTGGGAGGTGGAGGTGGGAGGACTGCTTAAGCCCGGGAGGCAGAGGCTGCAGTGAACAGAGATCGTACCACTGCACCCTAGCCTGGGCAACAGAGTGAGACTCTGTCTCTTAATTAATTAATAAATAACTAAATAAATAAAGTGTGCATCTGGCAAGCTGTTCACCCAGATATTTCCTGGGCATTAGTCTGCTGGCCAAAGCAGCCCCCAAATGATTCAACCTCATGCATTAGTGCTATTCAAGGTGCAAGAGGAATAAAGCAATCCCCAGATTTCACTTGGAAAAAAACTTGTACTGATCATCATTAAAATGACCTCTAATATATTTATCAATTTAGTAAGACTTCCAGAAGAATTCTAAAATTATTTTTGTTTTTACCTACAAAGTAAGTAATACATTCACTTCATTTCTACTTAACAGTCAAATGACTTAAATTTTTAAAAATTTCCTAGACAATTGGTTATATGTAAATCATCTGCTTTTGCTGCTTGATGAACAAATCTGTAAGCCTAGGGTAGATGGACAAATAACTACAATGCCAAACCCTTTTTTTTTTTTTTTGCAAGAAATGTCACATATTCTTTAATGAAGCTGACTGTGAAGTCCCCATTCCTCTGAATTGAGAGAAATTCAATTTTAGCCATTGTTCAGTTTTCTCTCCTCTCTTCCCTCTCCCCTGGGCATACAAAAATCCTTAAGTTCCTCTGCATAGCAAGTTATTCAGGAAGACCCCTCTGGCAATTGGTCCCTGGTCATCTTTCAAACTGACTGTCATCTTTCAAGCTCACACAGCTCCATAAAAATTGAAAACTCTGCAACTACATCATACACGAGTTTGGGAACTTCTGCACCTGCAAGCCTTGCTTCTGGGGTGTACCTCTCTGGAAAGCATGAGCCATTCCTCACTGAGGACCTCCTCCCTCCCTGGAATGGTTTAAGGGAGTGGGGCTCTGTCCTTAGTAATACGCATCATGATCTTCTTAACATTCCAGTTACAGCTCAAAAGTCACTTCTGCAGGGAGGCCTTCCCTGACCACAAAGCCACAGAGTATACCATCCCTGTTCCTAGCATATGCATCTTCATGTTCAAAGTGGCCAAACCTTTTTTTTTTTTTAACTAAGCTCCATTTTAATTTTGTCATTCTACCTAACAGGAGATGTTGTTAAGGTCAATTTATGATAGACAGTTACTGCAACTTAAGAAGTCTTAAGAAAAATTTAAAAGTAAAGTTTAACAGGATTCTTTACAACTTTAAACAGCAAAATACCACGCTTATACAGTTGTATCATTAGATATTATAAAACTTGGAAACAAATTATTTTAATATGTGTGTTGTTATGTACGTTCACAAACACAAGTAGAACCTTTAGTATAATCCTAGTAGGAATATGATCACAATTAATAAGCTTTTAAAGTTTAATACAGTATTACTATGAAAGATATACTGTAGAATATAATACTGACAGGAAACCTGATTTGGTCCAAGCATAAAGTTAGTGTTAAGGAGAACCACTATTATGTCAGAAACAGTGGTCGGTTCTAGAATTCAGTGACAAATATATAAAATGTGGTCGGGCCAGGCACAGTGGCTCACACCTGTAATCCTAACATTTTGGGAGGCCGAGGTGGGTGGATTGCTCAGGAGTTCAAGACTAGCCTGGGCAACACGGTGAAACCCCGTCTGTACTAAAATACAAAAAAATTATCCGGGCATGGCGATGTGCACCTGTAATCCCAGCTACTTGGGAGGCTGAGGCAGGAGAATTGCTTGAACCAGGGAGGCAGAGGTTGCAGTGAGCTGAGATTGCACCATTGCACTCCAGCCTGGGTGACAGGGCAGGACATCGTCTCAAAAAACAACAACAAACAAAAAAATGTGGTCAGGCACGGTGGCTCACATCTGTAATCCCAGCACTTTGGGAGGCCGAAGCAGTGGATCACTTGAGGTCAGGAGTTTGAGACCAGCCTAGCCAACATAGTAAACCCTGTCTCTATTAAAATTACAAAAATTAGCCAGGCATGGTGGCAGGAGCCTGTAATCACAGCTACTCAGGAGGCTGAGACAGGAGAATCACTTGAACCCAGAAGGCAGGGGTTGCAGTGAGCCGAGATCGCACCATTGCACTCCAGCTTGGGCGACCAGAGTGAAACTCCATCTCAAAAAAAAAAAAAAAAAAAAAAAAACAAGGAAAAATTAGTGAATGCTCAAGATAAACTTGTATTTAGGTGTTGAAATTGAGAAAGATTTCATTGAGAAGGGCCATATTGATTGAAGCTTTAAAAAATATATAGAAATGTCAAGGTATATGTGCAGAAAAGCATGAAGAAATGCAGCTATAAAAGTCTTGGCTGGGCACAGCACCTCGAGCCCATAATCCCAACACTTTGGGAGGCTGAAATGGGAGGACTGCTTGAGGCCGGAAGTTGGAGACCAGCCTGGGTAACAGAGCAAGACCCCATCTCCACAAAAAAATAACAAAAACAAAAATTAACCATGCATGGTGGTGGATGCCGATAGTCCCTACTACTCGGGAGGCTGAAGTGGGAGGATCACTTGAAAACAGGAAGTAGAGGCTACAGTGAGCTACAATTACACCACCGCACTCCAGCCTGGGTGACACAGTGAGATCCTGTCTGGGAGAAAAAAAAAAGGCTTAGCAATACATGAGGAACGTGTATTGGAGGGAGAGGAAAATTACACCAACCTGCAAGATATGAAAGTAGTCTGGAGTCAAGTACGTAGTCAAAACCTAACGTATACAGTGAGAAGGCAGATTACAATAGTCTATGAAAAATGTACACTTCTAAACATTTTTCTGACTCTTAAATGCTCCCACTGTTGGAGTATAATCTTTCTTGAGGGCATTTTAGCAATAATTATCAAAAAACATAAAAATACATAAACTTTTGGCCCCAATAATTACACCTCTTGGTTTACCCTAAGGAAATTACCAAATAAGACTGTAGAATATTTAAAGCAGCAGCTTTTATAATACTAAATTATCATCTTTATGGTATCGAGTTTTAAAAATTATCATACATTCAAGAAATTATTATTCAGTGATTGAAAGGGTCATTGAGACTAACCTGGGCAACATGATGAAGCTCCGTCACTACCAAAAAAATTTTTTAAAAAATTATCCAGGCATGGTGGCACAAACCTGTAGTCCCAGCTACTCGGCAGGCTGAGGTGGCAGGATCATGTAAGCCCAGAGACAGAGGTTGCAGTGAGCTGAGATCTCACCACTGTACTCTAGCCTGGGTGACAGAGCAAGACTCTGCCTCAAAAAAAAAAAAATCCATCAAGAAAATGAAAAGATAATCCATAGAATGAAAGAAAATCACGTACATGAAAAGGGACTCGTATCTAGAATATAGTTTTAAAAAAGTTACCATTCTATAATAAAAAAATCATAATTTTTAAATAGGCAAAAGATCCGAATAGCAATTTCTCCAAACAAGATATACAAATGTCCAATAGGCACATAAAAAGATGCTCAATATCATTAGCCATCAGGAAAATGCAAATAAAAGCACAATGATACCACTTCATGCTCACCAAGATGACTACAGACAATACAAGTGTTGCCATGTTATATGGAGAAAGTGCAGCCCTCATACACTGCTGGTAGGAAGTTAAAATGGTGCACGCAGTTTGGAAAATAGTCTCATAGTTCCTCAGATAGTTAAGCATAGAATTACCATATGACCCAATAATTCCTCTCCTAGGTCTATACCTAAGAGCAATGAAAATATCTGTCCACACAAAAATTTGTGCACAAATGTTCATAGCAGCAGGATTCACAATAGCAAGAAAGTGGAAACTACCTAAATGACCACCAACTGATGAATGAACAAACATATGACAACACAATGGAATATTATTCTGCAATAAAAAGGAGTAACAAACTGATATTATGCCGTAATAAAGATGAACAACAAAAACATTATGGCAAGTGAAAAAAGCCAGACATAAAAGGACACATATGATTCCATTTATATGAAATACCCAGAATAGGTAAATCCATAAAGACAGAAATCAGATTGCTGGTTGCCAGAAGAAATGGGGAGTAAATGCTCAATGGGTACCAAGTTTCCTCTTGGAGTAATGAAAATGTTTTGTAATTAGATAGAGGTGGTCGCACAATACTGAAAATACCAAAATGCCACCGAATTATACACATTAAAATGGTTAATTTTATGTTATGTAAATTTCACCTAAATTTTAAAAACTACCACAGTGCATGAACACTGCATGTGGAAGATCCTAATAAATTCATTTCAATCAAAAAGAGAGAAAGCAGGATGGGGGGAGAAAAAAAAGAGCATAATTCAACACAAACTCAGTTAATTCTAACACATTCTCTTATAATAAAAATGTGGAGTATCTTTCAAGTTGGCAAACACATTGAAGATCCTGCTTCATAAATTTAAATTGGTCCTCTCTCTTATCCATTAACTAATGGGAAATGGGAAAAGAAAAACAATTCTTTTTTTTTTTTTGAGACAGAGTCTGGCTGTCGCCCAGGCTGGAACGCAGTGGCGCAATCTCGGCTCACTGCAAGCTCCGCCCCCTGGGTTCACGCCATTCTCCGGCCTCAGCCTCCCGAGTAGCTGGGACTACGGGCGCCCGCCACCTCGCCCGGCTAATTTTTTGTATTTTTAGTAGAGACGGGGTTTCACCGTGTTATCCAGGATGGTCTCCATCTCCTGACCTCGTGATCCGCCCGCCTCGGCCTCCCAAAGTGCTGGGATTACAGGCGTGAGCCACTGCGCCCGGCCAAAAAAACAATTCTTAAAGCTGAAAAAAGTGTCTCAGCATTGACTATTATACAAATTACTTTTAAAGGAGAACACTGAGGGGAGGGAATAGGGAATTATTGGTCAAAGGATACAAAGTCTCAGACAGACAGGAGAAATAAGTTTTGAGACCTATAGCACGGCAGATGACTATAGTCAATAATAATGTATATTTGAAAAAACTAGGAGAATAAACTTCAAATGTTTCACCACAAAAAAATGATAAGTAATTGAGGTAGAGGGATATGCATTAGATTGCATTAATCATCCCACATTGTTTACATATATCAAAATATCACATTGTACTCCATAAGTACAGAATTATGATATATCAATTAAAACATTATTTAAAAATAAAGGGAGAATATTTTAAAGTAGGCTAAAGATTTCTATCATATTATAAAAATGATATTCCTTTCTTTATCTGATTCTGGCACAAGAAACCCCTAACTTCCATGAGTCAGAGGTGATAAAATGCACATTCACCTTACCAATGCTGTAATAAAAACACAGCTGATGCTTCTCAGTTGTAAAGGTTGTGAAACTTACTTTTCATTGAAAAATCTCCAAAGGGGAATAGGAACATAATATGAAAGTGATGAATTCATTAAGTTAACAAGGCCCTAAAGATACATTCCAAAGAGATTATTCAATATTCAATTTGTTCTCAGTCCAAAAAGAAAAGGAAACTGTCCCAGGATTTAAATAGAACTGGAAATAGTAAAAGGTTCTGTAATATTGATAATGTTAACTCTAAAATACTAAATAAGGATAATCAATGTCAGAGTTAAAAATCCCTGTAAAGAAATGATTTAATCAAACACCTGAACACCTCAAAAGCTTAGAAGAAGGTTAAGTTTCTTCTCTAAAGTAGAAATGCTAAGTTCCAGTTAAATCAATCCCCTTAGCAGTCAGATTCGGCGTTTGGCTTTGCTCTGAATAAGGTGATGATCACCAGTTTTCCCACAATGAAACAGTGACTGTATCTCTCAATTAATATATCAAAGATTTCTGTTAGTAAACACAAACAAGGTCCACACTAGCATATGAAAATTCCCAGTGGGAATGGATATGTTGCTTTATGATAGAGGTAGGGTATAATGAGTTTTCTGACAAATAAAGTTGTATAAGAAACAATGGTATACAGTCATTTTATATTATAGTATAAAATTCACATTAACATAACAGTATAAAAATAACCAGTCATGGAACTGAAAGGTCTATTAAGAAAGCACTCCTATGCTCTTCTGGGTAAACCCAAATTAATTTATTGAATTACTTAACATTGCAATTTATAAAAATCGTCACTTAAAAGTATTATTTAACTTCTTGAATCATCACTTCTTGAATCATCTCTCAAATCACATTTGGATTATGTGATTAGCAGATCAGCCATAACAATTTTTGTTTAATCCTAAATTGGCTTCTGCTATCACTTAACATTTACACAATTATCAGAAATGCTGACTCGTTTTAATATCAGCCTACATAAAACCGGATAATAAATAAGAAACTAAAGAAAAGTTTTAAAATGAGAATACATGCAATATCCAAAATCAATTAATTTGACCATCAAGTCCTTTGAGTCACCAAACCAATTCTTTTTCTACTGTTATATGGAAGGATATAATCAGTAATTTTCAGTAATATGAATAAATAATATATAGTGTATGGAATATAATTCTAGTTATTTTACTTATAAGTCTTTAATAAGCTTATTTTTAATTTTGAGAAGAACTGAATAGAAAGCACATTTGCAGCAGATATCAAGGGTTAAAATATTTATAATGCAATCTAAAATCATTAGAATATTATTTTATACAGAAACAAGTATATAGAAAACATTCATAAACAGAGTTTATAATATTTTAGTCGCTGTTGACAAAAATGTTTAGGTTATTTTAAATTGTTTATTAATTTTAACTAAAATTTGCATACAAATTATCACACTCAATAAGATTATACCACAGTTCATATTTGATTTTTTATTTATAGCCACATAAAAATATGTATTAGGCAAAAAAAAAAACCCACAAAAACACTCATTTAAAAATTTCTGGATATAAAGAATAATTACAATATCAGTAGAAATTCTGATGCATAAAATATGTTACATCAATATGATAAATGTCTATAGGTACTGACCTGGACACATACCCATGATATATATTAAAGAAAAAGAGAAAGCTGCAGAACAACATTTATTTCTGGGGGAAATTGGTGCACATTAGAGCAACCAAATGAAGACAAAAGTGCTGGAAAGATTACATATGGGAAGGAGGAAGCCTGGAAGAGGTTGAGGAAATTTTATTTTATTTTTTTAATTTTGTAGAGATGGGGTCTCCCTATGTTGCCCAGGCTGGTCTTGAACCCCTGGGCTCAAGCAATTCTTCCACTTTGGCCTTCCAAAGTGCTGGGATTATAGGTGTGAGCCACTGTGCCAGGCCTTATATTTTTGTATACTCCTATACTGTTTTAATATTGTATAAATATCATTAAACCTTAAGTTTTAGATAAATATTTTTATATTTATATGTCATAAAAGAGATGTTACCAGATTCTACTCAGTATTCTGAATATTCTGCACCTAACTAGTAAAGATCATATTATAAGAAAACCATAAAGCAACAAATGTTAACCGCCTGATAGTCAAACTCTAAAATGACTTCATCATTTATATACTACTCAGTATTCAAATACAAGTGTCTATCCAAAGTATGTATAATATACATGTATATGCATTCCAAAGAACTGCATGTTGTGTAACCTAAGATAATTCATCAAACATTCCCACACCCTATAAAGTTCCAGAACCAGGGACAGAGTGTTCCAGACTGACACAGGCCTGGTTCACAGCTGCTAACACAGCTACTTGTCTCAATTAGCCATTCTATTCCTCCATGACTTAAGAGAGACAATATACTATTAAAGACGGCCCATATACTTCCCAAGAATGAAGGAGTGCCAAATCTTCTAGGGCTACTTATAGTTCATCAAAAGAAGAAAACACACCTTTATGACCATTCCAAAAGGAGCATCTTCTGGAATGCCTAACTGTTAATGGGTGGCGTACAAGTAATTCTTCCTGCAAAATTACTTTCCATACAAGGAGATGAGCTATACTCCCAGCTGACTTCACTTCCGTAGTACAGCTACCTCACCTTACTCATGGAGAAATAATTGCCTGTAAGGCAGATCCTTTATGGCATTTGCTTTAGTAAAGATCAAAACACTTTACGATGACTAAAACAGTCCAATAAACAAAGAGAGTGGAGAGGGAAAATGTAAAACACACGCTCAACCAGGAACCCTCAAAAACACCTTCAGGCTAAACTGCAACTGGCATTGCTGAAGACCTGACTAGAGAAGTGGAAACACTTTAAAACGTGTAAGTGTACTATTTTAAATAGGTACAGAATCAGGTTACTATAAATATGTGTTTTCTTATGTATTTTACTTAGAAGTGAAATTTTTGTATCAAAAAATAACAACAAAAGATGTTTGTTCCATGGCTACCTATGGTATGCATTTAAACACAAAGGTATGGTTTAGAAGCGACACTCATTTTTTTAATCTATTCAAAGTAGAAGCAAGTTATTTTAAGAATATCATGGTTTACTTTAAAAAATTATTTTTCCATTTATAAAGAGCTTTAGGAAAGTGTGACTAAAAAGTTAACACCTATGAAAGGAGAAAAAAAGATCTGCCCAATAAAATGGTAGTAATAAAAATTGCTAGAAACTTGAATATGAATTTTATAAGTCATATAAGCACCATTAAAGGAACAGCAGCTCTTTGGCTATTTATTTAAAAACAGATCATTTCAATTCAAGAATATTAACTAATCCAAGAAAAGTACTTTCCACAAACATTAAACACTCATGTAAAATCAATCTAAATGTTGATTTCACATGCAGAACTGCCATTCAGCAAGCTGGACTGCATCAGTGTCACCAACAAATGCCTGTAGTAAAAGATGCACTCACCAAAAGGAATGGGTTAATTCAGCACCATAATATTAACACAAACACACAACTTAAAGAACTTGTGTGGGAAGGTGGGGGAATCTAGGAAGGCTCAAAAACAGTATTTCTCAAACATTTGTGTCCTTAAATCACGAGTACTGCTTGTTAAGACCCACTCCCTAGTCCTAATATGCTAATTAGGTAAATCTTGAATAAGGCACAAGAATCTGTGTTTTTACTAAGATACGCAGGTAATTCTGATACAGGTAAACCAAGCAACGCTGTTCCAGAGACTCCTCTACACCCTCTCAAGTTTCTTAAGAAACACAAATGGCCTATCCACAAGCACACAAATGCCTGAATACTCTCACCACCACTGTAGGAATGATTCTGTGCTACACAAAGTCAAGAAAGCAATTCCTGAATTCTGTAACATGTCACCAGTAAGCACCATGGAGTCTCCATTCCTAATGAATATTTTACAGGGAGTACAGGCAGGCTAACATTGTCAAGGAGAAACACAGCAACTTTTTGGATGTATATAATATGCCATCTGTTTCAATGCCTTTCACCTCTTGAGGAATGGCCAGGCTGCAAGAGGTGTGAAAGCTGCTAACTATACACAGAAACCTAATTGTAAATTTAAGAACATATCTGGATGCAAGGTTTTCTTCAACTTACTGCTCAGGAGGACAGAGGTCTTGAATCATTTGATTCTTGATGATATCTTACACTCAAATCACATTGAAATTATGCTTTTTTTCTCATAACTTCTTTATTCCAGCTGGTCAAGTTCTTCACTGGTCAAGTCTACGACAAAATCTATACAGGGGGCAGAGGGGCAGCACTGATACCTTTTAACAACAAGGTTGTGATATGAGATAATGTAACAAAATATTTTTAGGCAGCAAAATTAGGGTTACATTCAGCTGCCCATAGCAAAAAACCCAAAAAAGAATAGTTGTTACTTTCTTCAAGTTAAGAGAAGTATAAATAAAATAAACCAGCCCAGGGCATCTCCGCAGTGACATCATTGTCACAGACTCCCTTCGTTCTCTTCAGCCACACATGTACATAGATTTCATCTACTTTTTATTTTATTTTAATTTTTTAAGAGAGAGGGTCTTACTTTGTTGCCCAGGCTGGAGTGCAGTGGCATGATTATAGCTCACTGCAGCCTTGAACTCCTGGGCTCAAGTGATCCTCC
The DNA here is from genome assembly GCF_006542625.1 of Nomascus leucogenys. Taxonomy (NCBI): domain Eukaryota; kingdom Metazoa; phylum Chordata; class Mammalia; order Primates; family Hylobatidae; genus Nomascus; species Nomascus leucogenys. The sequence continues at coordinate 77,003,921 of NC_044389.1, read as the reverse complement.
TGCCTCAGCCTCACAAGTTAGCTGGAACTACAGGCGTAAGTCACCACACCTGGCTAATTTTTTAAATTTTTTGTAGAGATAGGGTCTTGCTCTGTTGACCAGGCTGGTCTCAAATTCCTCCAAGCAATTCTCCTGAATTGGCCTCCCAAAGTGCTGGGATTGCAGGCGTGAGCCATCACACCTGGCCTCATCTGTTTTTTTATTTTCACATATGGTAGCAAGAAATTCCAAGCATCATGTTCACTTCCCAGAAAGAAGGAAATCAAAAGAGAATGGAAAAACACTTGACTCAGGGAAATAGAAATATTCCTTAGTAAATACCACTTAGAGCACACTGCAAGGAGTCTACAAAGGCAAATCTCCTAGGCTGGCACACTGCCACCCTCAAAAAAGTACAGTACTTCTAGTAAGAAAAAAGGGGATGAAAAGTATCTGATAGGCAAATTGCAGTGTTTGTCACACAAAACTTTCTTATGAGAAAAGCCATTTCAGCATTTTGGTCTACAGAGCTCACTTATAGTCTAATACTTCAATGTATCCTACTCAACGAAAGATCTTTCTCTTATCTCCTGAAACTTAACCCTATAAATAAGAGAGTGTTTATGTAGAGGCTACATATAAAACCTTCCCTAACTTACCAAAAGCTAAAAGATTTTTAATAGTATCCTTTATTATTTGGTTGTATCTCCAAATAAAAAAAAAAATGTGTACACTATTTTGAAGAAAGAAATGCTAATACTAAGCTAGATGTTAACAGACGATAACCTACAGGTCTGTACTGAGTGGTTGGAACACAAGAATTTTAACTAATATCCTGGTGGCAGAACTTAGATGTATAGGATTCATCTAAGGAATCTCAAAGAAATGCACTGACTCCCCAGTTCAGCCTTCCTGACCGTGAGGGGGGCCTTTGAGACCTCCTCTTCATCCTGAGTCCCAATTCGTAATTGACTGACCTTTCACCACACTGATGTCACATGATTTCATGTTGTTTAAAAGAGAAAAGAGCCACCAGAGATAATATTTCTTTTTCTTTTTTTTTTTTTTTTGAGACGGCATCTCACTTTGTCACCCAGGCTGGAGTGCAGTGGTGCAATATTGGCTCACTGCAACTTCCGCCTCCCAGGTTCAAGCGATTCTACTGCCTCAGCCTCCTGAGTAGCTGGGATTACAGGCACACGCCACCACGCCCAGCTAGTGGCTTTTGGAGGGTTTTTTTTGTATTTTTAGTAAAGACAGGGTTTCACCATATTGGCCAGGCTGGTCTCGAACTCCTGACTTTGTGATCCGCCCACCTCGGCCTTCTAAATGCTGGCATTACAGGCGTAAACCACCGCACCCAGCCAATAATATTTCTTATGGATAAGGTTTATGAACTAAACAGAACTCCATGCGGTTCACTCACTTCACATAATTTCTTAACTACATATATATTACATTGGCCATGCAGTGTGTGAAATACTTTCATTTATATATAGACTAATCATATTGCTTGATGACATAGCTGTAGCACAATAACAATATGTAACCAAAGGGAGACATACTGTAGTCAGAATCCTACAGTGCTAACATGAGTAAATGGTGAAAGTGTAAGAGAAATGAACTTGGAAACTAGAAGGGATTGGTGAACAGGACAGAAGAATTTGGTGAGAGCCAAACAGACAAAAGTAAAGATCTGTACTTTCTTCGGTTCTTATACAGATTATTGTCATTAGTGTCTATCAAGTAACAGATACCAATTACGCATGTATTTGACTTGTGACTCTGTTCAAGACATTAGTTTCTCTTTCCCCCTTCCCCTCCTTTCCTTCCCAACACTCCTCCTCTTAATACCAGAAACACACGTGACGGAGGAAAGTCCCTTCATACCCACCTACACTCTCTTTTATGTAGTCATGTGACTAGTCACATGAGGTTTCAATAAAGCTACCCATGACAACTTATTGTCCAATTACTGCAATATAGAAGCTCCCCATGTCAAGATAAATATTAGGAATATGGTCTTGTTCTGTATATAATATCAAACAATTGTTAACTACTCTCCTCAAAACTCCCATGGTACTCTATTATCCTCTATGATAGCATTTCCATAACAGAAGCCTAGTGATCTGAAATAAATTATCCAAGCTTATATAGCTAAGGTAGTAAATAGCACTAGGTCCAGAACATCTGACTTCAAACCCAGTGTCCTTTTAGTACAGTATAAGACAAACCCCTACCTGGTTCTTAATATCCCCTCTGACTGGCTGTGTACCTATGGTCAAACCACATGATTTCTCTGGGCTTCCCTCAGTTTCCTAGTTTGTAAAATGAGAATGATAATTCCTTGCAGAGTGACATGAGATACAACTAACAATGCATGTAAAAGAGTTTTCTTAAGTATATTTATTTTGACACATAAACAAAGATAATCCATGTTACATAGTTATAGTGATCCACGCAAAGTAAATTAATAATTCTATTTGTCTCCAAAGTTCGTATTTTCAAATTATTTAATTTAATGCCTTCCTCACAAATTTTTTTAAACTTCTTAGAAATTCACTTTCTTCTTAATTTTATCATCTTCAAATTTAACTTTCCCTAAAAAAGAAAGAAAAATGTTTTCAGCTATTACTTAATTCCATTTATCAACAAAAAACTGATTATTTCAATGGGAATCCAGAAGCCAGGTCCTGTTTTTATTTGTTCCCCTGTAAAATTATATGTCACATGTAATGGAATTTGAACCTGAAAGATAAAAATGCTGAGCTGGCTGAACCATGATCTCAGATTGGTAACACACTTCACTAACAGGGTGCTAGTAAAACCATACTTTGCACAGAATGTACCTTGTTTCTGGAGACATGCAGGAAACGTATCTAAGGTTTCAAATGTCTCTCTTGGGGTAACTGATTGAATTTCAACATGAGAGATAAGTGGAGGGAATAAGAAGAAGAGGAGACATTAATATTAAATCAGTGTATCCTACTATGTGGTCAGGATTATTTTAGATGGTACATGAATGAAGAATTATACTAAGATAAATATAACAAAGACATCAAATCAATGATTCCATAAATGTGAAGATTAGAATGATAATCAAGTATGAATTTTAACTTTAAAAGCAGGGTAATAATCATGAAAGTAGTAAGCAAATGACATATCTGGGATATGGAAATAATCACGAACGAAACAAATGACAAATCTGTAAAACATGATGTTGAACCATCTCTATTTTTCTATATTAAAATTATCCCTCAGAAAATTATTTTATCTAATTCAAATGACCAAGTTTCTTTAACATAAAACTGCAAGAAATAAAGTACTATGGGAGAGAAATTTATAGATTAAAATGGATTTAAGAAATTTACAAACCATCCAAAAGTATGGACCTTATTGGGGTCCTGATTCAAATAAACTTTTAAAAATAATTATAAACATATACATGTATATACTTATGAATGACAATCAGGGAAATGAGAACACTGAATATCTTATGTTGGAAAGTAAAACTGGCCATGTACTTTTGAACCTCAGTGATGGGTACATTGGGTTTATTACATTATTTATATAATGCTGAAAATTTCCACATTAAAATTTTTAAGTTTGTTTTAGTATGGTTTTAATTAATACTAATTATACCAAAATTTAAAATTATGATCAGAAGGAAATTAAAAACAAGTCTCTTATTTTGAAACTAATTTTGAGGGGCTACTTTTTCTGATAAACAAGCCATTTTTAAACACATCCTCTCTCCTCACTCACCCTTCCACACAACTCAACTTTTTAAAAGGGCTAAGTTAACAATTCTGTCATAATAATATATGCTTTAGAAGCAAATAAAAGTGATTTCCTCTCTAATTTAGATAATTTCAGAGTTCCAACATCCTCAACACAAGTCAATAAATTCACCGAGGAATAAAAAAGAGTTAATAATTTTTAATCTTAACATTTTGGCATTCACTTCCCTGTCTAGTACATTTTTTCTTTCTTTCTTTTATTTTATTTTAGTGACAGGGTCTTGGTCTGTCACCCAGGCTCGAGTGCAGTGGCATGATCATGGCTCAGGGCAGCCTTGACCCCCTGGGCTCAAGTGATCCTCCCGCCTCAGCCTCCTGAGTAGCTGGGACCATAGGCGCACACTACCATGCTCAGCAAATTTTTTAATTTTTTGTAGAAGCAGGGTCTCACTATGTTGCTCAGGCTGGTCTCAAACTCAAGCAACCCTCCTGCCTCAGCCTCCTAAAGTGCAAGGAATTACAGGAATGAGCCACCATGCCCAGCCCATCTACTAAATTTAGACAATGATCCATACCACAATTACCAGGTTAATATAATTACAGTAACTAATTTTAAAAGGCAAAGTCCAAAACTCATTATTAAACATTCATTACTCAACAGTCATTTCATTCTCCCAAAACTAAATAAAAAAGCGAAAATGATGACAGCTCTTTGCAGACTTGCAAATAAAAAGCAAATAACAGAGATGCATGAGCCAATATTGAACTCGGAGATATTTATTAGTTAATCTAAAAGGTCTTAAACTTAACCAAAATTGGGCTGGGTGCAGTGGCTCACACCTGTAATCCCAGTACTTTGGGGGCCGAGGCAGAAGGATCACTTGAGCCCCGGGAGTTCATGGCCACAGTGAGCTATAATTGCACCACTGCACTCCAGCCTGGGTGACAGAACAAGACCTTGTCTCTTTAAAAAAAATTAATAAATAACCCAAATCACAACATGACATGATAGACTCTGTAATTTAAAAAAAAAAAAAAAGGAGGTAAAATATCTGTGAAGTGGCTACTTCACAGATGATTAAAAATAGAATTACCCTATTAAGGAAGTAGAAAATATAACACTTTAAATAAAATTTAGAATATTACTATAGATTGGTACCAAATTTAAAGAAATCCAGCACAGACAAGGCATTACGGAGAAAAGACCAAGATTTCTCAAAGCATAAGTAAGCTTTAAAAACTGGAATAATGGGCAGCGGTGGCTCACGCCTGTAATCCAACCACTTTTGGAGGCCAAGGTGGGCGGATCACGAGGTCAGGAGATCAAGACCATACTGGCTAACACGGTGAAACCCCATCTCTACTAAAAATACAAAAAAATTAGCCAGGTGTGGTGGCGGGCACCTGTAGACCCAGCTACTCCGGAGGCTGAGGTAGAAGAATGGTGTGAACCCGGGAGGCAGAGCTTGAAGTGAGCGGAGATCGTGCCACTGCACTCCAGCCTGGGCGACAGAGGGAGACTCCGTCTCAAAAAAAAAAAATGAAATAAAACAAAACAATAACCGGAATAATGGCCGGGAGTGGTGGCTCATGCCTATAATCCCAGCACTTTCGGAGGCAAGGCAGGCGGATCACGAGGTCAGGATATCGAGACCAGCCTGGCCAACATGGTGAAACCCCATCTCTACTAAAAATACAAAAATTAGCTGGGCGTGGTAGCACATGCCTGTAATCCCAGCTACTCGGGAGGCTGAGGCATCGCTTGAACCAGGGAGGCGGAGGTTGCAGTGAGCTGAGATCGCACCACTGCACTCCAGCCTAGTGACAGAGCAAGACTCTGTCTCAAAAAAAAAAAAAAAAAGGAATAAGCTGTCTTTATCAGCATCAAGATAATGCAGCAACCCCACACAAAAATTAATTCCAGATGAATTCTAGAGTTTGAAAATATTGAAAACTTAGAAAAAGTAAATGACAAGGTATTTATTAAATATTTCAATGGAAATGACTACCTAATCTTTTAAGATATTTAAAAATGTAAAGGAAAAGATTTGAACAAATGGAAATAAAATTTTTGTATATCTAAAAATACATAAACAATAAAAATGCAGAGACCAGCATAAATATGCACAGCAAATACCATATAATAGCAGCTTAGTATCATTTAATATCAAGGTTCATAAAAACCAAAACCGCATACATTATAATTATTTCCTTCTTACACAAGGGATCTTGAGCCATGAGGGAAGAGGAGTATTTAAAATATAAAAGCACTAATACGATCAGTTTTGGGGCTGGGGGATGTAAACCTTTTTTGTATTGTCTATGCTGGCAGTTGTCTCCTGGCTCATATCTTTTCCCTGCTTTTCTCTGCCCTCCCTGTATGACAGAGAACTACATTCCCCAGGCTCCCTTCCACTCTGGTTTGTGGATAGGTCCCACCAATAAGAGGCAATGGCAGAGGTCTGAAGCGTAGAAGGAGGGGGAAAGCGTTCCTATTTCTCTCCCTTTCTGTATCTTCCCTAAGGTTTCACCTCTCGTCAATCAGCCCCTGGCTCTACAGTCCCAGCTCCGGACCCATGCCTTCTCTGCCTTCTCTGCTGTTTTCACTCCTGCCAGACAGACCCACAGTTGGGCTCTGGGAACACCACTTCTTCCCATCATCTCTGGGTCCCTAGGGGTGGCAGTGATTACCTGCTGTTGCTCATCTCTAGATTGCCCCACCATATACCCATAGATCCTGTTTGATTTCTCTGCTCTACCAAAACCGATTTTACCAATGCCTTGTAATAAAATTTCCTGTTGAAAACATCTAGTGTTTTTGTTTTCCTAACTGGACTCTGATTCATTTAATTCCCAAATCAAGACCTTAATGGTAAGTTTCAATAGAAGACACAGGTAACTCAAGTAAATGTTTACCATATCTTACTTTTTAGAAAAAATTAAGAAAATTGAGATGTATAAATTACTCATGATCTAGAATTACTTAACACTAACCATCTTATGTATACTCTCTGTGGTCCACATTTATCTAAAAAGTAATCATGGTGAGTAAGAGAAGTCATATTTAAAACATTTTTTCAAAGAATTAAATAAAAAAAGACAGCTGCTGATTTAGCGATCTTCTATTAAATGAGCTTTAGCTCTAGGCTCCTCTCAAACCCTTAACTTTTTTCTTCTCTCTCCTTCCCCTAGTGATATTTTCTCCAGGAGCAAAAATAATTGAAAGCTGGTGAAAGGCAGTGGAAAATGTTACACAGAACCTTGAAAATTAGACTTACATCAACTTTTGCCAGTATACTTCTGCCAAGATTAAAAAAATCAGGATCGAAGCAAAGAGAAACACCATAAAATGATGACAATATGGGTGAGAAGAGATAAATAAGCAGCATGTAAAAAAAATCACGATATTATAGAATACTTTACCTATGTCCATATTTCACATATATCTTAAAATGGAATAATCTAAGAATGGTTTAGTTTCTCATCATGGTTTGCCTTAAAACAATCCAATATACAAAGATCTCTGGCCAGGGGCAGTGGCTCATGCCTGTAATCTCAGCACTTTGGGAGGCCAAGACAGGCAGATCGCTGGAGCTCAGCAGTTTGAGACCAGCCTGGGCAACATGGCAAAATGCCAGCTCTACAAAAAAATATAAAAATCAGCCGGGCATTGTGGCACGTGCCTGTAGTCCCAACTACTTGAGAGGCTGAAGTGGGAAGATTACTTGAGCTCTGGAAGGTCGAGGCTGCAGTGAGCCATGATTGTGCCACTGCACTCCAGCCTGGGCAAGAGTGAGACCCTGTCTCAAAAAAAAAAAAAAAAAAGAAAGAAAGTCTCAAAGATCTCCTTATAAAAATCCCTAAAAGGGCCATTTTGTCTAACCAATAATAGGAAATAAATTGAGCAAGAAAAAAAAAGTACTGAAATCGTGGTTTGGGTGTGTTCTACAAAATGAAAAACAGGCCAGGCACAGTGGCTCATGCCTGTAATCCCAGCACTTTGGAAGGCCGAGGTGGGAGGATTGCTTGAGCCCAGGAGTTTGAGGCCAGCCTGGGCAACATGGTGAGAAGCCGTCTTTACCAAAAAAAAAAAAAAAAAAAAAAAAAAATTATCCAGCCCCGGTGGCACATGCCTGTGGTCCTAGCTACTCACAAGGCTGAGGCGGGAGGGTCATTTGAGCTCAGCAGGTTAAGGCTGCAATGAGCTGTGATAGCGCCATTGCACTCCAGCCTGTGTGATAGAGCAAGAGCCTGTCTTAAAAAAAAACAACAAAAACAAAACACCAAGCACACCTACCTTCTTTTGGATAGAACTCAAATTCATTTAAACCAAAAAAATAATTTTAATGAAAAACAGCACTGTCTTAAAAAATCACTGATTCTATATATTTCAGCAAGCGGCCTATCATTTCTGCTTAATAGCCTAATTCAAGCCTAACTGAGCCATGACCTGTACATTTGTAATAGTAGTTTAAACCATTTTCTACTGGTCACAATAACTTCCTTTAACTTACATGCCTAACTTGGAATCAAAAGTAAAATAAATAGACACAAAAATTAGCAGTCACAAAATCAAATATTTTAAATTATACTACAAAAGAATTGATGCCATAAGTAGAATATAGATTTCCTTGATTAATAACTTTATATTGACTTTTAAGGAGGTTCCTGAAAGACTATACTAAAATAGAATTTTATAAATACAGTTGACTCTTGAACAACGCAGGGATTGGATGTGCCAACCCCCAACCCCATGCAGTTGAAAATTCATGTATAACTTTTGACTCCCTAAAAACTTAACCACTAATGGCCTACTGTTGACCAGAAGCCTTACTGGTAACATAAACAGTCAATTAACATGTAGTTTGCATTATATATATATTAATACTATATTCTTTTTTTTTTTCTTTTTTTAGACGGAGTCTGGCTCTGTTGCCCAGGCTGGAGTACAATGGCGTGATCTTGACTCACTGCAAATTCCGCCTCCCAGGATCAAGCAATTCTCCTGCCTCAGCTTCCTAAGTAGCTAGAATTACAGATGCCAGCCATCATGCCTGGCTAACTTTTGTATTTTTAGTAGAGACCGGGTTTCACCATGTTGGTCAGGCTGGTCTCGAACTCCTGACCTCATGATCCGCTCACCTCGGCCTCTCAAAGTGCTGGGATTACAGGCGTGAGCCACTGTGCCCAGCTGATACTATATTCTTAAAGTAAGCTAAAGAAATCATTCCTTTTAAAAAATCATAAGAGAAAAAATATTCACTATTCATTAAGTGGAACTGGATCATCAAAAAGGTCTTCATCCTTGTCATCTTTCTTCATGTGGAGTAGTCTAAGGGGGAGAGGAGGGATTGGTCTTATTGTCTCAGGGGTAGCAGAGGCAAAAGAGGTGGAGGAGGTGGAAGGGGAGGCAGGACAGGCAAGCACAGTTGGTGTAACTTTTATTGTAAAAAATCATCATATAAATGGACCCATGCAGTTCAAACCCATGTGGTTCAGGAGTCAGCTGTATACATAAAACCACAAGCCAAAATTTACTAACTTTATTGTTTCATTACATTTATTCTATTACTGACCATTTTAAAAACTACTTTAAAATAAAAGCCACAGTCTTACTCTTTTCCTCCGAGTTTCAACGTTTAAAGAAAACCATGGAGAGAAGTCGAAAAGGCCAATTCCAAAAAAGGAAGTGTCTCTCAGATAACACAGGTCACTTTCAATACTTTAAGAACATTTAAACACCCAAATCAAGAAAATGTTCTGTAAGGTTACAGAAGTGCATCTCCAAGCTGGACTGCATGCCAAAATTTACTAACTCATATTAACTTAAATTGCCCTTTTACTGCCTCTGGGTTGAAAACCTTTGAAACTATTTCCTAAATACCAGGATATAGCAGGGCTGGCTCTACTGACAGCAGCTACTGTCAAAGGCCACCCAAGATACCCCAAAGGCAATATGGCCAGAAAAGAATGGATAACTGCCAATAGTAACTCCACCCAGATCTCTAAACCCAATACTTCCTTTCTACCACTCTTCCCTCACCCCATCTCCTTCCAACAGACACAAAACAATATCATGCACAAACTTTTGAAGACATAGAAGCTGGGAAGGGGCATGTGTTGATGCTTGAAGTAAACACTAAATCTCTATCTTAAAATATTAACAATCATAGAATCCATACTAACATTAAAAACAGTTTATATTTATAACTGCACAGTCTGCCAGATAATGTTCCAAGTGCTTCAAAGATAAGAACTCAATATTCACAGGAACTCTATAATACAGGCATACTGTTAGTAACTATTTTACAAATAAGAAAACTGAGACCGTGAGTTTTATAACTTACTCTAGGTTACACAGCAAGAAAGTGTCACTACTGCGATTTGAACCCACGATGGCTGGCTCCAGAGTCCAAACTCTCAAGAGTTGGGATATCCTGCCTTTGTATCCCTGTATTTGTTACATCTCCTCTAAACTATTATAAGCACAAAAACTTTAAGTATGAAACCTAAACTGTAGAACAACATACAACCAAAAAAGGGATATATAAAGGGATTTCTATACTCATGATGGAGGAAGATCCAAGGTGTACTGTTACGTAAAGAATGTCAGAAACATGTCTGTTTTCACAAATATTCACAAAAATGTCCACGGTAGTTTTTTCAGTAGTTGGATTTCAGGTTTGGCAGGGGGTTTTATTGTTTTGCTTTTAGCATTTTTGTTGTCATTGTTTCCTATGCAGTTTCAACTGGAATATATACATGTATAATTTTTATAATCAAAATGTAAATTTACATTTTCTTCCTCTAGTTATAAATTATTATTTATAAAAAAAGACAGCGAGAGAAAGGGACTAACTCTTAATAAAAATATAACAATTCTTTAGGCTTTACTTTTAGGTGGCCAGAAAGGTTTGTGTTAACTAAAAACAAAGTCACATTCTTATCCACCCAAGATAGAATATTCATAATATGTAATTATAAATAATACACAATCGCAAATAATGTGTGTGCAGAATCAGGTTTCAGTGTCCAACAGTTAATACTAAATTATCAAGTGCATCCATTCTTTATTCTCATGAGACATGTAGGCATGAATTACATTTATGACATATTTGTTTTTAGTTTAGAAACGATACAACTTCAAGAGTTACCTAATAGTTGAAATGACCTAAGAGCACTATATACCAAATATTTACAGTGATTGTGTGTGTTTTAAGAGAAGGCATAACAAAACTGCCTTAGGGTTATTGAACTGGGAGGTGATTTGCCAATTCTGACAAACTTTACACTGTCTTGAAATATAGAGGCTATGTCCTGGTAAATCTGTTCAATTTAGTTAAAAAATCATATTACCATAATTAAACAAATCCCCGAGGTAATTTGTAAAACTCCAGGTAAATATGATACTATTTTTTCTCCAATTTTTTTAACCATCTTAACCATTTTTAAATGTATACCATTTTAAAATATGTAGTTAGTAATGTTAACTATATTCGTAGTGTTGTGCAGAAGAACTCCAGAACTTTTCATCTTGCAAAACTGAAACTGTACTCATTAAACAATTCCCTGTGTCCACCTGCCCCTTAACCCTGGTAACCACCATTCTACATTTTTCCTACTAGTTTTTATTTTTATTTTCATTTAAAGAAAGACTACAACTTTAAGTTGAAAAGAATTAACCCTAATGCAAATACTCATCATCATTTCTAGGGAAGGGCATATTGACCATGAAACTCAAGAGTCCATTGTTTATTTGCAAAAAATCTGAATTATCTAAAAACCAAATGTAAGACCTTAAAGAGCCTGCTAAATCAACTGCCAATTTTTGTTGAAGAAAGTAATTCCTTAACAGAATTATTGAAAATTAAGTTTTAAAACTGTTACCAACTCTAGAGAGGCATATCATCTGCATGGCACTCAGAGCATTACCATTAAACTGAATTTAGAAAGTAGTTCTCCATTAGAATAAGTTCCTCCTTTACACAGCAACCTCCTTTGAAGAGAAAATTTCTTGCATTTCTTGCCCCTTCTTCAGGTAAAAAAAAAAAAAAGGTGGGGGAGGGCAGAAGTTTCATTGACCCAAAGGGTAATAAAGTTGATTATAAAGTTTTTCAATGGGATAACTTAGATAATTGTCTTAAAAGGAATCAAAGTTGATATGAAAAATAATTTGGAAAAACTGCCCCTTCCCAAGAAAATACTTAGTTATTTTTACTGAAAATGTCAGCTGGCTTCAGTGGCTCATGCCTGTAATCCCAGCGCTCTGTGAGGCCAAAGCAGGAGAACAGCTTGAGTCCAACAGTTCAATACCACCAGCCTGGTCAAAATGGCAAAACCCCATCTCTACAAAAAATTTCAAAAAATTAGCTGTGCATGGTGGCATGTGCCTATAATCCCAGCTACCTGGGAGGCTGAGGTGGGAGGATCCCTTGAGTCCAAGATATGGTGATTGATTACAGTGAGCTGTGATCTTGACTGCCTTGGTGCCAGAGCAAGACCCTGTCTCTAAAATATACAAATAAGAAATAAAATTTTAATAAAAATAGTCTAATGACTACCACAGAAGCCAAGACAATTGGTCTGTGGCTACTACTTCACCAGATAAATTAGCTGTCTTCAAAAGGTGTAAATGGGCCAGGTATGGTGGCTCACACCTGTAATCCCAGCACTTTGGGAAGCCAAGGTGGGCAGATCACCTGAGGTCAGGAGTTTGAGACCAGCCTGGCCGTCTCTACTAAAAATACAAAAATTAGTCAGGCATGGTGGCACATGCCTGTAATCCCAGCCGCTCGGGAGGCTGAGGCAGAAGAATCACTTGAACCCAGGAGGCGGAGGTAGCAGTAAGCCATGATCGCACCACTGCACTCCACCCTGGGCGACAGAGCAAGACTCTGTCTCAAACAAAAACAAAAACAACAACAATAAAAAAGATGTAAATGAAATGTTTTAATGATCATCCATTGAATGACACCAAAGTTTCCCAAGAAAGGCTTCTGAAAGAAAAATTTAAAAAGCAATTTAAAATGTTATTTCACAAATCCCTAAACAGACTAAAACATTCGACATGCTAACATGCCTAGAATAATCTGCATGTTACTTTGGTGATTACCCAAAAGATACTAAAATTTCTCAGCCTCCATTTTCAAGCTGAAATCTTGGTGTAAAGACAAAAATAATTTTATTTCACCTTAATTTTTAAAGTGAGTATTACTGTTAGGATGATGGCAATGAAAATAAATTAATCACCACTCCATAAAAATTATCACTGAACTATGTATTTAATCTGACTCCACTTCTCATTCATAATCACTCTTCCTACATATCAAACAACAGTACCAAGAATGCAAATATCACCACTGACAACCTTTTAAAACTTCAAATACTATTAATAATTAACATCAGTCCTTAATAAAACAACATTGCAATCAGCAGACACTTCAAACTTGAGAGAAAATATTTATTGCTTACCAAAAACAAACAAAACACCCACTATGTTGACAAGACATTATTTTAATCCAGGGAAAAAGAGCTTCTGTCCCATCAACAAACCATAGCGCAGGATTTTAACACAACTAATTTTGAGAAGTAACTACCTTCAGCTCTCTAAAATCATCTGGGCCAGGCGCGGTGGCTCATGCCTGTAATCCCAGCACTCTGGGAGGCCGAGGCGGGCGGATCACGAGGTCAGGAGTTCGAGACCAGCCTGACCAACATGGTGAAACCCCATCTCTACTAAAAATACAAAAGTTAGCCTGGCGTGGTGGCACACACCTGTAATCCCAGCTACTCGGAAGGCTGAGGCAGGAGAATTGCTTGAACCCGGGAGGTGGAGGTTGCAGTGAGCCAAGATAGCGCCATTGTACTCCAGCCTGTGCAACAGAGTGAGACTCTGTCTCGAAAAATAAAAATAAAAAAATAAAATCATCTCTTACTATTCTCCCCCTCATTCTGCCTACTCCAGCCATTGGAGCCTTGCTGTTCCTTGAACACGCCAAGCAAATGCTCACCTCAAGTCTTTACCCTTTGCCCTGAATACTATTCCTGGACTTTATCCAGATCTCTGCTCAAATGTCACCTTATCTGTGAAGTCTTATTTGCTCACCCTCTACAAATTACGTAAGCCCCATGCAACTGCCACTCTTTCCCTATACCTCTTTGTTTTGCTCCACACCGTTTTATCACCATTTATTTTTGTTTATTGTCTCTTCTTCACCTCCCTAAAACATAGATTTGAGAGGGCACAGACTTTGTTTTATTCACTGCTGTATCTTTAGTTCCTAGGACAATGTGCTGCATATAATAAATGTTCAATAAATATTTGTGGAATGAGTAAATAAATCAATGGAGCGATCAATAATAATTTACATTTATATGACTGAAGTTCAGATTTGCTAAATTTTATAATTTATTTCATAAAATTCACAGAGGTTGTAACTAGTGTGACAACATACAAATCTCCCAACTTTATCTATAAATGCTGCATTTAGGGAGGCACTCATCCTAGTCTAGCTGGCCACCACCAGGGATGCAGGATGGCAAGATAAGGAGCATGGTGACCTCTACCCAGAGGCAGCTGATGTTACAAAAACCCCTAGAAAGCAATAGTACAAAAGGCAGGTACATTGCTTAGTTCATCTAGTCTACATTCATTCCACTTACATACTCTCTTGTGAATTCATCCTTCACTGCAGAAGAAAACTGTTCCCTAGAGCAACTGCCTATCACCAGCAATATTGTGTATCATGCTACTTTAAAAGAATCCAAAACAAAACTACACTGAATGGCAATCATTGTGGAAAGAATGTCTAATTGGAGGTACTACTGGTGCCAACTCTCCCTTCAAATCTCTTGGAGAGTTTATGCCAGACCATGACAGATGGAAGAAGGAAATGGACCACTCATTCAACAAATATTTACCATGTACTGACTATAAAGAAGAGACTTCATAAGTAATTCAATCCAAACTAGTGTGTGTGTGTGTGTGTGTGTATTAAAAAATTGCTTTTAGAAAATCCTACATAAAAACCTTCAAAAAGGAAAAGCAGAATTGAATTTTGAAAATGATATTATCTAAGAAGTGAGGCATCTAGAAATATTATTTCAATAATAGTTTCAAAACTGTTTCAACTCCCTATTACTAGTAAATACTTATAAGGTCTTTGTAAGTACAAATACTTATAAGGTCTTTGTAAGTACAAATACTTATAAGGTCTTTGTAAGTATAAATACTTATAAGGTATCTTAAATTGTTATTAGGTAACCTTAACTGAATACTTACTGTGTACCAGGCACTTCTAAAAACCTTACAAGTGTTAATTTATTTAATTTTCTCAACAATCCTTTGGTGCAAATATTTTTACCCTTATTTGACAGGTAAAGAACTTGGGGCACTGTTCAATAATTTGACCAGTGGTAAATTACAGCTGGTAAATTACAGAGCCATGATCCACACACAGGCATTGTGTTCCAGGGCTGGCACTTGTAATAACTACAATCAACAGCAAGTAGAATATAGTTCACTAAAAATGTAATTCTAAAGTAGTATGCTGGGAGAAAATATAAATCCTAAAAGACTGCTATGAAAAAAGCAATAAAAATACAGTACTAATATATTAGTTTTGATAATATAATGTTTACAGATATTTGACCATTCATCACTATATAATCATGGTTAACTGAAGGTTTTTTTTTAAGTCTAGAAATTTAAGTACTATTTTAGATTACTTTAAATCTAAGGTAAAATCTTTTACAAAACTATCTCTCAAGTAGGCTTTATGGTGTATTATGTTATCATATTTAACAGGTAATTTATAAGTTGGTTTTAAAGCAGTATTTTGCAACTATACCCCAAAACTCACAGAAAAACTTGCTACCCTGAATTTATAAAAAGCTGATCTTGAAGGCCGGGCGTGGCGGCTCACGCCTATAATCCCAGCACTTTGGGAGGCCGAGGTAGGTGGATCACGAGGTCAGGAGATCGAGACCATCCTGGCTAACACAGTGAAACCCCATCTCTACTAAAAATACAAAAAATTAGCCGGGCAAGGTGGCGGGCGCCTGTAGTCCCAGCTACTCAGGAGGCTGAGGCAGGAGAATGGCGTGAACCCCGGGGGGCGGAGCCTGCAGTGAGCCGAGATCGTGCCACTGCACTCCAGCCTGGGTGACAGTGAGACTCTGCCTCAAAAAAAAAAAAAAAAAAAAAAAAAAGCTGATCTTGAATATTGATATGGTTTGGCTGTGTTCCCACCCAAATCTCAAATTGTAGCTCCATAATTCTCACATGTCATGGGAGGGACCCGGTGGGAGGTAACTGAATGATGGTGGCGGGTCTTTGCCATGCTGCTCTCGTGATAGTGAGTAAGTCTCACGAAATCTGATGAGTTTATAAAGGGGAGTTCCCCTGCACATGATCTCTTCTCTTGACTGTCGCCATGTAAGATGTGACTTTGCTCCTCCTTTGCTTCCACCATGATTGTGAGGCCTCTCCAGCCATGTGGAACTGTGAGTCAATTAAAAAACCTCTTTCCTTTATAAATCACCCACTCTTGGATATGTTATTAGCAGTGTGAGAACAGACCAATACAAATATGAAGTATGAAGTTACATAATTTACTACTTCATAATGTAGACATTATTATCTACTACTGAAGACCTAGCGCTATATTATATTGATGACATTTTTGTCAATTACAATGTTTAAGGCTGAAAATCTGAATTTACTGAAACTAGACATTAACTCTAATCAAGTGATCTCTCTGAAAGTTCAGAAATGAAAAACATATTAAAACTTATACACACCCTCCACTAGAAATAATAAAAGGGTCATAAAATGTAACTCTTGGCATTGGGTATATTAACCAACCAACTGGCTAAAATATTCTTTTTAAAAATAGATACACTGTAAAAATGTTTTCAGCTCAACAGATCTGACCTAGAATAAACATCCTAACACTCACTTTGTCTTTGAGGCAAATTCTAATAAATGTGTTACCAGCATAATTTGTAAACAACTCCCGAATGTGTATGCATCATTTCTTTATTAAAGTAGAAAAGGTCATAACATCACAAGGAAATGAAAACAGAAGCCATGTGGGAGACAAGCTGCATCTAACAATAAAAATAACAAAATTTAGGCCAGGCACAGTGGCTCATGCCTGTAATCCCAGCACTCTGGGAGGCTCAGGCAGGCGGATCACGAGGTCAGGAGATCAAGACCATCCTGGCTAAGATGGTGAAACCCTGTCTCTACTAAAAATACAAAAAATTAGCCAGGCGTGGTGGCATGCGCCTGTAGTCCCGGCTACTGGGAAGGCTGAGGCAGGACAATTGCTTGAACCCGAGAGGCGGAGGTCGCAGTGAGCCGAGATCACGCCACTGCACTCCAGCCTGGGCGACAGAGTGAGACTGTGTCTCAAAAAAAAAAAAAAAAAAAAAAAATTAAAAGAATGCAAAATAGGAAAATGTAAGCAGTGTGCAAATAATGAAAAAAATCATGTATGTATTAGAAGTATAACTAAAAATTTTCAAGACAAACATATATTTAAATGAGTGTTTCACTTCCAAATAGTCACCTCAGAAGGCTATACAGTTACTCCTTTACTCAAAAAAACATTTTAAATTCTTGCTCTGGAATTTCTATCAAAAGCAATTTATGAAACATACCAGCCTGGAGATATGGTAAGATCACCATAATAGTAACCCACTCTCTCTAGCTCAGCTCTAATCCAGAGGAATCAAAATTCATCTAAAATCCCCAGGAGTTGTCCTACCACGGCCTCCAGTGTTATCCTCCTCATTACCAGGAACCTCTTTATCTCTCATCCTGGCACTGGACATACTCCCTATTCTCGCTCCACTTTCCTCCTTGCTCACAGCATTCCTGCCACACTAGCCTCCTTTCTATTTCTTAAACACATTCAGCCCTTTCCTGTCTCGAGGCCCCTGCACTTGCTAATCTCTGTGCCTGCAATGTGTTTTCCCAGCTCTTTGCGTGATTAGTTCTCATTCTTAGGTCAATGCTGCCTCCTCAGAGGGCCTGTATAGACTGCCCAATCTAAAATGAAACTCTTACCCCTAAACACCCAACCCTTTCCTCCAGTTACTCTCTGGCACATCACCTTATTAAATTACATTGCTTGTGTGTGTGTGTGTTTTGTGTGTGTGTGTGTGTGTGTGTGAACATTCCCCCTTACTAGACTATAAGGTACGTAACTTTGTTTTGTTTATCACTGTATTTTCAGTGCGTACAACAGTACAGAGCACATAGCTGGCACTCAATCAAGATACAGAATAAATGATTCTGTCTGCCACTACTACTTTTGTGTCTGCCCCACGGGTTCTATAAATCCTAGTCTAGAAGCTCCCTGCAACCCTGACATAGGCTATGTGATCAATGCTCATCTTTTCCTTTCCTAGATCTGATGACATTTATGTCCTCTCCTATGTCCAATCTCCTTCCTACATTTCATATCACGTGCCATGTGGCCTTTGTCAGAAAATGGAAAAGCACACTCTATATCCAAGGCCCAGAACATGGTAAGAGATCAATAAATATGTGTTGACTAACACCTCTTCTTATGGCTCTGACATGTGTCATTCAGAAAACCATACCAACAGGACATAACCTGCCATACCGAGAATTCACCGACTTCTCCTAAAAGATAGTAAGTAGTAACAATAAAATCTACAAGGACTAAGTTTGACTACACCTCAATTATGTTTTTCCTAAATTTATTCTCCTGAGTCTTTGATTTCTCATCCTAACACGCACCACACAAACATACACACCTAAAAACAAAACAAACAAAAACATCTGCTTCTCTTAGGCTCTCCTAATCTCCATATTATGTCCAGACAAGCCTAAATATGCACATGTACAGAGCACAGACTAGGTTTAGTTTTCTTTCTCTTTTTATGTTTTCTCTTAAACAGAAGACATAGAAACTGTAAAAATTTCAAGCAGTACAAAAGTGCACAGATGCCAGGCACCGTGGTTCATTCCTGTAATCCGAGGATCACTTGAGCCCAGGTGTTTGAGACCAGCCTGGGCAACAAAACAAGAGCTCATCTCTACAAAAAATGTAAAACATTAGCTGGGCACAGTGGCGCACATCTGTAGTTCCAGCTACTTGGGAGGCTAAGGCAGGAGGATCACTTGAGACCAGGAGTTCAAGGCTGCATGGAGCTCTGACTGCACCACTGCACTCCAGCCTGAGTGACAGAGCAAGACCCCATCACCAAAAAAAGAAGTGCATAGAGGGGAAAAAAGTGAAAGTTCCATCAAGCCCACTGCTCAAAACAGCTTCTAAATCCCACCATCGAGTCATACAAAAATCAGTTTCCTTACTTCATAACTAAAACTTTGCATTGGTCTTAACATATCTGAGGTATTAGGTTCAGTTCTAGGAGTTGACTTAAAAGAGACAATTAAAACCTAAACTACTTTTAAAGGTAAATGCTAAGGGATGTGAAGATAGGGAAGCTGTCATGAGAGAAACATTTGAAGAAATGGCTTCTTACAGAATATCCACAAGACTCAAAGGGAAATATAACTCATTCCCCTGTTTGAAAGGCTGTACTGTGCAAACATGCATGTTTGTTGTACATGGCACTAAAGAAAAGAAGTAGAACTGTTGGGTCAGAAAGACAAAAAAATCCTGGCTGACACATGGGAAGACCACCTTGGGAAGTAAGGGTCTATCACATAATGTAACCTCTAGGGTACTTCCTAGAAACTTAAATCCTGATTAGGATTGAAAACAAGGAAAACCAAAATGTTTCATTAAAGTGTTTCATTAAAATGTTTCATCAGGCTGGGCGCGGTGGCTCATGTCTGTAATCCCAGCACTTTGGGAGGCTGAGGCGGGTGGATCACGAGGTCAGGAGTTCAAGACCAGCCTGGCCAAGATGATGAAACCCTGTCTCTACTAAAAATACAAAAATTAGCCAGGCGTGGTGGTGGGTGCCTGTAATCCCAGCTACTCGGGAGGCTGAGGCAGAGAATTGCTTGAACCCAGGAGGCGGAGGTTGCAGTGAGCTGAGATTATGCCACCACACTCCAGCCTGGGCAACAGGGCGAGACTCCGTCTCAAAAAAAAAAAAAAAAACTTTCATCAGTTAATTCTATCAATCAGGTACATTAACAAATCTAGAAGAAACGTGATTGCAACTGCAACCCAGCTTCCCATTCGTTCTCTATTAGCACTGTGATCATTAATCAACAGTTACTGAATATGTACTGGGAATTCTAAAGTAATCTTAAATAAATAAGACTCGGGGGTTTTCTTGAGTGATAAGAGAGGCTCATGATCTAACAAAATACATGAACTATTAATTATACTTAAACTGTACTGCTGTGAAATCTAACATGGAGTCCAAATATTTGAATTGATCTCTCTGGCCATGGCCTGAAAAGACTGTAACTTGTTTGTTTTAACTTTAATGTAACCACTTTATCGTGAGGTATAAAACAAAACCTAGTACAGCCAAGGATTTCTCTGTAAGTCTTTGGTAAATCTAACATTCCGTATTAACTGTTAAAGTATTAAAATATTATAAATAGCATGCCAATTTCAAAGTCCTCCAAATCTTTCATTTGTCATAAAGGTGTTTACAGCATCATAAACATAACTAATACCTGATGTCATATATTATTAAAACTGCCATTTACTTCTATAAAAGACTTGACCTATGGTGACTGAACTCTGAAAAACCAGGAAGAGGCTGGCAGTTGGAGAAAAGCAGATCTGTCACATTATTTAGTCAACTCCAGTTCAAATTCCAAGTAACTTAGCCTTAACCTTTTTGCTGAA
This sequence comes from Nomascus leucogenys, assembly GCF_006542625.1. NCBI lineage: Eukaryota > Metazoa > Chordata > Mammalia > Primates > Hylobatidae > Nomascus > Nomascus leucogenys. The sequence continues at coordinate 76,983,388 of NC_044389.1, read as the reverse complement.
ATGATCTAAGTAACAAAAGCTCTATAATAAAATTTTTTTTGTTTTTACAAAAGCAAAGCTACATATGGTTCCCAAACATAAGTACACAAAATGGAACCCAACTGGTGCAGGTGAAACATCTAAAAGCATGTTAAAAATGTGGAATCTAATGAATCCCTAAATATCCTAAATTCAAAGTCTGTGTCAAAGTCCTTGAATCCACACTTTTAAAGTCTCATTGATGATTCTGACTACTAGTCAGTCTGGAAACCAGTTATATATTTTTTTGTTAATAATCTCAGTTACTCCCATACATACAAGTTTTTGATTCTCTAGGATCTATTCTCTGGTTAAGAAACACACAGACCTGGCCCAGTAGCTCAGGCCTATAATACCAACACTTTGGGAGGCTGAGATGGGAGGATCACATGAGATCAGGAGTTACAGACCAGCCTGGGCAACATAATGAGACCCTGTGTCTACAGAAAATTAAAAAATTAGCCAGGCATGGTGGCATGCACCTGCAGTCCCAGCTAATTGCGAGGCTGAGATAGAGGTAGGAGGATCACTTGAACCCAGAAGGTCAAGGATGTAGTGAGCTGTGATAGTGCCACTGCACTCCAGCCCATGCCACAGAGCAAGACCCTGTCTGAAAAACAAAGGGAAAAAAAAAAAAGAAACAGACACACACACACACACACACACACACACAAATGTGGCTATCCCTAGTGAAAGCTGTCATCTATTCCTCGGAAATAAGACCATAATAGGTAAATACATTATTACTACTCAGTTTGGCTGGTTTCAAATCCTGAGCCTAACCAATTATTAGCTGTGTAACTTTGGGCATGTTACTTAACCTCTCTGCCCCTCAGTTTCTTCATCTCTAAATCGGAGATTTAAAATCATACTTCCTGGCCGGGCTCATGCCTGTAATCCCAGCACTTTGATAACCTGAGGCGGGAGTCAGGAGTTTGAGACCAGCCTGGCCAACATGGTGAAACCCCGTCCCTACCAAAAAAAAAAAAAAATACAAAAATTAGCCAGGTGTGGTGGCACACACCTGTAGTCCCAGCTACTCAGGAGGCTGAGGCAGGAGAACTGCTTGAACCTGGGACACGGAGGTTATAGTGAGCCGAGATCATGCCATTGCACTACAGCCTGGGTGACAGAGCAAGACTCCATCTCAAAAAAAAAAAACAAAAATAAAATAAAATAAAATCACACTTCCCCATGGGGCTGTTATGAGAATTAAATAATCGAACATGTACAAAACATCTAGAACAGGACCCAAACAGTAACAAGGGCTCAATAAACGTTAGCATATTTTCATTATTATCATTATTATTTAATACAAGAAAGAAAGGAGACTGAATTGAACTGGAATAGTCAAACATTTCAGAGAGCAAAGGATACATGAATGTTCCTTGAGGGAGAGATAGGGCTTTAGGGATGATAAGAATAAATAAAAGTAGTATGCAAAAAGAATAAAAAGACTAAGGACTTCAGGGTTCAAAATTGGCATTTTGCACTATAAACTCAAGTTACATTAAACGGGCCCATTTATATGCAACTTGAAAACCAACCAGAGAAATTAAGTAATAATTCAAAAGATAATGGGAAGCTCATACAGTTATTAAATAAAGCAGTAATATATTAAATATAAGTTTCTAAAATTATTGCCTAGTCAAGATGCCAGCCTGAGGATAAGGAGCCAGCCTGAAGGAGGATAAGCCATTCATGAATTTTGGAAACACCTTTGTCTGCTAAAACAGCAAAGAATCACTCAGAGAAAGGGACACCAAATAACCAGAATCTTCCAGAATAGACAGAGGTACATATAAACAAAACAGAAACATCTACTCTAAAAAGATCAAAACAACCATTTGTAGGATATTTGCAAGTGAGTAGCATAAAGATACTTCAAAGGAATGTTCAAAATCATGGAAATTACATGTGTAACACGATAGCTAGCTAGCTAGATATAATTTCTTTCTCCAGAACATTTCTAATTGGTCCTAGTTAAGGGACAAAACATTTGTTTTCTAAAGGACATTTGTCCTCCAGTAACGTTTTCTCAGAAGAAAAATACTTTCAGAACATACTTTCAGAACAAACATAGCCTGCTCTGGCTAGTGTTATACGACCTTACTAAATCTCTTAATTCTACCACTTCCAAAAGTTAACATCCCAGAAATCATTTGAAAAATACTGGGCTGTTAATTAGATCTCAATGGAACTGAATGACAACCCTTAAATCCCTGATCCAATCAATGGTAAACAGCATTGAATTGTTAATGTCATTACAATAACTACTTTCTCTTTTCTTCAATTAAAATTTAGCCAGGACAATTATCATGAAGTACAGTGGCCATTGTTAAATCAATCTCTGGACCTTGGGGGAAAAAATGTTTAACAATTCACAGAATCCAAATAACAAGTGTTGCAAATTCTTCTCTAATTCAAAACTCTTCTCATCATATTTAACATTTACAGCAACACACTAAAGAGAAATTCCTCCTTCCCTCATCTTTACCACAAAAAATACAAACATCCCTGGCATCCTTACTCTTTTTGTTACTATAGTTACCAAGACATACACTCTGCTGCTCACACTAGGCTAAAATGAGTAACTACCTTGTGCCACACATTAGTATACCTTCACAATGCCTGACTCACTATGCTACAGAACACTCTATAAACCTACCTGATTTCAGTTAACTTCCATTAGCTAATAAAGGTTGATAATAAAAACACACTGAGTCTCATAACGGTGAAATCTGCCATTCCTCGGACCATAGTGAACACCTCATAATGATCAGTCTCCTTGTCACATCATATAAAAGGAGCTAAAGACTAGAATTCAAAACCACACATACAGTTGACCCTTGAATAACACAGGTTTGAACTGCACGGGTCTACTTACAGGCAGATTTCAATAAAAGTTACACCAAGTGTGCCCAACTCTCCTGCTTTCTCCTGCTTCCCTTCCACCTCCACCTATTCTACCTCTGCCACACCCTGAGACAGCAAGACCAACCCTTCCTCTTCCACCTCTTTCTCAGCCTACTCAAAGATGAAAAGAATGAAGTCCTTTACGATGACTCCCTTCCACTTAATGAACAGTAAATATATTTTCTCTTCTTTATGATTTTTAAATAATGTTTTCTCTAGCTTATTTTATTCTAAGAATACAGTATTTAATATTATACAAAATATGCATTAATCAATTGTTTATATTATGGGTAAGGCTTCTGGTCAACAGTAGGCTATCAGTAGCTAAATTTTGGGGGAGTCAAAAGTTATACATGGATTTTTTGCTGCACAGGGGGTTGGTGCCCCTAAACCCTATTTTGTTCAAGGGTCAATTGTATTATCAGCCTACTGAGCAGATTCCAAAGTTAACAACTTTGAATCTATTAAATGTGATTTGCTTAATTTTCCAAAAAGTCTATGACGGTGCACTTTGCCAAAAACACAAAATCTTTTGCCATGTAACTGGGAGTAATAGGTTAAGAGAGAGAGGAAGTCAGTTTAGAAATGGGAAACAAATGATAGAGATAATTACTAATAAAAGCCCTGGATGAAAGAATTCAGAAAATGGCATCTTTTAAGAAATTAATGGTATCATTTAAAGAAGAGCAGCATTTTTTTATTTCCTAGATTATCTTGCAAATTGGAAAACAAACCACTTGAAAACACAGAAAATCCTTTGTAAAATACTTGTGACTGAGCCCTGTAAAAAGAAGACAGGTGGAAACTGGCCCATCTGATTGGAAATGACTATGGTCTGTTGAAACTCAGGCTAGCATAGGTATGGGGAAATAGGCATCCTCATATTGTGAGTAGGAGTGTCTCTATAAAGACGGCAATATCAGTCAAAATTACAAATGCATACACCCTCTGACTCATCAATTCCATTTCTAAGAATTTATGTGACAAATATACAAATATATACACGCATATATTGGCAAAACTTAAATTCAATGTCAATAAAAGCAAAAAGACTAGAAAAAATCTAAATGTCTACACATATATATATACATATATGGGCAAAACTTACACTGCAGTGTCAGTAAAAGCACAAGACTAGAAAAAATCTAATTGTCTATCAATAGGAACTGATTTAAAAAATTATGACAAATCCAAACACAGTGTAGTGGTAAAAAAGGAATGAAAATATATTTACTGATGTTGGGTTAAGTGAACAAAATGCCAAAAAAATAAGTATTTCTATTAAGCATACTATTTGTGTTAAAAGGAGGGTGGGGAGGAGATAAACCTATATAGATTATCTCTGGAAGTATACTACTAACACAGGTGGCTTCCAGGAAGAGGAAAGGAACAGCAGGGCACCAGGAGACATTTCCCCCTATATGCTCATGTATCTTTTGAATTTTGAACCATATGAATGTCTTACCTAAAGAAAATCAAGCCGGGTGTGGTGGCTCACGCCTGTAATCCCAGCACTTTGGGAGGCTGCGGTGGGTGGATCAAAGGTCAGGAGTTCGAGACCAGCCTGGACAACATGGTGAAACCCTGTCTCTACTAAAAATACAAAAAAAATTAGCTGGGCATGGTGGCGAATGCTTGTAATCCCAGCTACTCAAGAGGCTGAGGCAGAGAACTGCTTGAACTCGGGAGGCGGAGGTTGCAGTGAGCCGAGATTGCACCACTGCACTCCAGCCTGGGCGACACACTGCAGCCTTTTAAAAAGTCCTCTTTATCTTCTTCTCTCATCCAACTTTTTCTTTCTCATTCCCTCCTATTAACATTTCCAGGCCGGGCGCGGTGGCTCACGCTTGTAATCCCAGCACTTTGGGAGGCTGAGGAGGGCGGATCACGAGGTCAGGAAATCGAGACCACGGTGAAACCCCATCTCTACTAAAAATACAAAAAATTAGCCGGGCGTGGTGGCGGGCGCCTGTAGTCCCAGCTACTCGGAGAGGCTGAGGCAGAAGAATGGCGTGAACCCGGGAGGCGGAGCTTGCAGTGAGCCGAGATTGCGCCACTGCACTCCAGCCTGGGCGACAGAGCGAGACTCCGTCTCGGGCGGCGGGGGGCGGGGGGGAACATTTCCAGTTCATTTTACTCTCCTCTATTTACACCTATTAGGGACATTTACCACAACTGCTTAGCCCAGTTGGGAGCCTAGTTACTAAATGCCAACAAGGTTGGTGAACTTTGTTCTAGTAATTGTCATAAAAAATGGGTGACAACATCAGCTATAAAAGAAATCTGAGTATTTACAGAAGGGTAGATAACTATACTTAAACAACAGGAAAGAAAAAAATAAGAAAGAAGGTGAAGGAATAAGGGAATACTCACTCAATATTCTCTGCTTTGTCCATTCTTAGTTTATTACGTTTAAAAAAAACCTCTTAATAAAAACAATGTACGCTAGAAAAGTGATTTTTCCCGCTCTGTTAATTAAGGAACCAAACCTGCCTTCTCAACAAGACTATACAGTGGCCCGACACATAGAATACCTAAAGAATCAGTAGACACCATGGTCACTGCTCTTTAGTTACTTAATGTTTTCTTTTCATTCCCATTAGGTCATTTATTTGCAAATATATCCACATATTGTTATTTCACATGCTAATATCTAGTTTTGTCAAATTTTATGCCACATACTCAATATTTTTTGCATCTCAGATACTGAAATAAAGGCCTAGAGTCTCATCTGCCAAAGCTGAAACATAATTATCTCTCATAAGATGCCAAAGTAGTAACTCCTTTTTTGTCTAAAGCAACGTTTGCTTCTAGAAATAACTAAATCATAACTGATTTGTCCTCAATACAGTTGTAACTGGGGGAAAAAGACATAACTGGTCCTGTGGTATATGGGAATCTGGGTAAGAACTACTGCTAACGGGATGTCACAAAGACCAATGTCACAAAGACCACTGTTCAACTGTGTATTCACATGTAGTGTGACTAGCAACTATCATAAAGAAAAGCTCTTTGCCTCAGAAGTTCTAAAAAAAATGGAAAGCTCATAGGCTCCAAATTATTAATAATAATCAAATGTACCTGTATAATACTTTTTAATTTACAAAGCATTTCCCATACATCAAAGAAAATCAGAAGCTCAAATTAATGAACTGATTTTCCAGCTAAGATTTAAATCCAGGTCATTCAAATATACAGCTGTACATTATCTATTATCTATCTATTCTTAGTTTAAGTAGGTAGATATACCTAACTCATGAGTAGGTTATATGAAAACGTTCTTTCCCAAGGTCTAAAGTGCTATTCTTACCTTTTTTTTTTTCTTTTTTTTTGAGACAGGGTCTGGTTCTGTGGCACAGACTGGAGTACAGTGGCATGACTGCAGCCCAGTGTAACCTTGAACTCTTGGTATCAAGTGATCCTCCCACCTTGTCCTCCCAAAACGCTGAGATTACAGGAGTGAGCCACTGCGCCCAGCCCGCTAGTCTTATTGTATCCAAACCCTACAGCGGTTTCCTCCATCAGATACAAAAGTCCTGCCTACCAGTAACATTTCTCTGAATAACTTTTCAAAATGCCCAACGTTTACTAAAATCAAACAAGCGCCTTTTTTTCTAAAACTACTAATTTTCAATTAAAAAATATAAGATTTTCATTTCTTTACAAATCATAGATCAGAAAAATTTATCCAGAATTACATTGAGATTCCTGATATTTGTGACCACAAAACATATAAAACTGCCACATGGGAAAAGACAGGTCTCTGAACCTCACACAAAAGGTAATTAATATTTTTAAAGCAGAGTGAACACACATGTGAAATATACATCATACAGTTATACAAACTAAATTAATTTTCTAACTTGGCATAATGACAGGGTAGCTGGGAGGAAATATAAAAGAAAATACTCAAGAGCTTAAAATTAACAATGGTCCCATTTATTCAAGGTAGGATGGCTCTCTCATTTCAGCTTGAGAGGACTGAAAGTCTTTCTGTCTTCCTGCAGGAGGGAAACTCTGCAGCTGGCAGGTCTGGAGAATCACTCAACTACATTCACAGCTTTACTTGGAGTCAAGCAATGGCAAGAAAAGGTCTTCATCTTCACTATGCACTGGACAACACGGAGAAATGCTGACTTTGAGGTGTTTAAATTTCATGCTTTGAGGATCAGTTCAATTAACTTCTCCTAAAGGAAACTAACCCCCACAAACAAAAGATTTACACCCACTGAAACTGAGAAACACTTATCAGAATCTGTCATTTCATAGAATATTGACTTGTGACAGGTCTTATGACACTGTCTAGTTCTACAGCACTGTGCTTATTTCTTTTCCATCCAACCTTTGGACTCCCCACTTTGTATCTTCTTCAGTGGCTTCTAGGAAGTATTACTATAACTACTGAATCAATGAATTCATAGCAAAGTGTTTCACAATTCTGTCTCTCTCTATTCTGTGTTAGACTCCCAAACAAGGCTCCATAATCCAAGCAACAGTTTCTTCTGCTTTTCAAATCCAATTAAAATTTTGTCCAAGCTTGTAACAATTTATCCTCCCCTAACTCTTGAGAATCAAAGTCATTGTTATTTAGATGTTAAAAAGTTTGACCTAATTCTTTTTTTTTTTTAGCTTATAAATAATAGAAGTATATTTCTCACAATTTTGGAGGCAGGGAAGTCCAAGATCAAGATGGTGGCAGATATAGCATTTGTGGAGTGCCTGCCCTCTGGTTTATAGATGGTGTCTTTGTGTTGTAACCTCAACTGACAGCAGAAGCTAGGGATCTCTCTGGGACTTCTTTTATAAGGGCACCAATTCTATCTATGAGGGCTCTGCCCTCATGACCTAATCTCTTAAAGAAATATCTAAAATGTGTTTACAGAGAATTGGGAGATCATCTTCAGGTAATCCAAATATTGACAGTGAAGAAAAGAGCCCAAACATAATGAGAAAGTAACACACAGCAGAGTATTTCAACTTCAGGATATAACAACTTAAAAGATGTTACTCACAAATATATAATCTTTGTTATAATTCCATCATGAAGAGTATCAACTGGCCAAAATATAGCCCTGAATTATCCAACAAGTCTCCTATTTCTTGTTATAAAATATACTGGCAAAAACCAACAAACCCACACTGCTACAAGGAAACCCATCCTCACATTCCATGGCTTCAGGGCAATTCCATAAATACAGGGTCATAAAAAGACAGCCTGCAAACTTAGTTAGCCGGCACTCCATTTTAAGGATCGGAAATTAAATGACATGTGATCATCCAGCTACAGCAACCTGAGGATCTTTTTAAAAAGCTAGCAGGAACTGGCAATCTTATCTTAGAAATCCACCAACAAAACAGTATACAAAATTCATATAATACAGATGAAGAAATTTGAGTACAATGTGAAAATGTTATAGCTTGTATGCTTTAGGATACAAGTTGTATTCAGCATATTCACATGCTGATACAACAAAATCTAAAGAAAACGGAATGTTCAAGTCCCTGCTAGTGGCTTATTTATCTTAAAACACAATTCGATACACCAGAGCTCCAGTGTTATAAAGGAATGTAAATGACCCTTTGGAGTTCACCATAATAATACCTAATCAGAGGAAAAATTGCATAGCTTTGAACTCTAAAGATGCAGATTCCCAGCTAAGTACAAACTTCTGATTTTTTTTTCCTTTCTTAATTTCAGTGGACAGTAAGTTTAAAAAAAAAAACAAAACCGTAACTGCTATGTTCCCTACAACTATGGGGGTTAAATATTTAATGTTTCAAGTCTCTAAATAGTTTTCTTTTTAAAGTTTATAATATTATTATAAAAGATAATTGAGAGACTGACAGACCTTGCTAGGAATTTCATATGCATTATTAAAGTAAGTGAATCATTAAATTACATGTTTTAAGCATGCTTTCAGGTTTTAATTGTTTCTTGATACTATTAATTAAAGAACCCGACGACCAGTAATATCCCGGTAATTTTACATAATTAAGGCAGAAAAAGTATAACCAAAGAACTAATTAAGATGAGAGTAAGTTAAAAATTTATAACATTAATAATCTTACCACAATATAAATTAGTTATTAAACACAAACCTTTATTAGGCAATGTTACTAGGCATATTTAAACCACACAAGGGGTTAAAAATAACTACAATGAAAGGCCAAGAGCCTAGCAGCCCAATTGAGCCAACATTCCCTTCTCTCCTCCCCCTCCCCTTCCAATCCTCTCCAGTCCAGAATGAATTGCATGCCCCACTGCACAAGGCCCAAAAAGGTCACAGTAGATGGCAGAGACTTTTGTAAGAGAACAGAAATAACTCAGCAGCTTTGTTACCATAGTCTCTTTTAATCAGTATGTTCAAAATCCTTTAATTAGCACTCTGTCTACACAAGGAAAGCATTTCTTCTGTGCCAGGGGAGGGCACATATGTATGTACACAGTGTTCTGTTATATCAGCACCACAACATGGAGCTAGTACCTCAAACTGTCTGCCAGGAAACTGAAGCACATGAAACTTTTTTAAAGGCACAGTAACACAAAATTCGCATACATACTCTATTTGCATTTCTATTACCACACAACAAAATGATAATTAAGTTTGGCTCATTTAGGTATCAATTTGTTTCTGAACTTTTTTTCAGCAAAAAAGCAAGCATTTAAACTAAATAATAACTTTCTTTAGATAATTAAAGATTTAAAATATAAAATGCTAACAAAACATAAAAACCAATAATACCCAAAGATTGCTCCTGTTCCCATAATAGATCATCAGTAGAATAGTTCCCATAATAGATCATCCCATAATAGATCATCAATACCAACTCACTCAAACAGGAATAAATCACATGACACATTTTCACATGGATGCTTTACATTTAAAATTTCATCTAACCACGAAAGGTGTTAAAACTTGCAGGCTGGATTACATATATATATATATACTTCCTTATAAAATCTAATTAACTGAAATCAAGGCAGAAATCGATGATAAACATAACTTTAAAAAAATCCACAGCCAAGAAACAATGGAAACTCCGTTAGTAAAATGGGATTTGCAGTATTTTAATAAGGATATTTAGGCATTACAAACTTATTTTTAATCTTTCAAAATGAAGTTGGATACACATACAAGATGCAGAGTATGTGTGTGTATATATATTTATACATACATATATATTATTAACCAAAATGACAATCTTCTAAATATCTGATTAAAGAAACAACTAACTAAATTTAAGGTAAAGTGAATTATGAAAGAGGCAGCACAGCATAACTGTTGGAAAGCCAGCTCTTCCACACAGCCATGTGAGCGCATAGCACAGTTATATACAATGGGAATAATATCACTATTTTGCATGTCGGTATGATAATTAAATGAGATGATGCATTCACAGCACTTGATAAATATCCAAGTCTGTTGGTAAGACTGGCACAAAAATAGTATTTTCATGCATTGCACAAATGCAACCTTTCAAATGGCACAACCTTTCAAAATGACGTAGATACATATATTCACATATATATGTATGTACTGGTATTCACTGTACCACTGTAACAGTAATATGGAAATGACACAAATACTCTTCAGTAGGGGATTGGTTAAATGTCACTTTCCCTATAAAAGAAAATTATACAATTGTTTTAAAAAAACACACATACCTCCTTATATATTAATAGAGAATGATCTCCAGGGTAAATTGTTGCGAAAAAAGCAAAGTATAAAACAGTGTGGGCCAGGCACAGTGGCTCACGCCTGTAATCTTAGCACTTTGGGAGGCCGAGGTGGGCAGATCACCTGAGATCGGAGTTCCTGGTCTCTACTAAAAATACAAAATTAGCCAGGCGTGGTGGCACATGCCTGTAATCCCAGCTACTTGGGAGGCTGAGGCAGGAGAATCGCTTGAACTCGGGAGGTGGAGGTTGTGGTGAGCAGAGATTGCGCCACTGCACTCCAGCTTGGGCAACAAGAGCAAAACTCCGTCTCAAAAAAAAACAGTGTGTATAATATGTTACCATTTGAGTAAAAGAAGAATGGAAATTCATATTTATTTGAATATGCAAAAACAAACCTTTTAGAAACTTATGTAATTAATAGTAATAATTACCTACTGGTGATGAAAGTGAAACAGTACCTGACATATAGTCAAGTCTCAATAAATAGAAGCTGTAATTACTCCTCTCATCAGTGCTATCATCATCATCATGAAAACATATTCTTAAAATATATACACAGAATACATTCAAACTAAATCCATAATGAGGTAAAAAGCCAAATCTCAATTATTCATAGGCTATCTAGTTGGAGCTCCAAGCCCTTCATTTCCTCTTCAAGGGTAAGTAGCTTTTGGCCATCTTACTGTTGGCTATCACCTCCACCAGAAAGTGAGCTGAGGAAATAATTCCAAAACAATCATTTTATTCAATTTTGATCAACAGTTTTTAATAAACAGCTTTTGGAACTGAAAGAGATTATTAAAATCCCATAGCACAACCTTTGAAAATTATATATGAAAAAACTAAGATTCAGAGAATTCCCCAAATTAGGGACAGTTCAAAAATGTACAGTCTGTTCCTAGTTAAATGCTTTTTCCATTTTATTATTGATAACATGGGGGAAAACAGAAAAGAAGTTAAATTGAAATCAGTTATCCTTGCTAAATCTACTCCCCTCATCCTTTATTATAGATAATCAAATTTACCAAGATCAAATCCCAGGAGCAATGATAATAAGTAGAGTACACGTCAACAGAGAATTAAACAACTCAGCCCGAGGACTAAGCACTGAATGAACATCTATACTAAAATTTGTAAAGTTTACTTACACTAGAGATTGTCAGAGGCATGTTGAAATCCTTGCCGCCTTGCAGCCGGAAACCCCAAGGAGCTGGGCCAACCAGTGACACACTGTAGTTGCTCATGGTTCTAATGGCTCAAAGTCCAATGACAGAAAATGAAATATGCTGTGAAAGAAAATCAGATGATTAGCAAAAATGTTTACTTGAAACCCTAGAACATAAATTATGTTTAGTATTTTGTTTGAGGGGGGTGAGAGGATATAGAAGATAAGTCTCAATTAAGTTCCTCATTAATTTCAGTTTAAGAAAAGCAATCTGTGAGCTAATATAAATTTTCTACACTCATGGCAATTTCCATGGTCTAAAAATTCTGTATCAGAATACATTTCTAGACACTTAATCTGTTTCACAACTTGCTACAATCCAATTTTGTGGCTTCTTGCATGCAAGCTTTAACTCAAAGTACTTTACAATACTTCACTAATGTAGCAAGATTTTATTTCAGGTTGAATTCAAAATGATTTTCTCCTTCCCTCCACTTCATGTATTCTTTTGTCTGCAATTGACAAGAGTCTTTCAACTGCACTTACTTAAATTCTAAGTTATTCTAACATGTGAAAGAGACTGCAAATCAGTAGGCTCCCATTCATGCTTTCCAAATACTAAATTCTTTACAATGAGAAGCTGTTTTTCAATGCACAAAACTATTCTCTCCAATCATGAACTACAACTTGTATTTCCTCCTATGGGGACATGATATTTTCCACACTTAAAGTGATATCTACTTTTCCTTCAGATAGTCAACGATAGGCAATACTCTAGCGCAGTGATGTTAGTCACAACCTGCTTTTTGTTTTATACACACACCTCACCAGGCAGAGAGTAAGTATTCGCCACTCAGTGAATAAGATTATGACTAAATACGGCAGAAGTGCTGGGTTAACCTTAATGCATTCAAATGGAATTGGCAGTTTAGAAAAGAACCAGTGCTTCGGTGCTTTCTTTTGTCTGTTTTGCTCTAAGTGTGCGTGTGATGACTCTCCTAGTAGTACTTTCACGTAATTTTTAAAAAGAAAAAAAAAAACTTCGAGTTTCCTATTGGTTGTTATAATGGCAGGAGAGGAATGAAGTTTTCTCTTGTTTTAATGGAATACTAAGAAACAAAAATTCTCTATCTTTAAAAAATATTAAAAACATAACAGATATGTAATTTTATAATATTAAAAACATACTTCCTTGGAAAATGTAAGCTATTCAACCAAATCACCACCTAATATTACCTCTCTTAAAATATGTTTTAACCCATTCAAAATTTCTAGCCCATCACTCCAAATTCATAGTTGCAGATGTAGATATTTGAGCCACAGGTATATTTAAAGCAAACATTCCTTCTTCTCATAAAGGGAAAATGGGGCAAAACATTCAAATAAGCCTGGTTTTTAAAGAAAAATTATATCAGGGAAAATTAAAATTACAGAAAATTGTATCAGAAGCCGAAAGAGCTTTTCTACTGGCGTGGTAGTATACTGAACTACAAGGCAATATCACATTACTTCAGTATTGAAGTAATAGGCACAGAGCACTAAAAAAGATCCAAAGGCCAAGCCGGAAGTGAAACTGTATATATAGGTGAAAAACTACTAGTGGGAAGCAAATAATGAGCCACACATGATTCAATTGCTTTCCCGCTATAAAAGAAGATTTTCAGAAAACTAACAGGACCGTCCTGATATTGACACAATACAAATCAGAATCGTGTAAAGCCAACTGATACTTCACAGGCAGCCTGCCCTCCTTTATTAATCTTTAACTTGTGTCTTGGGAAGAATATGAAAGTTAGGCTCAACTTCCTCTGGCCCCATTCTTCCCTACAAGAAAATGTATTTCATTTAGATTATCAACCCATGTACATGCAACTTCCCTTTACTTGGGCATTCCCTTCCTAATGTCTCTCATTTGTTATTAAAATTCCTAGTACTGGCAAGGTCACAGTCACACTACAAAACCAGTGTCATTTCATTTCTAGTCACTGTCCGTTCATTTGTAGATTCTTCTTCTGCTAGCTTCATTTGGAATTCATTTGCCTTAAAACAGTCTCTGCCCCAAGCAATGGCAATATTTTTACTGGCCTTTCCGAGACTCCTCCATCTGGTTATTAGTGCCCAAGCCCTTCCTCAAATACCAAGCAGGCAGGAAATAGCAGCATACTCTTTCAAACACGTAGAAAAGGTTGGAATTTCTGTATAGTTATGGATTTTCTTTTAGGGAAAGTCTAAACAATGTCTTTGCTCTAGTACTAGGGAAGGAAGCTCGGTATTTCCCACACTTGTATCTCAGCTTCATTAGTGGGTGAGAGAGGAGAAAGGAGAACTCAAGATGAACTACGCAGAGTGACAAAAAAAGGCCTGAAATTAAAGAGAAATATCTTGAGATTCTCTTTCCCCGCAATGGAGAGAGAATGTAGGTAGAGCTGAAGAACTAAAGCCACAGGCACAGGATGAAAGCAGCCGACAGGACAGTTTTCCAGGAGGGATTCACGCCTAGCCTTGATTGCCAAATAAGGCTACCGAACGGGCCGTTTCCGTGGCAGGCGGGTTCAGACGTCCTCCCTGTCAGGAAGGCGGACTTGGGATAGGATCTGGCGATCACACCCTAAATCTGCCCTGCCCAGCGCCGCCACGAATTTTCTTTCCAAGCTCTGCCCTGTCCACACGCCCTTCCTTTTTCCACTTATTGTCAAACGCACCGAAGGCACAGTCTTACAAAAGCCCCAACAACTACTCAAGTGTTAACAAATCTCGTGTTCATGACAAACGTGTTTCTTAAACGAGCTTTATTTCTGGACGCGCAGAAGTTTTCCCCAAACAGGTTACACAAAACTGTAAATACCCGGGGGAGAAATAAATGCTTCTCAGCAGCCTGAGAGCAAAGAAAAACTAACGCGCCTTTTCCTTTGAGTCCCGCTTCCTACCCTCCAAGAGCCTGGCGCAGGACGGGGCACCCAGACACCACGGTGGTGCCCGGCGACGCCGGCAGCCGGGTGGGTGGGAGCGGCAGTGCCCGGGAACCCGTCCTCGCCGGCCCTCGCCACCCCCGGGCGCCCTCCCGCGTCCCCGTCTCCGCTACGCTGGTCCCGGTCGGCCCGGGCTGCGGGGACCCCACGGCTCGCCCTCTGGCCTCACGCGGACTCCAGCGCTGCCCTTTTCCGGGCGCTCCTTTTCCCAAGCTGCTCTCCCACCTCCGCCGCTCCGCGCCCAGAAAGCACCTGAGGAGCCATCCCTGCCCCAGGAGCGCCCCCTCCTCGTCCCCAACCGGGCTTCCCTCCTCGCGCTCGGCGCACAGCGGCCGGTTCTTTCCCTCCTCCCTCCGGAGATCCGAGAGGCGCATCGCCGGCCGGCCGCCACTCACCTCGGGTCCGGCGCGGCGCGGCGCGGCGCTGCCTCCGCCTCAGACAAGGGCTGACAAGTGACTCGCGGTGCGGGCGCCGTCCCCACCGCCCGCGGGAACTTCCGCCTCCTGGCTCTCCCTCGCCCCACCCCTCGCGCGGGACACGCCCCTCCGCTCCCGGCCACGCCTCTGGGCCAGTCCCAGCCGCGCCGCGCCGGGGCGGGGAAGGCTGCGGCGGCGCCGGGCGCTCGGGCTTGCTGGGGCTGGCTGAAGCAGCTGCGGAAAGACAACTGCGCTACCGGGTTTCGGTGGGAGTAGTCTTGGATTTTGAGTGCTACCTGGCAAAGGTGTAATCCTCCGCGCGTCCGTTTTGTAGTGGGTGCCTTTTTCTCTCCAGAAATTTAAATTGGCAAGCAGTTGCTCTGCCTAAAAATAGAAGGGTACTTTGGCTAAATCTCTATCTATGCAAGTTCAGCGGTTACTGCCTGCGGTTTTTTTGAAAGAGCTTTACATGCTCTGAAAAGTGCAGACCCAGAAGTTTACCTGTCAGGAAGGTGAAAACCAGTAACCCTAACAGATAGAATTTAACCCTGTCCATCACACCAGAAGACAGTGATACATAAAAGCGGCCAAAAGTGATTCAACCACTATATCTTCAGTTTATTTTTCTAAATCCAAATCAATAGTCCACTTTCCAGCCTTCTATAGGGTTGCTTGATACGCCCGAGGAATTTATTCATAAGAAAACGTGAATAATGTTCAGTGAACATACGGAAAGTAACTAGACTGTTACACTGTGAATTGGCTTATATAACGTGAAAAGGACAATTCTTAACCAAGGAGCATATAAAGCAAGGATGAACATCATGAGGTCCATGAGCTCCCCGGCCCCCAGAAGTGCAAGCAAAATTCTAAAGGCGATGATCCAAAGCTGCTCTTTCCCTAACGGTAGCCACTGGCCACATGTGGCTACCGAACAGTTGAAATGTGGCTACCGAACAGTTGAAATGTGGCTACTGTAACTGAGACCATGAATTTTTTGTTTTACGTAATTTTAAATAATTTAACATTTAAAACTGAAGCAGGATAACATTTCTTTACTTTTTTTTTTCTTTGAGACGGATTCTTGCTCTGTCTCCCTGGCTGGAGTCAGTGATGCGATTTCGGCTCACTGCAACCTCCACCTCCCGGGTTCAAGCGATTCCCCTGTCTCAGCCTCCTCAGTAGCTGGGATTACAGGCGTGCGCCACCAAGCCCGGCTAATTTTTTGTATTTTTAGTAGAGATGGGGTTTCACTATGTTGGCCAGCCTGATCTCGAACTCCTGACCTCAGGTGACCAACCCACCTCGGCTCCCCAAAGTGCCGGGATTACGGGCGGGCGTGAGCCACCGCGCCAGGCCGTTAACATTTCTTTTAAGCACTACATTTAAGGACTAAAGTTGAAAACGTAATGCCCAAATTGAAATGCGTTGGAAGTGTAAAATGCACACTGGATTTCGAAGACTTGCTATGAAAAAATAATGTAAAATGCCTCAATAATGTTTATATTGATTATATGCTGAAATCATCATATTTTATGTTTTGTTAAATGATATATGATTATGGCCGGGCGCGACGGCTCACGCCTATAATCCCAGCACTTTGGGAAGCTAAAGCGGGTGGGTCACCTGAGGTCAGTAGTTCAAGATCAGCCTGGCCAACATGGCAAAACCCCGTGTCTACTAAAAATACAAAAATTAGCCGGGAGTGGTGGCGCATGCCTGTTATCCCAGCTACTTGGGAGGCTGAAGCAGGAAAATCACTTGAACCCGGGAGGTAGAGGTTGCAGTGAGCCGAGACCGTGCCACTGCACTCCAGCCTGGGCGACAGAGCAAGACTCCGCACCAAAAAAAAGAGTAATAATAATAATATTTGATTAAAATTAATTTCACTTTTTTAAAAAAATGTGGCTACTAGCTAAATTTAAAATTACTTATGTGAGCAGGGTGCAGTGGCTGACACCTATAATCCCAGCACTTGGGAGGCTGAGGTGAGAGGATGGCTTGAGGGCAGGAGTTTGACGTTACCCCAGGCAACATAGCAAGACCCATCTCTACAAAAAATTCAAAAAATTAGCTGGGCGTCGTGTAGTGCGCCTGTAGTCCCAGGTCCCAGCCATTTGTATTGCTGAGCCCAGAAATTCGAGGCTGCAGTGAACTGTGATCTTGCCTTTGCACTCCAGCCTGGGTGACAAAGCAAGACCCTGTCTCTAAAAAACTAAATAAATAAAATTACATATGTGCTTCACATTATATTTTCATTGGACAGCACCAGTCCATAGCTTTCACCACATTTTTCAAAAGATGGCTTTGGGGGAAAGTGTTTCCTAGTGTGAGAGCTGGTTTAGAGAGTCTAATATATGTTATCATGTTTGACATCTCACCCAAAAATAAAAAAAAAATAACAATAGCTACCATTAACAAATACCTACCACGTGCTATGCAGTGTGGTAGTCCTTACAAGAACTTTATAAAATGAATGCCATCCTCATTTATAGATAATAAAATTTAGGTCGCAAGCAATTACAGCTTCTGCCAGTTCCACAGGGCCATGGCTCGAGTTAACCTCTAGGAGTCCCAACTCTGCCCCTCCTCATCTGTTTGCTGTTGATACAGTTAAATTGATCCTGGATCAACAAAGATTAATTTAAAGACATCAACTGCAGATAGCCTATGGAGTTATCGCTAGAGGATAAGCCTCTTGAGGTGATGAGGAAGAGTTGAGAATGGGCAGACTGTTGCTTACTTATGCAAATTCCACTTTACCCCACAATTGCTAGCCTGTCTCTGAACCTCCTCCTACTACTGCAGTTTAAATCCTGGGCTATAGAGTAAATTAACCAAATTAAGTTGTCTTGCATGACTGATATTTATCCAAGTGTCCTACAAAGGACCGATTGCATCAAAATGACACGGACAGCTTGTTAAAATTGCATTTTCCTGGGTCCCCTCTGGACTCAGAATCCTTGTAGGTGAGCCCTTGGAATCTTTTTAACAAACACTCCCTCCCCACCTCCAGGTAATTATTAAACTGCAGTGCTTAAAAACTACTTCCCTAGAGATAGTGCTATGTCTCCGGTTTAATGTGCACTGTGCTCAGGTAAGAACCATGCATTCCAGATGGCAGCAACTTAATCTGTTTCCTCATCTTAAAGGAAATGATAATTGTAAATAACCTTGTGAGATTATCATGAGGAATAGAGATAATATGTATAAAACATTACACAGCATGCTTGGCACCAAGTAAGGATTAAATAAATGGTGGCCATATGAAAACCTTCCTAACCAATTGATTAGATTTATTTGTGTATCATAAAAAACAAGTAGAGAACTTTGACATTCATTATGCAAGTACTATGTGCTTAGTGCCCTATGTATATTATTCTACTTAATTCTTACAACCATATAAAGTAGATGTTTTTTCAGAGGAAGAAATAGAAACTTGGAGATTAAGAAATTTAACCAAGGGCACACGCACACAACTAATCAGTGATGGTAGTAGAGCAAAAGGTCTGATTCCAAAAACCATGTTATTTTCATCGCAACACACTGTCTCTTGGTAAATTCAGTAAGCCATCCAGACCAAAGACCTGAGGAAGATGGAATGCTTTCGAAACTAACACTGCTGAGGGCCATAGAGGCGTAAGCCATAGCAAATTATGGAAATAAAATAACTGCTGAGTAATTTGTACATGAGGGAAGATGAAACTCCTGAGCCACTTCAGGAGGGCATGTGCCTTAACTTGTTTTATAATGAATTGCCATGGGGCCATTCTGACTCCCGTTGTCTGTTTCCCTCATCACTAACATTTATGAAATGGTTGGCCATGGTTTGAAGGACAGCCTGTGACTACAGACGATCAGAAGTTACTGGTCCATTGGGAAATCAAACCAATGTCCTTGGCCTCATTAACTCTACAGGGCTAAGTAATGAGGCACTGACCACAAAGGAAAACATATTAAAAGCTTCATTTTTATCATAACCAGGGAAAGAAAAGCTGGGTTGGGGGGTGAGGGGGAAAGAGATCAAAAGATTAACTTACTTAGCAGGAAGAGTTTTTAAGAATAGTCCATCTAAACACAGTATTTACCTAAGCATATAAATGTTTTCTCTAACATTTTATTATCCAATCTATGACTCAGAACCTCTTGTAGCACTTCAAAAACAACAGAAACTTAATTACAACATGGCATGGCTGTGACAAGTTTTTACAGTTGCACGCAATAAACTATAAAGTTCCAGTCTTTTGAAAGTTCCTATATTACTGAGTCAATTTATCTTTTAAGTCCTAATCCTGGAAGGTAAATAAACCACTCATGAGCATTTAAAGTTTAAAATCTAGAATGGAAAGGAAGCATTAACTATTCTAATAACTAAAGAAACATTTGGTAATTTAGGGAGAAAAGATAGAAGGCACAGTGTCATTCTAAAGTTTACTAAAGAATCCTGGGAGAAGGGCGGAACTAAATCAGGCATGGAGAGAGTGGAAAGGAATAATAGATGAGAAAGACTGTAAAAGCAGATCCGTGAAGCCTAGGGTAACTGAGTAAATGTGTAATTGAGGAAGAAGGCAAAGTTCAAACCAGCCTCAGGGATTCAAGTCTCAGTTTGGTGGGTGGTATTCATAACTGATGTTGACTGAATGAAGAGGAGCAAGGAACTATGCATTTTACTGGCAGTTTCTAGTAAGGAAAAAAAAGGCAATTGATTGGTTAGTGAGGGGTAAAAATAAGAAGGATAGATAGGATGGACACTGAAAAAAGGTATCAGAGAGTCCCAAACTTGAGATTTCAGAAGTAGAGGAATATTCCTCATGATAAGATCAAGGTTCAGTCAGTCTGATGTTTTACTCAGGTAAAGTCAGTTCACTGAGGAATCCGGTGAGTGGTTGAGAGAAGAGAGAATATGTAGGAGCGATTTTGGAGATGAGATGGAAACTAACATGTGGGTCAATAATTGTAAAAATCTGTTATATGAAGACATTACAGTAACTACTCCCTTATATTCAGAAGATACATTTCAAGACCCCCAGTAGATGCCTGAAACCAGAATAGTACCTAACCCTACATATACTATGCATGAATTTCTTTTTCATTCACTATTTCATGGATAGAAGATTCATTCTTACCATAGATCTTAGTAACTTCAGCATACAATTTTTTTATTTCCTCATTAAGTCGAGAACTTTCACCTTTTCACTCAAAGGAAGTGATTTATGGTTTCTCTTTGGCATGTCCAAAATACCAGCATCACTACTTTTATGCTTTGGGGCCACTGTTAAGTAAAATAAGGATTACTTGAACATAAGCACTGCCATACAGGGACAGTAGAACTAATAACCAAGATGGCTGCTAAGTGACTAACAGGGTGGGTAGTATATGCAGCATGAATATGCTGGACAAAGGAATGATTCATGTCCTGGGTGGGATGGAGCAGGATGGTGTGAGATTTCATCACACTATGCAGAACAGCATGCAATTTAAAACATGAATTTTTCTAATGGAATTTTTCCATTGAATATTTTTGGACTGCAGTTGACTATGAGTAACTGAAACTGCAGAAAGTGAAAACATGGATAAGGGGGGACTACTATATTTTAAGAACATTAAAGTAAGAAATGGACCTGGAGCAGAATTTCCCAATTAGTTGATTGTGCCAAGAAATTAATCTTCTCAACCTGGGTGGTGGGGCAGACTGGAATTGGAAGCCTCATCCATTTCCCCAGTTTCCAAGTTTGCCTTGATGTGAAAAGAGTTGAGAAGCACTGTGTTAAGATACCAAAAAGAGATAAATGAAAAGATCATTAGCTTGTCATTTATCTCATTAGCATTATGTACTCATCGTAATGCCTTCCACATTTCTACTAAGGAGTTAAGCAAAATGTGAAAAAAAAAAAAAAGGACACGGAGAATGCTCACTGTGATAATGCTCAGTTAGAAAGATCTTACTTATAAAAGGTAGTAGTAGAAGACACCCTGCCCATACCACTATACAGAGTCCTTTATTAAATTATTTTCAATTAAACACATTTGAGTATACCATCGCTTTCCTCTCAAGACCCTGACTAACACATTATGGGTGACTCTTTTAATCATCAACATCTTTGCATAAATCACTAAAATGCTATGCACTCTTATTTAGTGTCTATCATGCACCAAAGATATAAGTTATGTCAAAAGCAAATTCATTTTTTGGAAAAATATTGGAATTTTTGCTTCTTGGATTTTTTAAATTGCTGACTTTTTAAATTAGACACTTCATTTTTTAGAAGTATTTTCATTAAAGTGGTATGGTATAACCCACCATCATTTAAAATCTTGAAATAAATGTCTTCTTTTTTTTTTGCATTATCAACTTTCTAACCAATAAAAGAGCTAGTACCAACTGTGAATATTCTGATTCACAAATATATTTTTTTTGAGATGGAGTCTCACTCTGCCTCCAGACTGGAGTACAGTGGGGCGATCTTGGCTCACTGCAACCTCCACCTCCCAGGTTCAAGCAATTCTCCTGCCTCAGCCTCCCAAGTAGCTGGAACCACAGATGCGTGCCACCACGCCCAGCTAATTTTTGTATTTTTAGTAGAGACAGGGTTTTACCATGTTGGCCAAGATGGTCTTGATCCCTTGACCTCGTCATCTGCCTGCCTCGGCCTCCCAAAGTGCTGGGATTACAGGCATGAGCCACTGCGTGCCCAGCCATTAATTGGCTTTTAAATCTCAATTTGGTTTTTGGTCCTAAACTACTGATCTAATCTTTGCTGATTCATTAGATAGTCTTTCTCATGTCTGGGTTTAGAATTTCTGAAGCTTTTCCATGGATCTTTCCATCAATAGCAGGGCTTTGAGGACATAATTATTAACAAGGCAAATGTACAAATGAGGTCTTAAAGTAAGTGGCATTTTGGATTAGAAAGATCCTTGGAGAAACCTAATCTTAACATGCTTTATTTACAGGAAAATCTCTCCACTCGAAAAATAGCACCTCTACTAAGTGTTTTTTAAATCCGTTTATATACTCTGGGAAAGCAAGGAAACTAATATTTTGGTTGGAAGATACCCACATTTACAGTCATAGTGGAATGCATTAAGGCATGTCATTCCTAGCCAAAATGTAAGGGATATAGTCCTAAGAGTGATGAATCAATGCATTAAAAACCTGATTAAAGCATAGAATTGTTTCGAAAATAAGGAGTACTATGAAAGAATGATTGTGGATCAATAACATATACTAAAACTAGACTATCCCACTGATAATATTTAATTTACACATCACGGCAAATTCTGCCAGTCTGTGCGATATGCACATACCTATCAACATTTAATTTCATAAAATTAATTCTGGGAGTATTATCAAAGCCACTTTCAGCTGTGAAAAGGTTAACAGATGAAGAAAGTAAGCAAGACAATTTTTTAAACTATGGGATATGAAACTGAAATCTAAATATTTTCATGATCTGATTATTCCACATGACAAAATGTTTTCTGAACAATACTCTAGCCAAAGTTTGAGGCCTGCTTCTTCTCAAAATTTAAAGGTATGAACAAAATAACAGGAGTTTTGCTAGGTATGAATAACAAAATCTAACCATTTTCAGTTAAATATTATTTTACACATTAATGCTTACATTTTAAAATTCATGGAAAAAGTGCAACTATAAATGTTATCAATAGTTGCCCTCTAGGTGGTGAAACTTGCTGTCATTTTATTATACTTCTATTTGCTTTTTATACTTTCCAAATTTTCTATGAAAATATTTTACTTTTATAATAAACTAAAAATTAGGAGTAGCAGTATTGGTACATATCAATGCACATAATGTTGTCATATACACATACTTTGGTTATATACATTCATATACACATAACAAATACCTGTGGAACAAATGGGAATTTTGAATTATAACAATTTCTTATTAAACATTTAATAAAAGCTAAATACTCTTTCTGAATCCTTCATATATATTGATTTATTTCATCCTCACAGCAGCCTAAATACTTACATTATAGTTTCTTCAGATAAGAAAATGAAGACACAGGGTTAATGTAACTTGCCCACAGTTGTACATCTAGCTAGTATAGGCAGATCCAGGTTTCAAAGCCAGACAACCTGCCTATATGAGTATGTACTTAACTGAAATACATGGCTGCTGTTACAGAGTATATTATGGAAGTTTGTATCTCTGGAATTCTCTTTTTTTTTTTTTTTTTTGAGACGGAGTCTCACTCTGTCGCCAGGCTGGAGTGCAGTGGCGCAATCTCAGCTCGCTGCAACCTCCGCTTCCCGGGTTCAAGTGATTCTCTTGCCTCAGCCTCCCAAGTAGCGGATTCAGGATCTAATTCAGGATCATAAACTTTCTTGACTATTTTTATGTTTTGCATAAGTGACACACAGCATTAGGTAAACTACAATAAGGTAAAATGATTAATTATAATAAAAGTCACTTCAGGATTGGCAGATAAATCTCTAAACGTCATTGTGAAAAATATTTACTCAAATCGTTTAAGCTGAAACCCTTATTTCTTTTAAGATTTATAGCCTTTCCTACAGAAAGGGGGCTCTTGATAATAATAACTTATTTTTCAGTATGCGAAAAAGCAGAAAAATCAAATTTAAATCTTCACAGAATGTTTAGTTTTCTCTATGAATTTCTTCTAGGAAGGAAAATATGGGGACATATATATGGTTGTTCATTAATACCAGTCAAACATCCAAATTAAATCTAAAAAATAAAATATTTACAAGTTTGATCTAGGTAAAACCAAACTATTAGACATTTTAATTATGTAATTTTATTTTGGGGTTTTAAAATTTAAACCGAGAACTTGATACAGACACACCTTAATCAATGTTCATAGAGCAGTCTTAATCAGTTATATTAAATGTTAAAAGATAATTTTGATAATTTTTAAACAAACACCGTGAACACACCAGTTAAAGAAATACAAAAAGGGTACCGTGAAGAACATAGGCAAAATAAATACCACATTTTCCAAATTAACATCAATTGAAACATGTATTGGACCGATAAGTCTCTGAAAGAGATTTAATCTTCCAGAGGGGGGAAAAAACTAAAGACATTTCTAGTTTTCTTTATATTTATCTGGTCAGATTCCTTGACAAATCCCTGTTGTCTTGTTATATTTAATATAGTTTTATATTATTTATAATTTATATTATTTAGTAAATTTGTTATTTAGAAACATATTATTAAACGTATATATATAGTGGCAATTAAATCAGTGTGTTATCATTTTGGAACTTAGACCCTGTAACACTAAAGTGTTTCTGGCCCAAAGATGGAAATATATATAAATTTTGAACAAAAGATCCCCTTGGCATACAAGGGGATAGAGACCTTGCATAAAAAAAAAAAAAAAATCCAGCTTCTGGTTCTTTCATCAATACAGCAGAAACACATTCCCCCTAGGAAAATAAAAATGCTACCTCTTTAAAAAACACTTCAACATGATTAGCAAGGGCAAATGAGTAACAATCCCTCCTAGAAAAGAAATGAGTTGGTTCATTACAACTGGAGCCAAAGTATCAACTGTTATACCCAGATCCAAATATAGTGCCTTCTGGCACAGAAAGAAGTCAGAGCCAGAGGCAGAGCTGGTGGACACCTGATAGCATTGCCCAAGTAACTGGAGCTAAAGTTTTACTTGTTGTGGAGACAAATACACTGAAAATCCAGGCAGAGAACAAATCACATTATCTCCATTTTAGAAAGTACTTTGAAGATGGATTTTAAATCTCCTGGTATGTCTTGTTGTTTGTTTTTTGTTTTGGTTTTACTTTTTAAATTTTCAAAAATACACAAAATAGAATACTATAATGAACACTCAAGAATAATATAATGAATAGCCTCAATAATTACCATCATTAATATAATTTACTTTTGGGTTTTTGTTATTGCTGTTTTGTTTTGTTTTGTTTTGAGACAGGATCTTGCTCTGTCACCCAGGCTGGAGTGCAATGGTGCAATCATAACTCACTGCAGCCTCGATCTCCTGGGCTCAAGCCGATCCTCCCACCTCAGACTCCCAAGTAGCTAGAATTGCAGGCATGGGACACCACACCCAGCTATTTTTGTTTTATTTATTTTTTTGTTGTTGAGACAAGGTCTCACTATGTTGCCCAGGCTGGTCTCAGACTCCTGGCTTCGAGTGATAGTGCCGGGATTACTTTAATTTAAACTAAAGTTTTAAACATGTTTTAAACAAACATAAGTATTACACATGTCAAGATTTCACAAACTATTTTTCAGGTGAAATGAAAGAATGTGAGTTTCAGTTCATCCATATTGCAGTTCAAAAGTTGGCAAAAAAAAAAAAAAAAAAATGTTTGGCAGGGTTTTTGTATTTTTTTTTTTTTTTCCAAATGGAAACTCTCAGGGCAAGTAAACCTTGGTGAAGTTCCATCAGTTTAAAACTGAGTATGCTCAGAAATTCACTTTTATTAGTCCAACTACTAAATAGACAGACGTTCAGGGACTCAATTCATGTTAAAAATCAAGCTTGCTAGAAGCTTGTAAAAAACCCAGAGGTGGCCAGGCGCAGTGTCTCACGCCTGTAATCCCAGCACTTTGGGAGGCCGAGGCAGGTGGATTACCTGAGGTCAGGAGTTCGAGACCAGCCTGGCCAACATAGTGAAACCCTGTCTCTACTAAAAATACAAAAATTAGCCGGGCATGGTGGCACACGCCTGTAATCACAGCTACTGGGGAGGCTGAGGCAGGAGAATTGCTTGAGCCGGGGAGGTGGAGGTTGCAGTGAGCCGAGATGGCACCACTGCACTCCAGCCTGGCTGACAGAGCAAGGTTCTGTCTCACAAACAAAAAAAAAAAGAAAAGAAAAGAAAAAAAAGCAACCCAGAGGTTGAATTTGTTAATTTACACTAAAAGGTTACCTGTGAAGCAATCTGAACCTTCATATCATTTTACTTCCAGGAGGGAAGTCTAATTGAAAAATAAAATTTAGGTCAGAAGTTTGCTTGGTAAGTATAGAATCAGAGTAAAAGGTGCAAGAAGTTAAGGAGAAGCCTCATCCCACTGGATAACCAAATGGACTCTTCGCTTGTAGGGTGATGACTTCAGCAAGTGATTTAGGATGCCGCTAACACAGCTTCCACAGGCTGCAGGTGGAAAACACTAATAAGGGCTTAGTTTCAAATTCTTCCTTGTCGAAGGGCCTAATTTCTATTTCTTTCTATTAATAAAACACCTCATTATGAAGAGATACTATTTCTTTTTCTTTTTTTTGAGATGGAGTCTCGCTCTGTCGCCCAGGCTGGAGTGCAGTGGCGCGATCTCGGCTCACTGCAAGCTCCGCCTCCCGGGTTCACGCCATTCTCCTGCCTCAGCCTCCCGAGTAGCTGGGACTACAGGCGCCTGCCACCATGCCCGGCTAATTTTTTTTGTATTTTTAGTAGAGACGGGGTTTCACCGTGTTAGCCAAGATGGTCTCGATCTCCTGACCTTGTGATCTGCCCGTCTCGGCCTCCCAAAGTGCTGGGATTACAGGCGTGAGCCACTGCGCCTGGCGAAAGTAATACCCTCTTTTACAAAACAGGAAACTGTAGTTTAAATGCCTTGCCTATGGTTTCCCAGTGAACCAATAACAGGCAGAAATAGAACCCAGATCTCCTGACATGTGACTCAATGCTCTTTCCACTTCACAATGATGCCTAAAAATATAAACAAATTTTTTAAACTCTCCAAAGAAAATAATACCTTATCCATTTCCATGCTGTAAGTTACATCATTGAAGCTGAAGTTTAGCAAGATTAATTTTTAAAATTTTCATATTGAATCTAACAACTCAGTAACTCCTATAATAGTTTCAATCTGTAAGAACCCTTAGAAATTTTTACAAATAATCCTTACCATTTTCAAAAAATAAAAATGTCTTCAGGAAAATGAGATCCTTTGTGTGGTTTTATTTACACATTTTAATTACTTCACTATATTCCATCAGTGCCATCCCTACAAATTTGTCTTGTTGATCTTAGATCTTAGTGTAAATGTCATTTCCCTGTGGCAGCCTTCTCTGATTTTTCAGAAAAACTTACTTCCACACACTGTATTTATATTTTTATAGCATCTGCACTTTTCCTTCACAGCCCTTGTTATGATAGTAAATACATGGTAATTTGAGTAATTATTGTTTAATGTCAGTTTACCTTCCAGATCATAAGCACTGTGAAGGCAGAATTTGTTTGTCTTATTCACTAATATGTCCCCAGCATCAGGAAGTGATGGACACATAGCAGGTATCCACTAAATGTTTATGTAATAAGCAAACATATGTGTTTCTCAGGGTAACTACATAAGCTTTCACATAGCTGGCTTAAGAGAAATAATCAACAATAATGGTCCTCTTCATTGTATACCTACTCTGTTCAATACACTAGGCTAGGTGTTTTACATGTGTATTCTCACAATAAGCCTATGAAGTAGCTATAAATTTTATTCACACTTACAAATGAGAACACTGAAGTTTAGGAAGATTAGGTAATTTATCCAAGGTTACCTGACCAGTGGCTAGAGTTTGATTGCTATAGGAATTTAGGAAATTTTTTAAATGCAAGAAAAATATAGTTTTCTTTATTCAAAGAGTAATCTCTCCTTCTGTCTTTTCATACTGGAGAAAAGGTGGGAAAATGAAACCACCACTTTACCTTATAATCATTCAGAGTCAGACTCTTTCATTTTGACTCCTGTGTTGCAGATTCCAACTGTAGCACTGTCTTAGTCAATTTTCCACTTCTATAACAGAATACCTGAGACTGGGTCATTTAGAATAAACAGAAATGTATTTGGCTTATGGTTCTGGAGGCTGTGAAGTCCAAGAATTGGGGCCACATCTGCTGAGGGCCTTCTGAGGGCCTTTGTGCTGCATCACCCCACAGTGGAAGGGCAAAGAGAGAGAGCAAGAGAGGGTCTAACTCACAGTTGTAACAAATCTGCTGTCTGGATAATGAACCCAGTCCCTTGATAATGACACTAATCATTCATGAGGGTAGAGCAGTCATGCCCTAATCATTTCTTAAAGGTCCGACCTTTCAACACTTTTGCATTGGGGATTAAGTTTCCAAAATATGCTTTTTAGAGGAGCAGTCCCCAATGTTTTTGGCACCAGGGACCCGTTTCATGGAGATAATTTTTCCACAGACAGTGAGGGTTGAGGTGGGGCAGTGGTGAGGAGGGTGTGGGGATGTGGTGGGGTGGGGTGGAGGAAGGGATGGTTTCCAGTGAAACTGTTCCACCTCAGATCATCAGGCATTAGATTCTCATAAGGAGCATGCAACCTATAGCCTTTGCATGCTCAGTTCACAATAGGGATTGTGTTTCTGTGAGAATCTAATGTTGCTGCTGATCTGAAAGGAGGCAGAGCTCAGGTGGTAATGCTCTCTGGCCTCCCCTTACCTCCTGCTCTGTGGCCTGGCTCCAATAGGCCTCTGATTGGTATCCATCAGCGGCTAGGGGGTTGGGCACCCCTGTTTTAGAGGACACATTCAAACCATAGCAAGCATTTTGGCTTTTATGTCTATGGGTTAAAGCCAAAGATTTCAAACTTCTCTTTCCCATTTTCATAAATCATCTAAGGATTTAAAATGGTGTCTGTATTTCTATACATTCAAAGAGATAAATGACATTTTTGATGTTTATTTTTCCTAAGAGTGCAAAGAAAAATAGGGAATGAAGTAATAAGAGGAGATATAGGGCAATTACATTTACTTACAATAGGAGAGAAGCGATGTTTACATTTGCCCCTAGATCCTTAAATAAATGTTAAATAAATACAATCATGGATCAACAAAACAAAACTTTTCTTTTTCCTTCAGACAGATTACTTCTTTTTGGGGCCTGTCCAAGAATTACAAGTGGGACTCACTATTTAATCTCTCTAAACTGTGAAATCCCTTGACATAAGAAAAACAATAGAACCTTATTGAAAGAGAAGTAATGTGCTATATAGTGGAAAGCAGCTATTTATTTGGCCAAACTTGATGAATTTTTAGTATGGAATTATTTGTTCTTTGAAATAACATTGCCAAGAATCTTTTTATTCCACTACTCACTACTTTTCCCTATTTCCTTTGAAAGTTAAAAACAAGTGCTTAATTAAAGCTATAACATATATGAGGCAAAAGAAATACCCAAGGGTAGAAACTTTTCTATCTGCTCTGTTTTTTTAATTTATTAATTAATTTATTTATTTTTGAGATAAGGTTTTGCTCTGTTGTCCAGGCTGGAGTGCAGTGGTGCAATCTTTGCTCACTGCAGCCTCCAGCTCCCAGGCTCAAGCAATCCTCCCACCTCAACCTCCTGAGTAGCTGGGACTACAGGTGCATAGCACCACATCAGGCTAATTTTTGTATTTTTAGTGGAGATGGGGTTTTACAATGTTGCCCAGGCTGGTCTTGAACTCCTGGGCTCAAGTGATCTGCCCACCTCAGTCTCCCAAAGTGCTGGGATTACAGGTGTGAGCCACTGCACCTGGCTATGTTCTGTTTATTTCAAGGCACTTTCCAGCAACTATAAGACAATATGATACAGCACCCAAACTTGAATGCAAGCGTCACTTCAGAAATAGGATTATATGGCATATAAAATGAAAGAGAATAGGATTTATAGAGTCTCTGTTGTGTACCTAGCTCAGAGGGAAGCCCCTAGTTTTGTCACACAGTTTCAGCAAGCTCCCAGAACACTTTCTGGCTTAAGGAGTGGTCTGCATGGGCCACAACCAGGAGAAAGAAGGATTAAAGCAGACATCCAAGCTAATCTCACATCAAATGTGAGTACTGCATAAGTACATTAGAGCTTAGCTTTAGTAAGTCCTATTTATTGCATGAATTTTGACATGGATCAGTTGACAAGTCTCCAGATATAACAGGTATATGAATAAAATAGGCTGGTTATTTTTAAATTAGGTTTTAAACCTGTTACGAATAATCTCCATGAATTCTCAACTGCGTCACCTTTGCTTCCTTCCAGTACCATTGTGATTGCCATTTTACGCAGATTTCATTATGCTTTAATCTTAAGGCAAAAGTTTACAACTCAGCTTTGGTGTGACCATTCTTGCTGTCCCAGCCCCTCAAAATATTGCATATTATGCATTATATGTAAAGATGTTTTTGCTAGCATTAAATCACTACCATATTTGTAGGAATTTATATTGTCTTCCTTGTTAAGTGAGAACCACTTGATTGTGTGAAACCTGCCAGCAACATCCAAATCAACACATTTTTTGTTAACCCCAAATCTTACAGATATTTTAACTGAAGTCCTAAATTCTTTTAAATTGTCTACATTTCAGTGGAAACCACGAAACAAATTAACATCTTTTTTCTTAATTAGCTGTTTTACTTGATTACTAGGTTTCATGATGCCAAATAAATGATGGGGCCAGGGCAATGAATTAAATGGTCACATAGCCCTGGGAGAAAGCTGGGATATCTTAAGGGTGATTTTGAATCTCATATCTTATTTGCTTACATTGGAGAATGTAAAAAGTGGTTAAGATTTTTCTCTAAGGGTTGTATGATGGATACGTACAGATGCAAATGGATTGAAACGATCCATTAACAATAATGTCTGAAGTTAAGAAAAGATCATCATTTATATCATGAAAAACATGAATAAACACTCAGAAAATAGTTTCACCTTGTAATTTTAAAAAGGCCTTTGAAGATGTGTGTAGCTTTGGCAGTGTTCCAGAAGCAGCAGAGCAGTGATCCAGTGGAGCAGAGTGATCCCGCTTAATACAGAATGCCGCAGCCCTGAAGTCTCATGAAAGCCATGATATTGTCTAGAGCAACCAAATATGTGGTTAATACACATGGGCCCAGCCTTCCACTGGGAGACACTTGTCAGGATTTCCTTAGAAATTAGTTGTACTGCCAGGAGGGGTGGCTCACGCCTGTGATCCCAGCACTTTGGGAGGCTAAGGTGGGCAGATGGCTTGAGCCCAGGAGTTTGAGACCAGTCTGGCCAACATAGCAAGACCCCATTTCTACTAAAACACAAAAAATTAGCTGGGTGTGGTGGCATGCACCAGTAGTCCCTGCTATTTGGGAGGCTAAGGTGAGAAAATCACCTAAGCCCGTGAGGTCAAGGTTGCAGTGAGCTGTGATTTTACCACTGCACTCCCGACTGGGTGACAGAGTGAGACTCTGTCTCACACAAAAAGAGAGAGAGACAGAGAGAGAGAGAGAAATGAGTTGTGCATCTAAAAAGAACACATCAAACAATACAAATATTAACAATATTTTCTTTTGTTTTTCTCTTTACCTACATTGAGACAAAGTTTTTACAATACACAATTAAGCACCTATTCTAGTGTATTAGATTGTTGGCAATATTTTAAAAACCAGTACTGGAGCTAGTCCAATTATTTCTGATTAGCTCTTTCTTTGTGCCTCTGCTAGGGAAAAACAATGGGTATCTCCAAACATTTGACTAGTGGTAGTCAAGCATAATAGGGTCTAGAAGGATTATAGGAAAACAAATGATAGGAAACACTTCATTAAACTATCTAGATAGCTAGAGATGCTCAAGCTTCATTCATTCAAAAAATATTTATTAAGCACCTGCTTTATGACAGGCATTGTTTTATTTGCTTATTTGTCTTGAGATAGGGTCTCACCCTGTCACCCAGGCTGCTGAAGTGCAGCGGTAGGATCTTGGCTCACCGCAACCTCTGCCTCCCAGGCTCAAGTGATCCTCCCACCTTAGCCACCTAAGTAGCTGGGACTACAGACACGTGCCGCCATCCTCAGCTAATTTTTAAACTTTCTGTAGCGACGAGGTCTCAAACTCCTGGGCTCAAATGATCCTCTGGCTTCTGCCTCCCAAAATGCTGGGACTACAGGGATGAGCCACCACACACAACCCAAGCGCTGTTTTAGGAATGTGACTCTGGTGTTTTAAAAAATGCCCTTGCCCTCAGGAACTTAACATTCTGATGTGTATCACAGGCAAGAAAACACGTACGTACATTATTTTCGAGTGATGCTAAATGCTAGAAAGACTGATAAAGCATGGCGAGGGAATCGTGAGTAATGGTGTGATGGGATGAGATGACATTTTAGGGCAAGAACTTTCTGAGGAGGTGACATTTAAGCGGACTACTGAGTGATATAAGGGTGAGCTTCGCAAAAATTTGAGGAAGAGCATTTCAGACAGAATAAAAAGCAAAAAACAAACAAAAACTAAAAAATATCTTGAGAAGCAAATTTACTGAAGCTGTTTTTAGTATAGTATGGAGGCATGTTTTGCTAAAATGAACTAGAGAGAAGTTGGAAGTCAGAGAAGTAGACAAAGACTAGATGATTGCAGGCTTTGTAGACTATGAAAAAGTCCTTGAATTTCACTCTAGTGCAACAGAAAGTTATTAGAGGGTTTTTGACAGGAGTAGGACATAACTTCATATATGAAGGCTTTAAAAGGCAAAAGTGGAGTGAGAGAGACCATT
This sequence comes from Nomascus leucogenys, assembly GCF_006542625.1. Taxonomy (NCBI): domain Eukaryota; kingdom Metazoa; phylum Chordata; class Mammalia; order Primates; family Hylobatidae; genus Nomascus; species Nomascus leucogenys. The sequence continues at coordinate 76,950,742 of NC_044389.1, read as the reverse complement.
TAGGAGAGGGATGGTGGCCCCGATCCAGCTGTGGTAGCGTCAGATATGGTAAGAAGCTGTAGAATATTGCAAATATTTTGGGAGTGGATTTGAAAAGAGTTGCTGATGGCTTAAGTGTAGAGAGTAATTAAAACAAAAAGAAGAGCCAGGAATGATCCCAACATTTTGGTCTTGAGCATATGAATGAACGGGGTGTCATTTACTGGAATACAGATAGCAGTCAAGGCAAATGAGAGAGCAAAGGTTTCTAAGAGAAAAGCAGAGTGATGCCTGATGATATAAACATATATAAAAACTCAATAAGAAATGTCAAAATTTTAGGTGCTACAACATAAAGATCATATTTATACCAATGTCAGGAGACTTTAATATTATTCATGTTTGTAGAAGGGGGATAAGTTTGGGCAGAGATGCTTTAACTTTTCCTTCTTATACATTTCAATGCCTGTTCGAGCTTTTAAAAATTTTGTTCATGTGTCACTTTCATTTAAAAATGTTTTAATGTAGTAATAACAAGGTAATAAGAATTAATAGTTAAATGAGAGATGTTATATAAGCAGATAGGATTGTTATCTTGTTTATGAATTACTCTTATTTTAAAAATTTAGTATACCAATTACAAGGTAGTAAGAATTAATAAGTTAAATGAGAGATCCTATAAAAGCAGATAAAATGAAAAGTCAAGTGCATTTACCTGCTTTACCGGTTTTAAAACTATCCAACCTCTAAACTCTTTCATGAGCCTTACAAGAAGACAAGTGTGTCTTCAGAGCTCCCTTCTAACTTGGTACTTGACATAAACTCCGACTTGTTCCTTAGTTTAAAGTTTGCTTTCTTTTCCCAGCTATGCTTTACACAGCTCCACTTGTAGTATGATATGCCCTGCCTCCAGCTCTGAAATGGTTTATACACATCTCTCTCAAAAGCATTTGTCATCTGTCCCTAATCCAGTGACTGCTTCAGACCCAAACCAGTTGGCCTTGATCAGCTCAATGAGGCCTGTTTGTTTGCTCTTTGGAACTAGGTAGCAAATACAAGGGTATTCCAACTTGCCATATTACCTGATGCCTTCAACATGAAATCAGTTAGCACAGTGGCTGCAATGAAGTCACTCTTTCTGTTTAGATAAGGGAGTAGCCAAAGCTCTCAAGGACATTTTCACAGAGTCCTATAGAGAAGGGATTAGGGTCTCTATTAATATACTCAGTCCTGGGATTCCTGGAACATGGGCTATTCTACTGATTTTTTTCCCCTCACATTCTTCCAATGAGTTACCCTTCATCTCCCCATACTGGGGTCTTATTTCAAGGGTGTTTACTAGCTCACTTATAATGTCAACTTGCTATTTTTAAAGATGTGATTATCAAATCATTAATTCATTTTAATGTCAGCTTTATTGAAGGGTAATTTTAAATGTACAATTCAATGAGTCTTGACAAATGTACACAGCTGTGTAACTCCCATCATAGTAAAGAAATAGAACAATTCCATCACCCCAAAGAGTTTCTTCATTGCCCCTTTGTAGTTAATCTTCTCTCCCTAATCCACACACACCCAGATTCTGGCGACTGCTGATCTATCTGTTGCTGTAGTTTTGCCTTTTCTACAACTTCATGTAAATGGAATCATATAGAGTTTTGTGGATGGCTTCTTTACCTTCACATAATAATTTTGAGATTCATCCCTGTCTTGTGTGTATATGTAGTTTGTTCCTTTTTATTGCTGTGTAGTATTTCATTGTATGACTATCCCACATTTTGTTCATCCATTCACCAGTTGATTGATATTTGTTTATAGTTTACATAAAGTTGCTTATGAGTTTTTGTGTGAATTAAGAAGTAGGATTGCAGGGTTGGGTTTAAATCCACCATCTTATTATTTATTTTCTATTTCTCCCATCTGTTTCCTGCTCCTTTTTTGGCCTATTTTCCTGCATTCTTCTGGTTTAATTATATTTAGTATTTCATTTTGTCTCCACTATTAGTTTATTAGCTTTAGCTCTTTGTTTTATTTTTTCTTGGTGTCTCCAAGGATCTACAATATACTTTTGTTGAGACAAGGTCTTGCTCTGTTGCCCAGGCTGGAGTGAAGTGGTGAGATCATGGCTCACTATAGCCTCAACCTCCTGGGCTCAGGCTATCCTCCCACCTCCCAAGTAGATGGGACTATGGGTGTGCACAACCACACCTGCCTAATTATTAATTTTTTGTAGAGATGGGTCTCACTTTGTTGTCTAGGCTGGTCTTCTACTCCTGGGCTCAAGCAATCCTTCCAATTCTGCCTCCCAAAGTGCTGGGATTACAGGCATGAGGCACCATACAGTATTCATTCAAATAATATAATATTGCTTCACACATAATATTAAAAAAGACAACAATATTCTTCCATTTCCCATCGTCTTTTGTGCTATTTTTGTCCTATGCAATAGTTTACATGTATTATAAACACTACAATGAATCACTATTATTTTTGCTTTAGCCAATCATCTTTAATTAGGTTTAAAAAGAATTTCCAGCCAGGCACAGTGACATGCACCTGTAATCACAGCTACTCAGGAGGCTGAGGTGGAGGATTGCTTGAACCCAGGAGTTTGAGATCAGCCTGGGCAATATAGTCAGATCCCATCTCAATAATATCCCATTATTTTAACCATTGCTTGGATCAGGGAGGCATTATTCTTTGTGTAGAACCAAATCTCCATCTGGTATCATTTTCTTCTTGCCTGATAAACTTCCTCTAATGTCTTTTCTATAAGGTGGATCTGCTGGTAGTAAGGTGGCTTGGCTTTTATTCCCTAAAAATGTCTTTATTTCTCCTCCATTTTGTTTTCTTTAAAAGACAGGGTCTTACTTTATGCTCAGGCTGGACTCACACTCCTGGGCTCAAGCAGTCCTCCAACCTCAGCCTCCCAAGTAGCTGAGGCTACAGGTGTGTGCCACTATGCCCGGCTCATCTTCATTTTGAAAGATATTTTCACTCAGTATCAGTCCTAGGTTGGCAGGTTTTATTTTGTTTTCGTTATTTTCCTTTTCAGTACTTTAAGGTTGCTGTTCCATGTCTTCTGGCTTATATAGTCTCTGACAAGAAGTCTGTTGTTATTCTTATCTTTGTACCCTTGTATTTTTTTTCACTCAGGCTGCCTTTAAGATTTTTGTCTTCATCAATAGTTTTCAGCAGTACATTTATTTATTTATTATTTAATTTTAGATTCATGAGGTACATGTGCAGATTTGTTACAACTGTATGTTGTGTGATGCTAAGAGTTGGGCTTCTATTGACCCTATTACTCAAATAATAAGCATAGCATCCATTAGGAAGTTTTTCAATCCTTTCTCCCTCCCTGGCTCCCTGCTTTTGGAGCCCCCAGTGTCTATCATTCCCATCCTCATGTCTGTTATACCCAATGAGTAGTTCCTGCTTATAAGTGAGAATATGCAATATTTGGTTTTTGTTTTTGTGTTAATTCACTTAGGATAATCTATTCTACTTGCCTTTTTATGGCTGTGTAGTTTTCCATAGTGTATATCTACCACAGTTTCTTTATTCAATCTACCATTGATGGGCATCTAGGTTGATTCATGTCATTGCTAGCATAAATAGTGCATATATAATAGTGTATATCATAAATATACAACTACAGTTGTCTTTTTGGTAGAATAGTTTATTTTCCTTTGGATATATACCCAGTAATAGGATTGCTGAGCCAAATCATATTTCTAATTTTAGTCTTTTGAGAAATATCTAAACTATTTTCCATAGAGATTTAACTAACTTACACTCTCACCAACAGTGTATAAGCATTCCCTTTTCTCCAAATCCATGCCGACATGTATTATTTTTTGACATTTTAATAATAGCCATTCTGACTGGTGTGAGATGGTATCTCACTGTAGTTTTAATTTGCATTTCTCTGATGATTAATGATGTTCAGCATTTTGCATGTTTGTTGGCTGCTTGTAAGTCTTCTTTTGAGAATTGTCTGTTCATGTCCTTTGCCCAGTTTTGTTTTGTTTTTTTTTGAGATGGAGTCTTGCTCTGTCACCCAGGTTGGAGTGTAGTGGAGCAATCTTGGCTTACTGCAAGCTCCATCACCCACATTCAAGCAATTCTCCTGCCTCAGCCTCCTGAATAGCTGGGACTGCAGGTGTGCACCATCACACCTAGCTATTTTTTGTATTTTTAGTAGAGATGGGGTTTTGCTATGTTGGCCAGGCTGGTCTCGAACTCCTGGCTTCAAGTGATCCACCCGCTTCAGCTTCCCAAAGTGGTGGGATTATGGGCATGAGCCACTGTGCTCAGCCCTTTGCCTAGTTTTAATGGAGCTGTTTTTTTTTTTTTTCCTCTCTTGTTGGTTTGTTTAAGTTACTTGTTGATTCTGGACATTAGTCCTTTGTCAAATATGTGCTTTGCAAATATTTTCTCCCATTCTGTAGGCTGTCTGTTTACTCTGTTGATAGCTTCTTTTGCTGTGTATATATTATTCTCTCTCTTTTTTGAGACAGGGTCTCACTTTGTTGCCCAGGCTGGAGTGCAGTGGTGAGATGCTGGCTCACTGCAGCCTCAAACTCCTAGGCTCAGTGATCCTTTCACCTCAGCCCCCTTCATAGTTGGGACTGCAGACACATGCCACCATGCCTAGCTAATTTTTAAATTTTTTTTATAGATAGAGTCTCATTATGGTGCCCAGGCTGGTCTTGAACTCCTGGCCTCAAGTGATCCTCTTGCCTTGGCCTCCCAAAATGCTGGGATTAGAGGTGTGAGCCACCATGCCTGGCCTGCATATATTCTTTAGTTTAATTAGGTTCCAATTATCATTTTTTGTTTTATTGCATTTGCTTTTGGAGTCATGATCATAAATTCTTTTCTTAGACTGATGTCCAGAAGAGTATTTTCTGTGTTTTCTTCTAAAATTTTTATACTTTAAAGTCTTACATTTAAGTGTTTAATCCATCTCGAGTTAATTTTTGTATATGATGAAACATATGGGTTCAGTTTTGTCCTTCTGTTTATGACTAGCCAGTTTCCCCAGCACCATTTTGTGAATAGGGTGCCTTTTTTGCATTGTTTATTTTTGTCAAATCTGTTGAAGATCATTTGGTTGTAGGTGTGTGGCTTCATTTCTGGATTTTCTATTGTGTTCCATTGATCTATGTGTCTATTTTTGTACTAGTGCCATGGTATTTTAGTTATTATAGCCCTGTGGTGTAATTTGAAGAGGAGCAATGTAATGTCTCCAGATTCGTTCTTTTTGCTTAGGATTGTTTTGGCTATTCAGGCTCCATTTGGTTTCCAAATTTAGGGTTGTTTTTTCCTACTTCTGTGAAAAATGACACTGGCATTTTGATAGGAATTGCATTGAATCTGTAGACTGCTTTGTGCAATATGGACATTTTAATGATATTGATTCTTCCAACCCATCAGCATCAGATATTATTCCATTTGTTTGTGTCATCTACAATTTCTTTCATCAGCGTTTTGTAGTTCTCCTTGTAGAGATCTTTCATCTCATTGGTTAGACATATTTCTATGTATTTTATTTTTTGTGTTTGGCTATTGCAAATGGGATTGTATTCATGATTTGGCTGTTAACTTGAATATTATTGCTGTGTAAAATGCTAATGATTTTTTTATGTTGATTTTGTATCCTGAGACTTTACTGAAGTTGTTTATCAAGTCTAGGGGTCTTTTAAATAAGTCTTTAGGGTTTTCTAAGTATAGAATCATATCATCAGTGAAGAGAGATGATTTGACTTCTTCTTTTCCAATTTGGATACCTTTTCATTCTTTCTTTTGCCTGATTACTTTGGCTAGGACTTCCAGTACTATGTTGAATGGGAAATCCTTGTCTTGTTCCAGTTCTTAGGGCAAATGCTTCCAGCTTTCACTCATTAAGTATGATATTGGCTATGAGTTTGAACTGGGTTTGAATAACAAGACCCATATGTCTTGTTATTTTGAGGTATGCTCCTTCAATGCCTAGTATGTTGAGCTATTATCATGAAGATATAGTGGATGTTATTGAATGCTTTTTCTGCATCTATTGAGATGGTCATATGTTTTTTGTTTTTAATTCTGTTTTTAATACACATCTATTGATTTGTATATGTTGAAACAACTTTGCATCCCAGGAATAAAGCCCACTTGACTGTGGTGAATTAACTTTTTTGGTGTGCTGCTGGATTTGCTTTGCTAGTATTTTGTTGAGGATATTTGCATCTGTGTTCAGCAGGGATATTGGGCTGTAGTTTTCTTTTTGTTGTGTCTTTGCCACATTTTGGTATTGACTAGGTTTGCAGAATGAGTTAGGGAGGAATCCTTCTTCCTCAATTTTTTGGAATAGTTTCAGTAGGACTGGTACCAGCTTTTCTTTGTATATCTGGTAGAATTTGGCTGTGCACCCATCTGGTCCAGGGCTTTTTTTGATTGGTTGGTTGGTTTTTTATTACTGATTAAATTTTGGAACTCAGGATTGGTCTCTTCAGGGTTTCAATTTCTTCTTTTTTCAAATTTGGGAGGTAGTGTGTTTCCAGGAATTTATCCATTTCCTCTAGATTTTCTAGTTTCTGTGCATAGAGGTGTTCATCATAGTCTCTGAGGATGTTTTGTATTTCTGTGGGATTGGTTGTGATGTCGCCTTTGTTGTATCTGATTCAGCAATGCATTTACGATGTGCTTTGGAGGGTTTTATCTTTATTTTGCTTGGGGCGTGTTGATATTTTTTGTTTCAAAGATTTATATTTTTCATTAAATTTGGAAAAATTTCAGCCAATGCTTCTACAAATAGTTTTCCTGTGCTTCTCTTTCCATTTGGGACCCCCATCTAAATGTATGTTGGAATACTGATACTGGCCTTCGTGTCATGATGCTCTGTTCATTTTTTTCTAATTTTTTTCTCAGTTTTTCATTTTGGATAGTTTTTATTCGTGTGTTGTCAAGTTAACTGACTTTTCTGTAGTGTGTAATCTGCAGTTAATCACATCCAGTGTATTTTTAATTTCAGATATTGTTTTTAATCTCCAGAGGTTTTTTTTTTTAATCTTTTGTGTGTCTTCCATTTCTCTCTGCATCATATTCTTGTTTTCTTTTACCTTCTTGAGCATATAGACCATATAGCAGCTCTTTTAATGTCCTTATCTCCTAATACTATCACCTCTATAATTTCTAGGTCTGTTTCTATTGATTGAGTGTTCTCCTGGCTATGGGTCATATTTTCCTGCTTCTTTGTAAGCCTAGTAAATTTTCCTTGGCTGCTGAAGATTGTGAATTTTACACTGTTGGGTGCTATATTTTGTTGTACTCCTGTAAATCATATAGAAATTTGAGAACAGTTAATTTACTTGGAAGTAGTTTGATTCTTTCAAGCTTGCTTTAACTTTGTTAAGATACATACGGAGCAGCCTTTATTCCAAGTCTAAGTTATCTCCACTGTTAAGGTGATCTCTTCCTGAGGATTCTACCCAATGACTGTGTAACGAAAGGTTTTTTCACTCTGGCTGTTGGGAACACAAACTATTCCTAGCTCTATGAGAACCCCAGGAATTATTTGGTTTGCTGTTTTCAGATAGTTTTTTTCCCCAAGCTATGAGTCAGTAGTTTCTTCACATACATGTGCAGATCAGTTCTCACCTAGAAAGTTCAGGAAAGCCTTCTTCCAATCTCTGATGGCTGCTCTCCCTCCCTCTGTGCAGCTGACTCCTATCTTACAAAATTAACTGCTTTAGCCTCTCAGAACTCTGATCTCTGCCTCCTCAATGCATTGATCTCTCTGGGGCTCTGTTTGGGTTTCACCTCCCTGTGCTGTGGTTTTGGAAAATACCTCCAGACATTAAGATGGGGCAATTATAAACCTTGCCTTTTTGTTTTTCTTCTATCAGGGAAAACAGTGCTACACTGCCAGTTATTCAGTGTCTAAAAAGGCATTATGTTATATATACTGTCCAGTTTTTAATTGTTTAAAGTGGAAGACAAATTTGGCCCCTGATATTTCACCATAGCAGAAGTGAAAGTCCCATTAATACTTACATTGGTATAACATAATAATTCAATATTCAATAGAAGTAATTTATTTACAAGTCATGTGGAAAAGAAAAAAACTGCAATAATCAAAACACAAAACAGGTTTTTATACTATTCATGCAACTCTGACAAACTCAAATACACAAACATATACACATATACATGGCCCTTACGCATCTTATGGTGTTGAAATAGCTATTTGTGGGTCCCTCTCAGTAACTAAAAAATAAAAATCAAAGACTAAAAAGGAACGTACTAACAAAAATAAGAAAAAAATTAAAGATAATGGTTTCTTAACTCTGTGAGTGGTCAACAATTTTTTTAATATGACCAAATTGCAGTTTTTACTTCAGTAGTTCTAATCTCCAGAACACCATGCCACAGCATCAAACTTGATCCCTCTACCCCCTTTTTTTGGTCACGTGGTGTCTAAGTCCATTCCTGCTTCTATAACAAAATACCTTAGACTGAGTAATTTATACATAATAGAAATTTATTTCTCATAGTTCTGGAGACTGGGAAGTCCAAGATCAAGGGTACAGCAGATGCTGCATCTGGAGATGGCTTGCACCTTCTTGTGTATCCTGTCATAGTGGAAGGGACGAAAGGGACAAACAGCTTCCTCATACCTCTTCTATAAGGTCTCTAATCCCATTCATCACTTTACCACCTCCTAAAGGCCCCATCTTTTAATACTATCATATCAGTGATTAAGTTTCAACATATGAATTTTGGGCACATTCAGACCATAGAAATTAACTAGATTATTTCTCAGCCTCCTTTGAAGTTAGGTATACACCTAACTTCAAAGTTAGGTGATGCAACTAAATTTTTTCAAAGTTAGGTGATGCGACTAAATTTTTGCCAACGGAAATAAGCAGAAGAGATGGGTGACACCACCAAGTCTGGCCCATAAAAACCTCCAATTCACAATCCACTACACTTTCAGTTTTTACTGAAACTATTTTGACACCCTTGAAAATCACATATTGAAGATGACAATGCCATGATAAGGAAAGAACTGAAGGACCACTTGTACTAAAGATGCTCACTTATCAGAAATTCCTGTGATTTGAATTGAGGAAGAAATTAAAAGCAAAAAACCATTATGTGAAAACCACTGATTTGGGGGAATTTGTCTGGTACTTTAGCAAACAGTATTATTTCTTCAACACACTTTTCTTTTCTCCCAAACTCCTAGGACTTTTTCAACCACTCACACAAATGAGACATAGTTAAAAACCAAAAAGCTTTGTATTTTTTCTTTTATTTGTGTTTCTTTACGAGCCTGATGCCGGGAACATTGAATGTGATAAGACAGTGCAGGGCAAAGTTACAGGCATGGGCTGAGGAGTTAATCAGACCTTGGTTTGAGTCCCTGCTTGACCACATACTAACAGTGTGACCAAAATATAGTTTTCTTATCTGTACAATCAGAATATTAATTCTTACATTAGAAGTTTTTATAAGGCTTGCATAAGATACCATGCAAAGTACTTTGCTTAGTTCCTGACCCAGTAGGAATGAATAGCAGCAAGTACTATTACTCGATCTCCTACATATGTTATCGATGCAACCCATTTAATAGTTTTAAAAGCGTGCTATTATACCTCCAATGCAACATCTCTGAAGAGTAATGGTAGTTTTAATATTTTTTATTAATCATTTCTTCCTGAAGATATACCAGAATATTTTCTACACAGATTACATTACTAAATTTTGATAAACTGTTAACAAAGTAAAAAAAAAAATTCTTCTTTCTATACAAATCTCTCAATTTTAAAACAGAGGAAAACTCAGAGGAGGTATTCATAGTCCTGTGTTTTGCAATCTGACTTGTAGTTCACTGCAGAGGATTACTGAGGCCCAAATGACCCACCTAATCTTGTCAGAGAATAGATAATCAGAGGGAGGAAATGTTCTCTGTGTTTTCACCTTCAGGCTATAACGCTACTAATGAGTCTTATCTTACAAATTGTCAGAGAGGCTAGTTGTTAAGGTTAAAGTCCTATGGAATGTTGAAAAACTTCAGATTATAGTCAAACGATGCTAGTAATTTTTCCAAACTATTTCTCGAATTGAGCGTCACATGACTGAGTCTAGACTTCCATTCCTGCATTAAAAAAGAATTTTTAAAATAGTCAAGCATATCATTCTGCTCCTGTTAATCACAAAGTAAAATGCTAGTTTCATTTTCAGTACCAGAACCATTCCTCTGACTTGAGGAGGGATCCAATTCTAGGCTAATGATCTAAACACTAGAGTAATTATTTCAACCTCTTTCTCTTGTAGACTCTACTCTGCACAGAACAACTTGAAAGAAAACTGCAGCTGTATTCTTAGCACACATATGTGCACCTCTATGTTTTTACATGTTGCTATAAAGTTTTTATCTAGCTATTACTTGGGCCTTGCAAATGAAAAACAACTTAGTTACAGAAGTTACAAAATAAACAAATGGCACCAGAAAGAAAATGCTGATTTGGAAAATATATGATCTGAAGCAAAGCATAAGTTTAGGATGTGGCTTTTGGGGTAGTGGTAGGGGGCAGGCAGGAAAGTTGAGAGTGGGAGGAGAAAGGGAGAAAGAATAGGAATGAATTCTAAAGGGACCACATCTTGAAAATCTGTGACTGAAGAAAAGTAAGAGCTGCTAAGATTATATCCTTGATATTGAACACAATATCATTATAACTCTCATGTGAAGAGACTGAAATGCTAAAGTAATCAACTAGTGATTCTAGAAATTTATGTAATTTGGATGCCTTTGTGGTGCATAATAATTAGCAAGGCTGAATAACAGTCTAATGTATGTAGATATTCCCCTCCCCCAAATAATTGTGGGAATTATTTGAATAAATTAGCGGTTAAATAGAAGACATTCAAAATTTCATAGTTACATTTTTTATTAGACTAGCTATCTATGTTTAACTATCAGTTAATCAGTTATATGTGTTTATAATTTTATAAAGAAGTTCAGAAAGGTGAATATAAGGTTTAAAAGCCACAAATCCATCATGGGTCCAACGAACCATACAGAATGTTACTGTTTAGTGGCCAGGAAACAGAAAACTTTTTCTTTCTACTTTTTCAGATATTACAATGATTAAACAATTCTATTGACTAACTCTAATTGTTTTAACTTCTACTTTATACTGCCAAGCAATGCTTTTGTTTTGAACTCCTGTTATTGGGGGAGGGTAACTAAATGTTTCAACATCTAAGAAAAGGCCTTAATTTGATTTAATATTTTAAAAAGACAAAGATGAGAGTAATTAGAGCTAATGAGGTTCCAGTTTATAAATATTATTGTGTTAGAGGAATAACAGCTTTAGGAAAACATAAACATACTAGTTTGTATTCCCAAGGAGTTCTATTTTGTATTTTTATTTTTCGAGATAATGTCTCGCTCTGTTGCCCAAGCTGGAGTGCAGTGACTGGATCACAGCTCACTGTAACCTCAAACTCCCAGTCTCAAGTGATCCTCCAGCCTTGGGCTTCCAAAGCACTGGGATTAGCAGGCATGAGCCACAGTGCACAGCCTAATTTTTTGATTCACATTTATCTAGTCTTCATTTCCAAACAGCAATCTTTAAGAGGCCATAAAGTAAAGGAAATAACTAGCTTTTTACCTAAATTAGACTTCAGAATGCTAACAATGAAAGAACAAGTTTCATATCAAAACTTGCTCATCAATAGCAGGGAACCAATATCTTGAAATAACTATAAAAGGAATTAAATCACAGGTTATTGCAATTAGAATGCTGTTTCAAATATACTTGATTAATTAACTACATGAATGCACATCTCCCAAGTGTAAAAATTTTAATTTGAAAAATCAAAAGCTCATATGGTAATCAAATGTACAAATAAAAACTGCAAAGTATATGAGAAATACTTGAGACTTGTTTAAGAAGAAAAACCTGAATGCAATATTTCCATTTGAGACTAAGAGCAAAATCAAGATATAGACAAACAGATTAAATATTTTAGAAGCAGAACATTATGAATAGTGAAAAAATAACTTTTTCCTTTAAAAGGGACTACAGTTAAGAGCTAAAAATCCTAAATTATTTCCACATTTTAGTAGACTTAAGCAGATCACAACAGATCAGTACTAAAACTACACTTCTAGAGTGTTAATTATATGACTAAATTGACACATAAATGTCAGTTGCTGAGCTCCTAAGTGTTTAAGTTGATCACTTGAAAATTGAAGTTCAAGGTCATTTTTCATGTGAACATCTAAGACCTATAATTTAGAACAGTGAGTTATAGTATAAGGTACTAAAAATAATGTCTTTAAGGGGATAATAATGTCATAGTCTCCCAATTTTCCTCATGAGAAAGTTCAAGAATCTGAAAAAATAACCTCTATTCCCCATGGCATACATAGATGAAGTATTGTATTAGTCAGAGTTCTCCAAAGAAACAGAACCAATAGAATGTATATGTATATAGAAAGAGACTTATTAGGCCGGGCACAGTGGCTCACGCTTGTAATCCCAGCACTTTGGGAGGCCGAGGTGGGCGGATCATGAGGTCAGGAGATGGAGACCACGGTGAAACCCCGTCTCTACTAAAAACACAAAAAAATTAGCCAGGCGTAGTGGCGGGCGCCTGTAGTCCCAGCTACTCGGAGAGGCTGAGGCAGGAGAATGGCGTGAACCTGGGAGGCGGAGCTTGCAGTGAGCCGAGATTGTGCCACTGCACTCCAGCCTGGGTGACAGAGTGAGACTCCACCTCAAAAAAAAAAAAAAAAAAAAAAAAAAGAAGAAATAAGAGACTTATTATAAGGAGTTGCTTCACAAGATTATGGAGGCTAACAAGTCCCAACATCTGCAGGGTGAGATGGCAAGCTGGAGACCCAGGAGGGTTGATGTTGTAGTTCCAGTTTGAGACCAAAAGCCTGAGGACCAAAAAAGCTGATGGTGTCATCCAATCTGAAGACTGAGAGGCTGGAGAAACAGAAAGAACTGATGTTTCATTTTGAAGATAGGTAGGCAGGAAATTTTCCTACTAAGGAGAGGGTCAGTCTTTTGTTATATTCAACTGATTGGATGAGGCCTACTCACATTAGGGAGGGTAATTTGCTTTACACAATCTACTGATTTATACTAATCTCACCCCAAAACATCCTGACAGACACACCCAGAGTAATGTCTGATCAAATGTCTGGGCACCCTGTGGCCCAGTCAAGTTGACACATAAAATCAGCCATAACAAGTATGATGACTGGAGTAACTGGTCACACTTTCTCCACTCAGGTGTCCATTGCATTGAAGCAGTAGCAGTAGCACAGGGGGAGGGGGGAGTTACAACATGGTCTAAGTTGTCAAACTGTCTGTGTTTGAATCCTGTCTCCTTAACTTATTCCTGGTGATCTTGGACAAGTTTTTGCTATGTGTTTCTGATTCTTGATTAGTAAATTATGGATAACAATGGGTCCTACCTCATACTATTAATGTTGTGAAGAATAAATAAGACATTACATATAAACCACCTAGAAGAATAACTAGCACATAGTATGGATTCCCCAATAATGCATTATAGTACACAAAATTCCTTGAAATAAAATTCTTTTCAAAAATCATTGCTTCAACATATTCTCCCGCCTTTAAAAATCATTGCTTCAAAATAATAAGAACCATGTATGACAAACTCACAGTCAATATCCTACTGGTTGGCAAAAAGTTGAAAGCACTCTCTCTAAGAACCAGAATAAGACAAGAATGTTCGCTCTCATCACACCTACTCAACACAGTACTGAAAGTCCTAGCCAGAGCAATCAGGCAAGAGAAAGAAACAAATAATATCCAAGTTGGAAAAGAGGAAGTCAAATTATGTTTGCTGATGACATGACCGTATACCTAGAAAACCCTAAAGGCTTCTCCAAAAGACTCCTAGACTTAATATATGACATCAATAAAGTTTCAGAATACACAATTAATATCCAAAAATCAGAAGCATTTCTATAAACGAATAACTTTTGACCTGAGAACAAAATCAATAACTCAATCTCATTTACAATGGACACACACACACTCAATAAAATACCTAGGAATACATTTAACCAAGGAGGTGAAAGATCTCTACAAGGAGAACTACAAAATGCTGATAAAAGAAATCATAGATGACACAAGCAAATGAAAAAACATCCTATGCTCATGGCTTCAAAGAATTGATATTGTTAAAATGACCATACTGCTCAAAGCAGTGTGCAGAGTCAATGCAATCCCTAATAAAATACCAATGTCATTTTTCACAGAATTAGAAAAAAAAATCCTAAAGCTCACGAAGAACCAAAAAAGGGCCTGAATAGCCAAAGCAATCCTAAGCAAAAATAACAAAGCTGCAAGCATCACATTGTCCCTCTTCAAATTATACTACAAGGCTATAATTACTATGACAGCATGGTACTGGTACAAAAATAGACCTATAGATCAATGAAACAAAATAGAGAACACAGAAATAAAGCCACTTGCCTAGAACCAACTGATCTTTGACAAAGTTAACAAAAATAAACAATGGGGAAATGACAGCCTATTCAATAAATGATGTTGGGAAAATTGGCTAGCCATACTCAGAAGAATGAAATTGGACCCTTATCTCTCACCATATGCAAAAATTAACTGAAGGTGGATTAAAAAGTTAAATGTAAGACCCAAAACTATAAAAATCCTAGAAGAAAACCTGGAAAAAACTCTTGTGGACATTGACCTAGGGTAAGAATTTATGATGAAGATCCCAAAAGCCAATGAAACAAAAACAAGAATAGACTAATTGGACTTAAACTAAAAAGCTTTTGCACATTTGGGAGGCTGAGGTGGGCAGATCATGAGGTCAGGAGATTGAGACCATCCTGGCTAACACGGTGAAACCCCGTCTCTACTGAAAATACAAAAAATTAGCTGGGTGTGGTGGTGGGCACCTGTAGTCCCAGCTACTTGGGAGGCTGAGGCAGGAGACTGGCATGAACTTGGGAAGCAGAGCTTTCAGTGAGCCGAGATCACACCACTGCACTCCAGCCTGGGCGACAGAGCGAGACTCCTTCTCAAAAAAAAAAAAAAAAAAAAAAAAATCAACAGAGTAAATGGACAACCTACAGAATGAGAGAAAATATTTGCAAATTATGCTAATATCCAAAAATCTACAAGGAACTCAAACCACTCAACAAGAAAAAAACAGACAATCCCGTTAAAAAATGGGCAAAAGACATGAACAGACATTTCTCAAAAGAAGACTACAAGTGACCACCAACCGCATGAAAAAATGCTGAATATCACTAATTATCAGAGAAATATAAATTAAAACTGCAAATGAGATACCATTTCACATTAGTCAGCATGGCCATTATTAAAAAGTCAAAAAATAATAGATGTTGGTGTAGATGTGGACAAAAGGTAATGTTTATACATTGTTGGTGGGAATGTAATTTAGTTAAATCTCTATGGAAAACAGTTTAGAGTTTCTCAAAGGACTAAAAACAGAGCTACCATTTGACACAGCAATCTCACTGCTGGGTATCTATTCAAAGGAAAAGAAATTATTAGTCCCAGCCTTCCCTTCTCCTCTCCATGTAGGAAAAGCTATGTATTTGGAAAACTGGATTTTGGGTTTTGCTTATATCAAGTCAGGCAAATGTGCAAGAGGAGGGAGAGAAAGAAGGGAAGTGGGGGCAAAACAAAATTTTTTGAGCTGAGTATCCAGGTTGAGTGAGTCGTGGGGAAACGAAGGTCTAGAGGATCTGCAAAGTGTAGGGGTACTACTTGGGGTAGGCTGGCCTGTTATTCACACTTCATCTCATCTCTTCCTGCTTCAGGCTCCCCTCCTGCTTTATCCTACTGCCTTTGATTTTGCTGAAGTGTGAGTTCAAGCTTTGGTGCCTTGCTGTACTTGCATTTGTCGCCTCATTTCTTTGAACAGACTTACAGCTAGATTCCCTCCTGGCTTGGTACAGTCACTGATCTCTGTTATTGAATGAACTATCTCTGGTATGTCTTCAGAAATGACCTTCCTCCTATGACCCCCCACCCCAATAATGCTAGCAGCCTGAGCTGGGAGCAGAGCACCCAGGTCTCACCTCCCAAGCCCTGGCCTCAGGTGTGCTGGGTGTTAGAGTAAGAACAAAGCTTAGTTGATGTTAATTACTTGATAAGTTTGTACAATAATGATATCTTATGTATTGTTACCTGTGGCTTACATTTACAATTATTTTCTGATATCTTACTATAAAACAAATAGCATTTAGGATGATTAAAGGTGAGAGAAGCTGAAGGGCAAAATATTAGTCAAGTGGTGAATTACAAAGGCTTATAACAGGAATGGCTCCAAATGGAAATTGGTGTGTCAGAAAGATACCTATAAAGAAAATGAGCAAGGTCTGGTAACCACAAAGGTAAGGGGGGGGCAAAATAGTACTGTGAGGTTTTAATAAAAATCTCACAAAACCTGTTGTAAGATTTTACAAGGTGTAATGGCAGGACAGTGGCATGACTGTTGAATATGATGGCAGAGGGTGGCAGATTTGGTAGAGACTAAAACTGATTCAACAAAATTTGTGTTTGCCATGGTCAGTTTGACCCAATGATGGTAATATGTTGCAAAATTGGGTCTATGCTGGAGGTAGAAAAGAACATAAGCAGATTTATTTGATTATCTTTCTAAATGTTCCTTGAAACTACAGGATGAGAATGTTCCCTCAGTAGAGAAAAGGGAAAACACTATAGTTGCTTCAATGCTATGCCTCTGAAGAGATGGCCAAACAATTCTGATTTATGGAGAGCAACATAAAATCTTTTTTAAAAAGATACCATGTTTTCTAAAATTCCAACAAAGGCAAGAAAGCAAAATAAACTTTAGTTGACCTTTTGCAAGAACTATCATTAAAAGAGGTTTCTGGACTTAGTTGAGGGCAGTTTGTTTATATGAGGGAAATGGCCATGGATTGTCACCTACTGTGTGAGTAAATGTCTATTTTTTATTCAGATTTCAGAAATAAACTGTTGCTCATGCCTAATAATGTCTTCTATGAGGTTTAACAATGTAGGTGAGGGAGAGGATCAATTTCACAAGCTAAGAAAAATCAAATGTTATGCCAAGTCAGGACACATCCTTCTGAAGTGTTGCTATTGATTCTATGGATTACAGGACTAACTTGCATGCTAAATAAGGTAGAATCTTTCAGAGTTTCAGTCTTGCACTCAGATTCTAGTATTTTCTGATGGTAACACATTTGGAAGGGAGAGTCAAGTTGCTGGGTTTAGCTTTGACTTACTCCTTTGCATGATCTGTGAAGTTCATAAAGGGATATCTATTTTAAAAGATTTTCAAAATGACATTTATTACATGTGTCTGTGTGCAAGGCTTTATGTTGGGTGCTTTTGCTAAAGGGGTAAAGATTTTAAAAATACCATTCTTTTACCGTGTAAACAGGAAAGATTTGGAGTGGGTGGATTAGTCAGCGGACAGAACAGGGCAAAGCATTTGGGGATGAAGACTTATTATGGAAGTACGAAGTGAGAGAAATGACATTTCTTGGCTCTGTTCCCAGTATTGTTTGCCGGACGCAGTTTGCATGTGAAACAGGCAGCATTCACACCCAAAAGTACAACCTTCTAATCAACTGGTAGTGCTTTTAAGATTATGTGTGTTAGTGTTTCAAAAATCAAAATTCCAAAGGGTTTTATTAACCTTTGATATACTTGCCAAAGGCAAACATAAAAAAAAAACCAATCCCGAAGAGCCTCACCATTTTCCTTATTGTTATCTATGTAAGATGAATATGCTTTTCCAAAAGCAAATCAGTAACTTTTTCTTACTTTGTTTTGAAGACTAACATGGTGCACTCTCGATTATCAAATCTGTCCTGAAATAATTATCAGTGAGTCATGAAATGACCTTCTTAAACTGAGTCTATGTCACTTGATCTGTGTTTCCAAACTGTAAGGTTAATTTTCCATGTCCTTGAACCTTAGTCATGTTAAGTTAGGCTACAGAAAAAAACGGGGAAAACAAATGAAATCCTCTACATAATCCTAGAGATGCTTACTCAGAGGTTTCAAGGATGGTATGAAAATCATTGCAAACTTGTTTACATTAAAATTCTCAGTAAAAATTTGGAATTGCAGTAACTGAGGAAAACAGGAAAGGCAGGCTTTTGTAGACACTTAACCTCCTTTGTAGCTTTCAATGGCAGAGTATCAGAAGAAATAACACAGGTCATTTGTTGAGAATTTTAAGAAGAATGTTTTTAACATTAAAATTTAATGTATTATCTACAATTGCTAGATAAGATTACCACTACTGTGGTAACTGGCAAGAAACAATGAGAGTAGAGGTGTGAAGAAAATTGGAATATAAGAGAGAACTGACAAGTTTACAATATTAAAAATGATATTAGGGTGGGCATGGTGGCTCATGCCTGTAATTCCAGCACTTTGGGAGGCTGAGGTGGGCAGATCACTTGAGGGTCAGGAGTTTGAGACCAGCCTGGTCAACATGGTGAAACCCTGTCTCTACTAAAAATACAAAAATTAGCCAGGTGTGGTGGCACACACCTGTAATCCCAGCTACTCGGGAGGCTGAGGCAGGAGAACTGCTTGAACCCCAAAGGTGGAGGTTGCAGTGAACCAAGATCACATCATTGCACACCAGCCTGGGTGACTTCGTCTCAAAAAAAAAAAAAAAAGAAAAGAAAAGAAAAATGTTAGTGAGGACAAAAATGTCCACTTTAACACAAGGGAAAACATTTTCTGTGTCTAAATGAAATAAAAATGAAATGGCTTCCCCAGATCAAAAAGCCTAGACAAATGATTCAAGCTAAGCCCTGATCCTGTTTCTGAATTCCAACTCAGGCATAGCTTAAGAGTTACAGTAACTCTTCTAAATTCATCAGAGGAGAGAGTTGAAACATGTTAAGACTTTGATTTAAGAAGCTTTTCAATTTTAAAATTTATAACTAGTTAAGTAACTGTCCATGGAATTGGTTTTTCAAGAGAATATTTATTCTTTATTAATAAGTTAGAAGTCACCATGAATCAGACCATCATTCTGAAATATTGCCAACCAGCATCTGTTTCCTTTCCTTCCTTTCCTTCCTTCCTTCCTTCCTTCCTTCCTTCCTTCCTTCCTTCCTTCCTTCTTTCTTTCTTTCTCTTTCTTTCTTTCTTTCTTTCTTTCTTTCTTTCTTTCTTTCTTTCTTTCTTTCTTCTTTCTTTCTTTCTTTCTTCTTTCTTCTTCTCCATGTTAATCTTCTCTGTATCGTTCACATTTTAGTGTATGTGCTGTCCAAGGCCTCCTTCTCAAACTAATGTGGGAGAAGGCAATCAGGGAGGGGCCAGACAGCCTCGTCCTCACTCGCATGGTTGCACGGAATTACGAAGAGCTGGGTGCACTCCTCCTGCTGCCCTGGGCTGCCATGACCAAGTCCTGTATTCCTTATATGGATGCCAGTAGTGTGCTCCTCAAAGGTCTGTGCTCTGTGGTATTGCGCCAGCTCAGCATTGGCTGTTCTCTAGGGAAAAAATTGTGAAACTTCACAAACCTGAGTTAGGATTAGAGACTACAGCTGCCAAGTCATAGTTCATGGTTGAGTGCCGACAGTAAACACCCAAGAAAGCGTGTATCAGGATGAAGGACATCTTACTGATTCGAATTTCCAGTGTCGGAAAGGTGAAGTTTTCCCTCCCAACCCCTCACACTCGTTAAAGAGTAACCCCCCATCCTTTGAAAAGAAATGAACTGTTAAGCAACGATGATTTGAAATTCAGATGGGAAAGTTTCTGGAATAAGGTTAAAAAAATCCACCTTCAGGAACAAAAAAGAAATAAAGCATTTAAATCAATGATGAATGAAAATATAATTTGGGATGAAGAAAATCATAGGATATGAAAATAGGGAAAGAAACACTGAAATATTAGAAAAATACAGAATATAGCAAAGAGAAAATAATTCTACAAATTTAAATATTGCTATAATTCAGTTTCTTCTTATTTTTGCCCTTTTAAGTATTCACTAAATTTGAAATATTTCTATTGATGTTCAATTTAATATTTTTACTGGCAACTTAAACTCTTGGCTAAACTTCCCAGAGCTATTTATGGACATTTTCCCTTGCCTGCCTATAAAAACACATCACTGGAGTATTTTTAACAGCAAAGTCTGTATGAGACAGTCTACTTTCCTGACCTGTCAGATACTCATGGCTGTTTCTAAGCAGCCTCATTTGTAAGGCCTTGTGGATTTTTGTCCAATTGGTGTCATTTCAATTTAAAAAAATGTAGCGGTATATTCATTAAGAATACACTACCTATGGCTAGAATTCTACTTTACAAAATTCCATGCCACTGCAGGCATTTTTGTTACTTCCAGAAATAACTGTTAAAGCTAAGTGATCCTCAAGGAAGGATTTGCCGTCTCTTTGATAAAACTGAAGTTGTAGACATGTTCTTTTTCTGCAAGCTGTAGCATGGTTTACATGTAAGGAGTGGAGAGCAACAATAACAAAAAGAAGTGTAACCTCATCTTTTTCAAATAAAATGGGCTATGGGGGGTGTTTCTGAAAGGTTATAAAATATTATTCTCTACCTCTACACAGGAATGTATTCACATCATATACATCAGAAATGGCAAATTAAGGTTCATGGCAAGCGCCAATTGATTTTCACTGATTAATTGCTAGTAGCTGCCTGAAGCATCATATTGAGGAAAGTTCAGAGGTTTAGTTCAGTTTCAGGTCGAAAAAAATGCCATCCTTTCAACATTTTCAAGAATTAAAAAAAAAACGAATTTAGAGGAGTTATGGTCATGCTTGGCAGGAAGAAATAGTCTAGTCAGCACAGAGATACATGTGTCACCCACTAAAGAGTATTATTGTTTTGGACAAATAGACTAATTTAAAAAAATTAAAGGTCTCTAAGATGTTTGGAAAGGCTGTTATGTTAGTCACTGACAACTTAGTAGTAATTATTTAAATAATCTAACTTCTCACTGAGATCAGTTGAGCTGTGGGAATGGCATGGGGCATGATTATGGGAGAAGAGAAGGAGTGACAGGTTGTGGGCAGGAGACAGCAGAAGGCTTCCTAAAATGTCAAATTCTTTTGAGAGACTTTAACTCCATAGATTGCCAATGTCTTATCTAGGTCACTGATGAAAATGTCAGACAGAACCAAGCCTTGATTTGACACCTGCTAAACATTATTTATGTCCTAAGGCTGACATCAAACTATCTGTAACCATTCTATTTATAAGTTTCCTGAGCACCCTTCTGCATTTCCAGATCTAAAGTGCAGTAGCGCTCTCAGCACTTAGCTGATCAATTTGCCTGCAAATACAGTGCTGTGAATTAGCATAGGAATATTCTTTCTGTGACTCTGTGTACTTTCATCTATAATTTAGGGGGTGGTGGAAATTGTATGAGACAGAGCTTGAAGAGACGTGTGGTTTAGCTATAGCTTACCCTAGTTAATTGTGTAATTTTGTGCAAATCACTTAATCCCTCCAGACCTCAGAAAATGAAGGTTAGCCCAGATCAGCACTTGCCAACTCTGCCCTCCAAATTCCAGAGAGTTCTACTTACTGACGAGGGCCCACAGATGCATATGTAAACCAGACTTGCCAGTGTGAAAGACTGTGGAGTTAGCATGTTCAAAAGAGGACCTTGTACCTAAAAAGATGAGAAGCACTGGGGTAGGTTCCAGACAAGCTTCTATATCTCTCTGTCAGCCTTTGACCCATAGAACCCTTTTCTGTATTTAACAAGAATGTGTATATTTAACAAGGATAAGAACAATCACTTCTGTTGTATAGAAAAGTAGCAACACATAGAAAAGTATAATTAATTAATTTTCCCTATCTTACATGATGGCTTCTTAATTGACATAGGAATTGAATGCTGTCTTTTGAGTAAGTTTATTTTCTTCAGTTTAGTACTGCACAGGATCTTATTATATTTAATATCTTACCTTGATAACAGTTAAACTAGCATGAATGTTTAATTAAATTAAATACATAATCATTTTATTTTATTTAATTTAAAGTTTGTCCTTCAGTTGATCACTTCCAATGAGAAGCAGGGGCAGAATGTATGTACAGTAAGTGACTTTGGTACAAGATAGAATTTGACTTTTCCCAGAATTAAGTGGTGGAGTTTCACTGTCAGCTAACATGAGCTATGGAATCTTAGCTCTCTTCAGAGCTACATGACTCCAGATACTCTTTTAATTTGCCAGGAGATATTTAATCTATGATGTCAAAACTCACAGGAAATTCAAGCTAAAGAATGCGTGTTACGTACTCATTAGGACACCAGAGAAATTTTTTCAGGTCATACTGACACACTGTATGTGGAACTGACATCTTTGAGAGATCAAACTTTCATGGATATTTTAAAAATGTGAACCCTGGTAAATCTTCACAAGAAGATCATATGTAAGCAGCTACACACAAACTTAGATTAGGTTTGTTAACTGACGAATGCCAGAAACTGTGGTCTTTCTTAATTGTATGCAGAAAGATACACATTTTCCATTTCTGAGAGTTTATGAGGTATTAAAAAAAGTCAAATGAGAAAATAGGATGTTTCCATCTTACAACTGGATATCTGGTGGGATAATACACAAATTCAACAATTCCCTCTTTGCACACCCCAGACCTTGTGGGGTACGTAAGGGGTAGACCATGAGTTTACATCAGGGGTTCATGAACCTGCTTAGGCAATGAGCCTTAACTGTTAACTGGCTAAATATTATATTTTGTATATTTGTACTTCTATCTATCTTTTACATGTACGCTGTTGTGGTTAATACAATACTAATTCATTAAAAGGTGTTACTGAAATTATAGTATCTTTTTTATACTATCTTTTTGATGTTATAGATATATTAACCTCCAATTTTAAGAGCTCAAGAATTATCACATAGATGTCTGTGAAATTTTGCTTGTAAAGGGTTCTCATTTCGAAAGGTTGGGAACCACTCTCTTAATAGATTCGGGTAAAGTGACAGGCTGCTGGAAAGCTATTTTCAGCAAAAGGGCTCTCTTGTCGCAGCTGCCTGTGTGCTAAGATAAAGGGCAAAGTGTGACTTGAGAAGAAGCAATCTTAACTAGCGTTTGCCAGGCCACAGACTAAATTTTACTTGTGTGCATAGTACTTGGTGTGAGAAATGACATTTCTCCCAAATCTCAGGCGTCAGCTTGTTTCAGTTATTTGGCCAAAACAGCAATAAAAATACATAGGTTCTAAATGTTCTATTCAAACTCACACTCCTAGGCATTATATTACACCTCTGAGTCACTGGGATTTCAAGGTTAGTGAAACAACGTAACAGATATTTGCTATGGGAGGAAGAAAATAATCAAGTATTAGCTGGAAGAAATACTGAACAACTTTAGGTATAGGAAGTTTCGCGTAAGAGAAACTGGTTGTGGCAAGCGAGGAGGCTACCGCCCTCTAGTGGTGTCCTCTCTACTTCTCAGGCACTTCAGCATATCCCGGAGAAGTTGCCTCTTTTATTTTTTTTTTTAAGTTTACCACCTATTGCCAATCCCATCTTCACATCACAAAAGGCTTTCATCTCCCTTGTTAAAGGCACATATTCTCATTGTATTTTTATATATTAGTGGGTTGTGTTCATTGCTATAAAAAATTTTTACATTTAACAAAATGTGAAAGGTACTAAGATAGTTCTAGTTCTTACTCCCGAAGAAGCCTGCAATATAGGTGATGATAAGTACAAAGATAAAATTTATGGTACATCTTTTCCCATCGAGGTCAAAGAGTAATTATATATATATACATATGTGTGCGTGTGTGCGTGTGCGTGTATATATATATATATATATATATTTTTTTTTTTTTTTTTTTTGAGGCAGAGTTTCACTCTGTCACTCAGGCTGGAGTGCAGTGGCATGATCTTGGCTCTCTGCAGCCTCAACCTCCCGGGGTGAAGTGATCCTCCCACCTCAGCCACCCGAGTAGGTAGGGCTACAGACACGTGCCACCACACCTGGCTAATTTTTAAAATTTTTGTAGAGATGGGGTCTCGCTATGTTGCTGGTCTTGAACTGCAGGCCTCAAGCAATCCTGCCACCTTGGCCTCCCAAAGTGCTGGAATTATACACATGAGCTGCTGTGCCTGGCCAGTAATTGTATCTTATTTACTAGAAAAATAATCATTTGATCTTACATGCTTGACTCACTGGTCATTGGGATGATTTTCAGTATTTTCAGCTGCAATTTTTAAAAAAGAAAATCATAACGTGAGAGGAGTTACGGTGTTAAATAAAACTAGTGTAGGTGTGTGTGATGGGGGAGGATGGCAAAGGGGGAGGAGAAGATTCCTGTCTGAGCCGTGTCCCTTATTTACACCTGTTCTTAAACTGTCATATTTACTTATTGCCTTGCTTGTAAGAAGATGAAAGGTGGTTAAGCTGTCACTGACAGGCTTATTTTCCATGTATTAAAATGACATTACATGACTAATTGTTGGTGTAATGACCTAATTATTAAAGAGCCTGCTGTCATGTACATGAGTGTCCAGAAAAATGTCTGGATTCCCAGTCGATTTATATCTTATGACTTCAAATTCCTTGATCTCTAAGGGTGAAGTGTATGCTAGGAACAGGAATAGAGGTTTTGGAATTGTTTCTATAACCAAGATCAGTAAATTCTCATCGTGTAAGTGAAAGAGCATCATTTGTACTAAATACCACATTCATTTGTGCATCCACATATGATAGGGCTGCGTAATGGCGGCAAGAGAATCCTAAAACAAGTCACTCTAACAGATTTCAAAATATCCCTAAACATTTAAAAAATTTTGCCCATGTCTACAGTGAGTCTTTTTAAAATTTATATATATATATATATATACTTAATTTTAAAATATTTTTAGAGCCTGGTCTTTGAAAAATATTTGAAGGTAAACTGACTTACAATATGGTCTGACTTTGACCTCATAAAGTTTCTGAGGAAGTTAGTTGATTTTATAGGATAAATATGAACTGATTGTGTGATATTACAGGGAAAAAATCCAATGTAGACATTGCCTGCATTAATATAAGTATGGTATTTAGATCAGTGCTGTACTCTACCCTGGTCAGACACATGTGAAATACTGTTCTCTATTCTGGGCATCAGAGTTTAACGATATCGACAAACTACATAGTATTCGGCAGCAGGAAATATGGGAAGCCATATGAAGAATACTTAAACAAACTGGGGAAATTACTTCTAAAATACTAAAGATGTAGTGATGCTTTAGCTCTTTTCAAATATATGAACGACTGTGCTGTAAAGGGAAAGGCGATGTGGGAGGAAACAGGTATTGAGTCTAAATCTATCGTTTTAAAGTTTCATTATTTTCTATGTGTAATTTGTCTTGAATTTGTTCCTTTCCATTCCTCTCATGTAATATGTTTCATATATTTGTCCCAGTCCTCCTATTTTCAATGTTCGTACTTTAATTTGGATTATTGTATTAAATGTATATCTGGTTTTTACTGCTCATCCCTGCCCTCACCCAGCTTTAATTCTGATACTAAATGATCCATCCTAAAATATTCTTGATATCATGAAAGTATAATTTGAATTTATGTCTGACGTTTAAAAGTCCTCATTCATAATTTATGCTGATTTTACTTATTTAGTCTTATTTTCTAGAATTCCCGGTGGGCTATCTACTATACTTAAGTTCGTTCCTTCACTATCCCGCACCTGTCATGTTCTTTGTCAGTCTGTGCCTTTTCTCAGGTTGTATCCCTTAACTACTCATTTCTAAACCTCTGTCCAGAGATTCCTCTTCATGCATCAAATTCCTGTCTATTCTCGGAGAGCCATTACATGCCATTCTTTCCTTTAGGCCCTTTGTAAACTATTGTAGCCATAATAATTTTGTCTCATAATTCCTATAGCCTATTTTGATTATACTATAATTTTTAATACTTGATTTTTTAATAAGATGTACCTACAAAATAATACCTATTCCATGACATTGCTCATCAACCTTATTCTAGTCAAATGTTATAATTTTAGAGTATTTTGTTGCAGTAATGGCCACGATTTGTCCAAGCCTCCTTGTATCCATGACCTTGGATAGATCCTCCTATAATGACTGTGGATCTGGCCATTTGACATAATTTGGCCAAAGAGACAATAATCAAATGTGATACCAAAAAACCTGAAAACTGTTATGCACTGGGGCTTGCCTTCTCTTGCTTCTTGTGAGAACCCTAATACACTTAAGTGAAAAAGCTGATGAAAACATGTAGCCCAACCATCTCTGTCTCCCAATTCAGGGCCAATACTAACCAAGAGCCAGCACCAATTGCCAGACATGAGTGTGGCTGTCCTAGAACCACTAACCCCCAGCCAACCCAACCAGCAGATGCAGCTGAATGTCTGAGCCCAGGAAAGACCAGCAGAAGAACTGGCCAACTGACATTGCCAGCTGGCATTGCTAACTCACAGAATTGCTAGCTAGAAAAATAAATGTTGTCTGAAGTCCTAAGTTTAAGAGTGGCTTATTTTGCAGCAAAATATGACTAATGTAAGGGTTATTTATTAGCCAGTTTTTATGGGGTATTAGATTTGCTTCAGCTTCTATACTGTGTGTAATTTTAGAAAAAGAACCATGACATCTTTTCTAAAATTTCAAGATTTTAGACAGTGCTAGGTTCATAATTGATATTTGATAAAGAATAATTTTAATATTGTTTTCTTGGTACCATGAGGATGAGATTAACAATCTTTACACACAATATCATCTGAATTTTCTTTTCTCTTTTCTTTCTTTCTTTTTTTTTTTGAGACAAGGTCTCACTCTATTGCCCAGGCTGGAGTGCAGTGGCATGATCTCAGCTCACTGTAACCTCCGCCTCCCGGGCTCAAGCGATTCTGCCACCTCAGCCTCCTGAGTAGCTGGGACCACAGGCACACACCACAACATCTGGCTAGTTATTTTTATTTTTATTTGTAGAGATGGGGTTTCACTATGTTGCCCAGGCAGGTCTCAAACTCCTGAGCCTAAGTTATCTGCCCACTCCCAAAGTGCTGGGATTATAGGTGTAAGCCACTATGCCTGGCCATCATCTGCATTTTCTAATTTTAGGTAAAATAAATCTTTTTGAAGAGGGCAAAGGACATGAACAGATACTTTTCAAAAGAAAACATACAATGTGGCCAACAAGCATATGAAAAAAAGCTCGATATCACTGATCATTAGGGAATTGCAAATCAAAACCACAATGAGATACCATCTCACACCAGTCAGGATGGCTATTACTAAAAAGTCAAAACAAAATAACAGATGCTGGTGAAGTTGCAGAGAAAAGGAGATGCTTATACACTATTGGTGAAACTGTAGATTAGTTCAACAATTGTAGGAAGCAGCGTGGCAATTCCTCAAAGAGCTAAAAACAGAACTACCGTTCAACCCAGCAATCTCATTACTGGGTATGTACCCAAAGGATATTAATTGTTCCACCAAAAAGATGCATGCACGTGTATGTTCATTGCAGCACTATTCACAATAGAAAAGACATGGTATCAATCTAAATGCACATCAATGGCAGATTTGATCATGAAAATGTGGTACATATACAGCACGGAATACTATGCAGCCATAAAAAAGAACAAGATCATGTCCTTTGTAGGAACATGGATGGAGCTGCAGGACATTATCTTTAGCAAACTAATGCAGGAACAGAAAACCAAATACCACATGTTCTCACTTATAAGTGGTAGCTAAAAGATGGGAACACATGGACGCAAAGAGGGAAACAACAGACACTGAGGCCTACTTAAGGATGGAGGGTGGGAGGAGGGAGAGGAGCAGAAAAAATAATTATTGGGTACTAGACTTAGTACATGATGAAATAATCTGTACAATAAACCCCCACGACATGAGTTTGACTATCTAACAAACATCTACATGTACCTCTGAACATAAAATATAAGTTTTAAAAAAGAAAAGCCAAAAACAACAAAAAAAGATAATTTTTTTTTTAAAAAGATATGGAATTCATGATATGCATATACTGGATTGGTCCTCCAATTTCCAAGAAGTTTCTGTAAAGAACAATACTACTGAGACAATTGGCAAGATCGGAATGTGGGATGCATATTAGATAATAGTAATTCATCGATGTCAAATTTCTTGAATTTTGTAATTACACCATGATGCCATAAAAGAAAGATTCAACAAGATACCATACTAAATTTACTACTACTAAGTGCACATATGTGTACATATACACACATATATATGGAGAGGGGAAAGAGAAAGAACAGTTATAATGAAATGCTAAGAATTTGGTGACTCTTATGTAAAAGGTAAAAGATGAGTTGTACCATTCTTGTACCTTTTCAGTACATTTGGAATTTTTATTTGAAAGGAAAAGAAAAAAAAAAGGTAAGAGCCACTACTCACCAAGTAATTTAAACATTTCATTTATAAAAGATCTAGGTCACTGTTTTTCAGAATGAAAGGTCTATTAGACACCAAGAATGAGTTGCCAGTTACTCCATCAACTCCACTGTCATCATTCATTATCCGAAAGCATTTACTCTTCAGTCCACTGTGGAGTATTAGGGAGGAAAAAGCAAGGAAGTGTTCAGTGAGTGCTGTAGACTGAGTGGCCAGCAATGAATGTGGGAATCTTTAGTTAGAAAATCAGATTTTCTAACACATGCAAAATTTACAAGTAGATTCTAAGAATAAATGATTTCTAATATTATTCTTAGAAATAATGTAGTGTTAGGCCATGTGCAGTGGCTCACGCCTGTAATCTTACCACGTTGGGAGGCCAAGGTGGGCAGATCACTTGAGTTTAGCAATCTGAGACCAGCTTGGGCAATATGTCAAAACCCCGTCTTTGCAAAATATACAAAATTTATCCGGGCGTTGTGGCGCGGTGCCTATGGGGCTGAGGTGGGAGGATCTTGTGGTGAGTCGAGATTGAGCCACTGCACTCCAGCCTGGATGACAGAATGAGACTCTGTCTCAAACAATAGTGTAGTATTGACCTACTCTTCTGCTCTAAAATGAGGTCTCACTGCAGTGGAGAGCTATCTACTCGGCAATTAGTAAGTGATAAAAGATGAGGGAATGGTGCTGCAATTTTTTTTCCCCTGGGGCAGGACAAGCAAAATTTAAACTTAAACCATTCAGTTATCTCCTTTGTTACGAGCACTTTTCTCTGCTGACTGAGCTGTGGGATCCTCTGGAATATAGCATAGTGACCCCACTTAAAACTTATCTGACATTCTCTGACTTCATTACTATTGTATTTGTGTACACATAAGAAAACACCATTTTCTGGAAAAACTCTGGAATGCTACAGACTAATTTGAGATATTTACTATTTCAAGAGAAACATTTTCTTTTTTACAGAAACTTTAATTACAAGCTGTTAAAGATACTATTTTATTAAAACAGACAACAAAAACAAGCAAAACAATCTGAAATGAGGCAAATGCTCAGTTTCAAATGCCGTAAGAGGATGAATGGTTATATTAGGTGTTTTAGGCATTGATTGAAACATCTTTTTCAAAGTATTGATTTTAGTAGGAAGTACAGATTTAAAGGATTAATTAATTTTGTGTATATGATAGAGACTGGACTCAGAAATAGTAGTCTCTTTCCTAGATAGATATTCTTAAATATAAAAATTGAATTCAAAGATAGAAATATTAAGCTTCACTGAAGTTGACACAATTTGGGGGGGAAAGGGATAAATATATAGCCCAGTAATAAAATTATTGGTTAAATAAAGGTCAGGGAGAGGAAATTCTAGTTAAAATGGTACTTTCTTTAAAAGTATGCTATGCTTTCAGTTGCTGATGCAAACTATAGCCAGATAAGATAAAACCTTCCTGTTCCTTTTCTATCTACGCCTTGTGTTGAACGCAAAGGCAAACAAATGGCTTTGAAAGTGCTGTAATCATTACTCAACATCAGTTATCAAAATCATAATCAGAACACACTTTCATGAAAACTCTCTTAACATAGACAAGTCCAAAGTATGTAGCTCTAATAAGAATAAGCTATGATTAAGTATACAGAGAAAACTCTCTTAAGAAAAAAATAATGTTTCCCATTTTGATTTAAAAAATATTTACCCTGTAACTGGAACTGGGGTAGGGGAGGAAAATGTTTCTCTTCAAATGCTAAAAAATTTAATTTCTTATATGATTTTGCAGTTTTCCCCCTTGTATAAATAAGAGAACGAAATTGCAATGCTTGTTATTTTAATGTAGATCTTACTCTTTCCAGCAGAGCCCAGGGGCCCACACACTTAACTGTCCCTGGTTCAGTTTTATTCCTTAGCACTTCATATAGTTGCTGGTTGGAAGTAATGAGGTAAGTCCTGGCTTCTTCCTATTTATAGAACTGAGGCAATGACCAGAAATGACAGATGGGGCTTGTGTTAGTTAGCATTTAAATTCAGTTCTGAAGCTCCAGGCCAAGAATGAGGAGTGGGCTCTTTACTAACTTTCCTATTTCCTTTGTTAATCAGTTTCTATTAATCAACTATATATGCACTTAGAACTGGCAAAGGCAAATTATCTTCTCTTACCTACTAAATAAGAACTTCTAAATAATTGCAAACCTGAAAATAAGTGAAGTTTAGTATATTCTTGTGGTTATTCAGAGAACTTCCCTCCTACCCCCGATGCAGCCTCAATCATTAATGATTTAATTTTAACATTTTATAATTATATAAGAAGAAAGAGACTAGACATGGTGGTGCACACCTGTAATCCTAGCTACCTGGGAGGTTGAGATAAGGAGCTCAGGAGTTTGAGGCTATAGTGCCCCATGATCACACCTGTGAACAGCACTGCACTCCAGCCTGGGCAACATAGCAAGACCTCATCTCTAAAATTTTGGGTTTTTTTAGTCTTAAAAATTAAAAAGAAAAGAAGAGGCAATTAGAAAACTTTCTGCTCCTCATTACATCTTTCAGATCATGACCCACCCAATCTCTTGTGAAAAGGAATCCTATTTCTTTAAGGCTTATACCATTTTACCTCTATGACCTGCTAATTTTCTTTGTCATTGCTATCTATCATTTGATTACTTTCCTTTGATCGTCAAAAACTTTGCACTTGATTCAGTCTTTTCCCTGCTCTAATTCCTGCCATCATTGTGGGTGGTTTCAATATCCATAGTGTCCTTTCGATACTCTGATTTCTCATTTTTTTACCAAACTCATCTTTTATGGCCTTTTCTACTCTCAGTTATCTCTTCCCCTGGTCAAATTCTGGATCTTTTAATGAAAAAGAACAAAATTATCAATATTTCAAATAAATGGCTTAGACATTGAGCACTCTTACCATAATGTCTCATTTTTCTGGATTGATTCTTTACTCCTACCTTGACGACCCTTCGATGAGGGTCCAGTCCCCATTTCTATATCCTATCCCTATGTTTAATTATCTTCCTATTCAGTTTATAATTCATGGCCCATAATTCTAAGAATAATTTTGTCAGTGCCATAAACTGTCTTATCTTTCCTGTTTAGCAAAAACTAATGCAGTGTGACCTCCACTCTTTCATTTTTGTATATCTTAACCTGGATAACAGACCAATTTTGGAGAAAAATCACAAAGTAGGGCATATCCATTCAATAATACTGGAAATTTACTATCATCAACTTCAACTGGACTTTCAACATGGCCCTAAAATCCTAGTGTGTTTCCCTAAGCAAGTTGCTTTCTTACTTGCTGGACTATTTTACATTTTCTGTGCTCTCCTTTATGCCTTAGACTCTTATCCCATTTTCCCTTTTAGCCCAGATAAAATCAAAACAATCGACTTCCCGATACCTCACCATCTTCCACTTATCTCTTCCCATTCTTGTCTGGTGCATCTGCGGAGAATCCCCTTCTCTTGTCTTCACCTGTTTTCCACCTTTGCCCAGGAATTCTCCTACTTTAAAGAACCTTAGATAATAGATTCTCCCTCCTCTCCACTGTCTCTTCAACTTCTTTGCTTTTAATGAGGTTTTCTCATCAACATTTTAATTTGATCTTTGAGAAAGCTCAGCTTAAAAAAAATCCTTCTCCAACTACACGGGTACATTTTAACATTTTTAGTATCATTAGCAGTCTTATTAAGGGTAAAATCGATAAGCCATTTTGAGGTGCAGCCTCATCAATGCTACTTTTCCTGTGCACTTGAACCCAATTGCATGCTAAAATATATTCAAAGTTAACCTCCTCTTGCCAGCAGGTGGCTCTGTGTCAAAAAGGGAAAAGGAAACATAATAAAAATACAAATTGTGAGACCTACAATCCAAGATTTGGACCCAGGTCCTGGTCCCTACTACTTATTTTTTTTATACTTTAATAGTTACTACAGGAAAGCTCCTTACTATCCAGAGAAGAAGAGATATCCATGAAGAAACAAATTAATAAAAAACAAAAGCAGGCCGGGCGCAGTGGCTCACGCTTGTAATCCCAGCACTTTGGGAGGCCAAGGTGGGCGGATCACGAGGTCAGGAGATCAAGACCACGGTGAAACCCCGTCTCTACTAAAAATACAAAAAATTAGCCGGGCGTGGTGGTGGGCGCCTGTAGTCCCAGCTACTCGGAGAGGCTGAGGCAGGAGAATGGCGTGAACCCGGGAGGCGGAGCTTGCAGTGAGCCGAGATTGAGCCACTGCACTCCAGCCTGGGCGACAGAGCGAGACTCTGTCTCAAAAAAAAACAAAAAACGAAAGCAATTATTTCAAGGAGATTTCAAATGAACTTCAGATCTATATGTGTGTGTTTTTTTTAAATTAACATAGCCAAAAAGATAAGAGGAGGAAAAATGGTAAGTACATTTAAAAGGACTACACACATATCTCATTTTAGTGATCTTTGCTTTATTGATCTTCATAGATATTGCGTTTTTTACAAACTGAAGGTTTGTGGCAACCCTGTGTCAAGCAAGTCTATCGGCACTAGTTTTCCAACAGCATGTGCTCACTCCATGCCTCTGTATAATTCTTGCAATATTTCTAAATTATTATTACATCTGTTATAGTGATCTGTGATCAGTAATCTCTAATGTTACTACTGGAATTGTTTAGGGGTGCCATGAACTGTGCCCTTATAAGATAGTGAACTTAATCAATAAATGTGTGTGTTCTGGCTGCTCTACCGACCAGCCTTTTCCCTGTCTCTCTCGCTCTCCTTGGGCCTCCCTGTTCTCTGAGACACAACAATATTAAAGTTAGACCAATTAATAACAATGGCCTCTAAGTGTTCAACTGAAAGGAAGAGTCACATGCCTTTTACTTTATTTTTAAATTTATTTTTATAGAGCCAGAGTCTTGCCCTGTTGCCCAGACTGGAGTGCAGTGGTACAATCATGGCTCACTGTAACCTCGAAATCCTGGGTTCAAGCAATCCTCCCACCTCAGGCTCCCAAGTGGCCAGGACTATAGGCTTGCGCTATCACCCTTGGCTAATTTTTAAACTTTTTGTAGACACGGGGTTTCACTTTGTTGCCCAGGCTGATCTCAAACTTCTTGTCTCAAATGATTCTCCTGCCTCGGCCTTCCAAAATGCTGGGATTACAGGCTTGAATCACCACACCCAGCAGTGCCCCTCACTTTAAGTTAAAGGTTAGGTAGGTATGTCAACTTTTTCACTAAAAGTTCAAGTGAGGTAGGTATGTCAAAAGGCTGAAAGCCAGGCCTCTTGTGCCAAACAGCCAAGTTGTGAATGCAAAGGGAAAGTTCTGGAAAGAAACTAAAAGTGCTACCCCAGTGAACAGGTGAATGATACGAAAGTGAAGCAGCCTTACTGCTGATAGAGAAAAAGTTCGAGTGGTCTGGATAGAACATCAAAGCAGCTAGAACATTCCCTTAAGCCAAAGCCTCATGCAGAGCAAGACCCTAACTCCCTTCAACTCTATGAAGGCTGAAAGAGGTGAGAATACTGCAGAAGAAGAGTTGGAAGCTAGCAAAGGTTGGTTCATGAGGTTTAAGGAAAGAAGTTGTCTCCATAATATCTAAGTACAAGGTGAAACACCAAGTGCTGATGGAGAAGCTGCAGTAAGTTGTCCACAAGACCTAGCTAAGAAAAGAATGAAAGTGGCTAAACAACAGATTTTCAGTGTGGACAAAACAGTTATATTGGAAGAAGATGCCATCTAGGACTTTCCTAGCTAGAAAGGAGAAGTCAGTGCCTGGCTTTCAAACTTCAAAGGACAGGCTGACTCTCTTATTAGGGGCTAATGCAGCTTGTGACTTTATGTTGAAACCAATGTTCATTTATCATTCTGAAAATCCTAGAGCTCTTAGTGTCAGGCCTCTGAGCCCAAGCCAAGCCATCGCATCCCAGGTGTCTTGCACGTATAAGCCCAGATGGCCTGAAGTAACTGAAGAATCACAAAAGAAGTGAAAATGGCCTGTTCCTGCCTTAACTGATGACACTGTCTTGTGAAATTCCTTCTCCTGGCTCATCCTGGCTCAAAAGCTCCCCTACTGAGCACCTTGCGACCCCCACTCCTGCCCACCAGAGAACAAAATCCCCTTTGACTGTAATTTTCCTTTACCCAAATCCTATAAAACGGCCCCACACTTATCTTCTTTCATTGACTCTCTTTTTGGACTCAGCCCACCTGCACCCAGGTGAAATAAACAGCCTTGCTGCTCACACAAAGCCTGTTTGGTGGTCTCTTCACACAGACACGCAAGAAATTTGGTGCCATGACTTGGATCAGGGGACCTCCCTTGGGAGATCAATCCCCTGTCCTCCTGCTCTTTGCTCCGTGAAAAAGATCCACTTACGATCTTGGGTCCTCAGACCCACCAGCCCAAGGAACATCTCACCAATTTTAAATTGGGTAAACGGCCTCTCTTTACTCCCTTCTCCAACCTCTCTCACTATCCCTCAGCCACTTTCTCCTTTCAATCTTGGTGCCACCCTTCAATCTCTCCCTTCTCTTAATTTCAATTCCTTTCATTTTCTGGTAGAGACAAAGGAGACATGTTTTATCCGTGGACCCAAACTCCGGCGCCAGTCATGGACTCGGGAAGGCAGCCTTCCCTTGGTGTTTAATCATTGCAGGGACGCCTCTCTGATTATTCACCCATGTTTCAGAGGTGTCTGACCACGCAGGGATGCCTGCCTTGGTCCTTCACCCTTAGCATCAAGTCCCGCTTTTCTGGGGGAAGGGCAAGAACCCTGACCCCTTCTCTCCCTGTCTCTACCCCTTCTCTGCTTTTCTGGGGGACAAGAACACCCCGATCCCTTATCTCTGTGCCCCGATCCCTTATTTCCACGCCCCAACCCCTTATCTCTGTGCCCTGATCCCTTATTTCCGTGCCCTGACCCCTTATCTCTGCTCCCGGATCCCTTATTTCTGCACCCTGACCTCTTATCTCTGTGCCCCATCCCTTATTTCCACACCCCAACATCTTATCTCTGTGCCCCAACCCTTTATTTCCACACCCCAACCCCTTCTCCACTTTTCTGGGGGACAAGAACCCCACAGCCCTTCTCTCCGTGTCTCTACTCTCTTTCTCTAGGCTTGCCTCCTTCACTATCGGCAAGCTTCCGCCCTCCATTCTCCCTCCATTCTCCCTTCTTCTCCCTTAGCCTGTGTTCTTAAAAACCTAAAACGTCTTCAACTCACACCTGACCTAAAACCTAAATGCCTTATTTTGTTCTGTAATGCTGCTTGACCCCAATATAAACTCGACAGCAGTTCCAAATAGCCAGAAAACGGCACTTTCAATTTTTTCATCCTACAAGATCTAAATAATTCTTGTAAAATGGGCAAACAGTCTGAGGTGCCTGACATCCAGGCATTCTTTTACACATCAGTCCTGCCCTAGTCTCTGTTCCCAATGCAACTCATCCCAAATGTTCCTTCTTAAATCCCTCCCGCCTGTCCCCTCAGTCCCAACCCCAAGCATCGCTGAGTTTTTCTAATCTTCCTTTTCTACCGACCCATCTGACCTCTACCCTCCTCGCCAGGCCAAGTTAGGTCCCAATTCTTCCTCAGCCTCCACTCCTCCACCCTATAATCCTTTTTTTTTTTTTTTTTTTGAGATGGAGTCTCGCTCTGTCGCCCAGGCCGGAGTGCAGTGGTGCAATCTCGGCTCACTGCAAGCTCCGCCTCCCGGGTTCACGCCATTCTCCTGCCTCAGCCTCTCCGAGCAGCTGGGACTACAGGCGCCCGCCACCACGCCCGGCTAATTTTTTGTATTTTTAGTAGAGACGGGGTTTCACCGTGATCTCGATCTCCTGACCTCGTGATCCGCCCACCTCGGCCTCCCAAAGTGCTGGGATTACAAGCGTGAGCCACCGCGCCCGGCCCCTCCACCCTATAATCCTTTTATCACCTCCCCTGCTCACACCGGTCCGGCTTACAGTTTCATTCTGTGATAGCCCTCCCCCACCTGCCCAGCAATTTCCTCTTAAAAAGGTGGCTGGAGCTAAAGACATAGGCAAGGTTAATGCTCCTTTTTCTTTATCCCAAATCGGAGAGCATTTAGGCTCTTTTTCATCAAATATAAAAACCCAGCCCAGTTCGTGGCTCGTTTGGCAGCAACACTGAGATGCTTTACAGCCCTAGACCCTAAAAGGTCAAAAAGCCGTCTTATTCTCAATATACGTTTTATTACCCAATCTGCTCCTGACATTAAATAAAACTCCAAAAATTAAATTCCTGACCTCAAACCCCACAACAGGACTTAATTAATCTTGCCTTCAAGGTGTACAATAATAGAAAAAAGTTGCAATTCCTTTCCTCCGCTGTGAGACAAACCCCAGCCACATCGCCAGCACACAAGAACTTCCAAACACCTGAACCACAGCAGCCAGGTTTTCCTCCAGAACCTCCTCCCCCAGGAGCTTGCTACAAGTGCCAGAAATCTGGCCACCGGGCCAAGGAATGTCCACAGCCCGGGATTCCTCCTAAGCCACATCCCATCTGTGTAGGACCCCACTGGAAATCAGACTGTTCAGCTCACCTGGCAGCCACTCCCAGAGCCCCTGGAACTCTGGCCCAAGGCTCTCTGACTGACTCCTTCCCAGATCTTCTCGGCTTAGCGGCTGAAGACTGACACCACCCAATCGCCTCGGAAGCCCCCTAGACCATCACGGACGCCGAGCTTTACGTAACTCTCACAGTGGAAGGTAAGTCCGTCCCCTTCTTAATCAATACGGAGGCTATCCACTCCACATTACCTTCTTTTCAAAGGCCTGTTTCCCTTGCCTCCATAACTGTTGTGGGTATTGACGGCCAGGCTTCTAAACCTCTTAAAACTCCCCAACTCTGGTGCCAACTTAGACAATACTCTTTTAAGCAGTCCTTTTTAGTTATCCCCACCTGCCCAGTTCCCTTATTAGGCCGAGACACGTTAACTAAATTATCTGCTTCCCTGACTATTCCTGGGCTACAGCCACACCTCATTGCCACCTTTTCCCCCAGTTCAAAGCCTCCTTCACATCCTCCCCTTGTATCTCCCCATCCTAACCCACAAGTATGAGACATCTCTACTCCTTCCCTGGCAACCAATCACATGCCCATTACCATCCCATTAAAACCTAATCACCCTTACCCTACTCAACACCAATATCCCATCCCACAGCACTCTTTAAAAGGATTAAAGCCTGTTATCACTCACCTGCTACAGCGTGGGCTTCTAAAACCTATAAACTCTCCTTACAATTCCCCCATTTTACCTGTTCTAAAACCAGACAAGACTTACAGGTTAGTTCAGGATCTGCGCCTTATCAACCAAATTGTTTTGCCTATCCAACCCCGTGGTGCCAAAACCATATATTCTCCTATCCTCAATACCTCCTTCTACAACCCATTATCCTGTTCTGGATCTCAAACATGCTTTCTTTACCATACCTTTGCACCCTTCATCCCAGCCTCCCTTGGCTTTCACCTAGACTGACCCTGACACCCATCAGGCTCAGCAAATTACCTGGGCTGTACTGCCACAAGGCTTCACAGACAGCCCCTTTACTTCAGTCAAGCCCAAATTTCATCCTCATCTGTTACCTATCTCGGCATAATTCTCATAAAAACACACGTGCTCTCCCTGCTGATCGTGTCCGACTAATCTCCCAAACCTCAATCCCTTACAAAACAACAATTCCTTTCCTTCCTAGGCATGGTTAGTGTGGTCAGAATTCTTACACAAGAGCCAGGACCGCACCCTGTAGCCTTTCTGTCCAAACAACTTGACCTTACTGTTTTAGCCTAGCCCTCATATCTGCGTGCAGCGGCTGCCGCTGCTTTAATACTTTTAGAGGCCCTAAAAATCACCAACTATGCTCAACTCACTCTCTACATTTCTCATAGCTTCCAAAATCTATTTTCTTCCTCATACCTGACACATATACTTTCTGCTCCCCGGCTCCTTCAGCTGTACTCACTCTTTGTTGAGTCTCCCACAATTACCATTGTTCCTGGCACGGACTTCAATCTGGCCTCCCACATTATTCTGGATACCACACCTGACCCTCATGACTGTATCTCTCTGATCCACCTAACGTTCACCCCATTTCCCCATATTTCCTTCTTTCCTGTTCCTCACCCTGATCACATTTAGTTTATTATGGCAGTTCCACCAGGCCTGATCGCCACTCACCAGCAAAGGCAGGCTATGCTATAGTATCTTCCACATCTATCATTGAGGCTACCACTCTGCCTCCCTCTCAGCAAGCCGAATTAGTTGCCTTAACTCAAGCCCTCACTCTTGCAAAAGGACTATGCGTCAATATTTATACTGACTCTAAATATGCCTTTTATATTCTGCACCACCATACTGTTATATGGGCTGAAAGAGGTTTCCTCACCACGCAAGGGTCCTCCATCATTAATGCCTCTTTAATAAAAACTCTGCTCAAGGCCGCTTTACTTCCAAAGGAAGCTGGAGTCATTCACTGCAAAGGCCATCAAAAGGCGTCAGATCCCACTGCTCTAGGCAACGCTTATGCTGATAAGGTGGCTAGACAAGCAGCTAGCTTTCCAACTTCTGTCTCCCATGGCCAGTTTTTCTCCTTCACATCAGTCACTCCCACCTACTCCCCTGCTGAAACTTCCACCTATCAATCTCTTCCAACACAAGGCAAATGGTTCTTAGACCAAAGAAAATATCTGCTTCCAGCCTCACAGGCCCATTCTATTCTGTCATCATTTCATAACCTCTTCCATGTAGGTTACCAGCCACTAGCCCGTCTCTTAGAACCTCTCATTTCCTTTCCATCCTGGAAATCTATCCTCAAGGAAATCACTTCTCAATGCTCCATTTGCTATTCTACCACCCCTCAGGGATTGTTCAGGCCACCTCCCTTTCCTACACATCAAGCTCGGGGATTTGCCCCTGCCCAGGACTGGGAAATTGACTTTACTCACATGCCCCAAGTCAGAAAACTAAAATACCTCTTAGTCTGGGTAGACACTTTCACTGGATGGGTACAGGCCTTTCCCACAGGATCTGAGAAGGCCATCGCAGTCACTTCTTCCCTTTTGTCAGACGTAATTCCTCGGTTTGGCTTTCCCACCTCTATATAGTCCGATAGCAGACGGGCTTTTATTAGTCAAATCAGCCAAGCATTTTTTCAGGCTCTTGGTATGCAGTGAAACCTTTATATTCCTTACGGTCCTCAGTCTTCAGGAAAGGTAGAACAGACTAATGGTCTTTTAAAAACACACCTCACCAAGCTCAGCCACCAACTTAAAAGGACTGGAAATACTTTTACCACTTTCCTTTCTCAGAATTCAGGCCTGTCCTTGGAACGCTACAGGGTACAGCCCATTCGAGCTCCTGTATGGATGCTCCTTTTTATTAAGTCCCAGTCTCATTCCAAACACCAGACCAACTTAGACTGTGCCCCCAAAAACTTGTCATCCCTACTATCTTCTGTCTAGTCAGACTTCTATTCGCCGTTCTCAACTACTCATACGTGCCCTGCTCTTGTTTACACTGCCGGTTTACACTGTTTCTCCAAGCCATCACAGTTGATATCTCCTGGTGCTATCCCCAAACTGCCACTCTTAAAGTAAATAAATAATCTTTGCTGGCAGGACTGTGCTGAATCTCCTTAGGCACTCTCTAATTAGATGTCCTAG
Organism: Nomascus leucogenys; assembly: GCF_006542625.1. Lineage (NCBI taxonomy): Eukaryota > Metazoa > Chordata > Mammalia > Primates > Hylobatidae > Nomascus > Nomascus leucogenys. Next base: position 76,910,629 of record NC_044389.1, on the reverse strand, counting down.
GTCCTCCTAATTCTTAGTCCTTTAATACCCATTTTTCTCCTTCTTTTCGGACCTTATATCTTCCATTTAGTTTCTCAATTCATCCAAAACCGTATCCAGGCCATCACCAATCATTCTATATGACAAATGTTTCTTCTAACAACCCCACAATATCACCCCTTACCACAAATCTCCCTTCAGCTTAATCTCTCCCACTCTAAGTTCCCACGCCACCCCTAATCCCGCTTGAAGCAGCCCTGAGAAACATCGCCCATTCTCTCTCTCCATACCACCCCCCAAAAATTTTCACCTCCCCAACACTTCAACACTATTTTGTAACACTTTTTAAAAATTTTTCTTATTAATATAAGAAGGCAGGAATGTGAGGCCTCTGAGCCCAAGCCAAGCCATCGCATCCCCTGTGACTTGCACGTATACACCCAGATGGCCTGAAGTAACTTTAGAATCACAAAAGAAGTGAAAATGGCTTGTTCCTGCCTTAACTGATGACACTGTCTTGTGAAATTCCTTCTCCTGGCTCATCCTGGCTCAAAAGTTCCCCTACTGAGCACCTTGCGACCCCCACTCCTGCCCACCAGAGAATAAATCCCCTTTGACTGTAATTTTCCTTTACCCAAATCCTATAAAATGGCCCCATCCTTATCTCCCTTCGCTGACTCTCTTTTCGGACTCAGCCCGCCTGCACCCAGGTGAAATAAACAGCCTTGTTGCTCACACAAAGCCTGTTTGGTGGTCTCTTCACACGGACGTGCATGAATTATGCTAAATCTACTCTGCCTGTGCTCTATAAATGAAACAACAAAGCCTGGATGACAGTACATCTGTTTACAGCATGGTTTATGGAATATTTTAAGCCCATTGTTGAGATGTATTACTTGGAAAAAAAAGATACTTTTCAAAATATTACTGCTCATTGACAATGTACCTGGTCACTCAAGAGCTCTGATGGAGATATACAAGGAGATGAATATTGTTGTCATTCCTCCGACACAACATGCATTCTGCAGTCCATGGATCAAGGAGGAATTTAAACTTTCAAGCGTTGTTAAATAAGAAAAACATTTTATAAGCTATGGCTGTCATAGATAGCAATTCCTCTGATGGATCTGGGCAAAGTAAATTGAAAACCTTCTGGAAAAGAGTCACGATTCTAGATCCCATTAAGAATATTCACAATTTGGGCCGGGCGCGGTGGCTCACGCTTGTAATCCCAGCACTTTGGGAGGCCGAGGCGGGCGGATCACGAGGTCAGGAGATCGAGGCCATCCTGGCTAACATAGTGAAACCCCGTCTCTACTAAAAAATACAAAAAATTAGCCAGGCGTGGTGGTGGGCGCCTGTAGTCCCAGCTACTCGGAGAGGCTGAGGAGGAGAATGGCGTGAACCCGGGAGGCGGAGCTTGCAGTGAGCCGAGATTGCGCCACCGCACTCCAGCCTGGGTGACAGAGCGAGACTCCGTCTCAAAAAAAAAAGAATATTCACAATTCATGGGAAATGGCCAAAATATCAACATGAGCAGGAGTTTGGAAGAGGTTGATGCCAGCTTTCATAGATGACTTTGAGGGGTTAAATGCTTTAGTGGAGGAAGTAACTGCCTATGTGATGGAAATAGCAAGAGAACTAGAATTAGAAGTGGAGGCTGAAGATGTAACTGAGTTGTTGCAATCTCGTAATTAAACTTGAATGGATGACAAGTTGCCTCTTATGGATCAGCAAAGTGTTTTCTTGAGATGGAAACTACTGCTGGTGAAGATGCTGTGAACATTGTTGAAATGACAATAAAGGATTTAGAATATGACATAAACTTAGTTGAGAAAGCAGTAGCAGGATTTGAGAGGATGACTTCAATTTTGAAAGAAGTTCTACTGTGTGTAAAACGCTATTCATCAGTATCACATACTACAGAGAAATCTTTTGTGAAAGGAAGAGTCAATGGATGCAGCAAACTTCATTATTGTCTTATTTTTCAGTAATTGCCACAGATACTCCAAACTTCAGCAACCACCACCCTGATCAATCAGCAGCCATCAACATGGAGGCAAGACCCTCCATCAGCAAAAACTAACTGAAGATTTAGATGATCGTCAGCATTTTTTAAAAATAAGGTATTTTTAAAATTAAGGTATGTGCATTTCTTTAGACATAAGGCTATTGCACACTAAATAGACTACCAGACACTCACTGAGTTACTGTAAATATACATTCAAATGTATGGAAAGTTTATGGAATATTCTAAATCCTTTGTTGTCATTTCAACAATGTTCACAGCATTTTCACCAGGAGTAGATTCCATCTCAAGAAACCACTTTGCTAACCCATAAGAGGCAACTCCTCATCCATTCAAGTTTTGTCATGAGATTGCAGCAATTCAGTCCCATCTTCAGGCTCCACTTTTAATTCTAGTTCTCTATGTATATTGTATTCTCATTATGTGTATACATAATTTTTACATGCATTGGGAAATAAAAAATTAATGTGACTTGCTTTATTGCAATATTTGTTTTATTGTGGTGGTCTGGAACTGAATCCACAATATCTCCAAGACGCCTTGTGCTGTTTTACACTGATTTTCTGTGGCTAGGTTAGAAAGGCTTTGAATATCACTTATATGTCCAACAAGTACACATATCATAAAATATTAATAAAACAAATATCTGTATATGCCACCCAGCCCAACAAATAGAAGATTATCTAACTCTTGAATGTGTGAATGTGTGAACTTATCTTCTTTCTTTCTTTCTTTCTTTTTTTTTCACAGATTTTCACTCTTGTTGCCCAGGCTGGTGTGCAATGGCATGATCTCGGTTCACTGCTACCTCTGCCTCCTAGATTCTCCTGCCTCAGCCTCCCAAGTAGCTGTGATTACAGGTACCCCCCCACCATGCCCGGCTAATTTTTTGTATTTTTAGTAGAGATGGGGTTTCACCAAGTTAAGCAGGCTGGTCTTGAATGCCTGACGTCAGGTGATCCACCCACCTTAGCTTCCCAAAGTGCTGGGATTACAGGCGTGGGCCACCGCGCCTGGCCAATGAACATATTTTCTTTTTTCTCAGAGGTAATATTGTTCTGCTTTTCGTGTTTATAATTTTTGTCACCTTTTTTTGTCATTATAGTTTTGCTATACATATATTATATATGTAACGTGTATATATATGAAATCCCTAAATATATATTGTTTTAGTGTAAGTGATACCACCCTGTGTGCCTTCTTTTGTTACTTTATCATCAACATTTATATATGTGAGTTTCTTCCATTTTGAGACATGTATTTCACGCATAAATAAACCATAATGTATTATTTAGTCATCACATTAGATAAATAAAGAACTCAGACCTTCTGAAGTGCCACCAAGGGTAAAGGGGACTGTAAAAGGGATATTGGAGAAACAGGTTATAAATTTTGGCCTTTGATCAGCTACAGAATGAGTATTGTAATGGTTATATTTCATCTTGCCTTGTGTATGTCATATGTATATGTAACTGATTACATTTTTACTTCATTTTTTCCTTTCCCCTGTTATTTTATATGGCATAGTTGGTAGTAGCTAAGTTTATAAATTAGTCTATATGGTACTGGATATCAGCATAACATTTCAAATAAAACTAGTGAAGGAATGAACTGTGAAGAATTGCAAAAGTTATGAGATTTACCCTACTTGCAAGTTAACAGGTTAACCTGCCATAGTTTCATAGATGCTGATGGAAGACATAAGACTCCTGGGTCAGAGATGAAAGACAGTTTTTTACTCATCAATTGCAATAGCCAGAGAATGAACATTTTTGGTGTCAGTTCCCCGAGACACAATTCCCAGGCAACTCAAACAGGGCTGGATGGCACCTGTTTACGCAGTGAGTTGTGTTATAGGAAAGGAGTCCTGAGCTTTGTGAATCTTAATCTTTTATAGTGAACAGAAAGCATGCCTACTCTTTGCTCTGGAAGAGACACTATTTATATCATCCAAGGTTGTTCACTTATATACGTGTTCTCAAAAAGAATTAATATCAGAGATTAGAGACACTGTGTTAAATTCTGACTCCTACCATTGGCATATGACAAGAGAGTTTAGGTACCTCTGAGGAAGTATTACAAATGTGTACTTTGGTGCCAGGTGTATTCATATCCACTAAGAACTTCTTTCCTCCTTAAGACATCAAAATACTTTAATAATGTCATTTATAGTGAAAAATTGCAGCCCAGAAACACATGTTGCATTTGGTTGTTATGTCTCTTTGGTATTTTTTAATCTGAAACTACTCCCAATCCCTTTTTTACTTTTATGATCTTGATACTTTTGAATATTATGGCCATTTATTTCGTAGAATGTACTTCATTTAAAAAAAGCGTTTCCTCATGATTAAATTCAGGTATCTTTGGCAGGATTAGCACAGAGTGATGCTATGGTCTTCTAATTGGAAGGGAAGGGAAAGGAAGAGCAAGGGAGGAGAAAGAGGCAAGCATTCATTTTGTAAATTCTGATGGGTAGAGAATGCATTCCCTGAGACAAGGAGTTCTGGGAAAACTTCTATCCATAGAGTTTCTGAGATCTAGTTCTGACTTCTCTCACGACTGTGTGTCCTTAGGCAGATTATTGATTTGGAAAGTATTTTATAAAATGGCAACTTATTAAGTTCTCAAGATCATTAATAAAGTAATAGGTATGGAAAGTTCTTATAGCCAACATTAAATATGACATTTTTGCATAAGCAAATAAGTCCCTCATTAGTGTCATAGATTATATAAAAACTCACTCATAAAAACTGTAACTACTTTGGTCAATTCTGATGACAAAAAAAACCAGTAACAACTGGAGCCAATATATATTGCCTACTTAGAAAATTTAGAATTGAACATAAAATGTTTATTTTTTTTTCAGTCTACATATGTGTGAACAATAAGCTTCAGACTTACTTACCTTACCTGATTTACTCAGATAATATGAGCAGATGTACAGAGCTAAATTCTTTTTTTTTTTTTTGAGGCAGAGGCTCGCTCTGTCGCCCAGGCTGGAGTGCAGTGGCGCAATCTCGGCTCACTGCAAGCTCCGCCTCCCGGTTTCACGCCATTCTCCTGCCTCAGCCTCTCCGAGTAGCTGGGACCACAGGCGCCCGCCACCACACCCGGCTAATTTTTTTTTTTTTTGTATTTTTAGTAGAGACGGGGTTTCACCGTGGTCTCGATCTCCTGACCTCGTGATCCGCCCGCCTCGGCCTCCCAAAGTGCTAGGATTACAAGCGTGAGCCACTGTGCCCAGCCTAAATTCTTATACTTAGGGACATAAGATATGTTTTATCTTCTCTGTTTCAAGAGAAAAATAAAGGCTTAAATACATGCAAAGTGAGGATAAGACACTATGGTTCTTATTGCTTGGAGGCAGTCTCAAGCCTAGCTGATATTGGCAGTTGAAATATTTTCACCCTATGAAAATATACGGATCCAGGTATCCTAGAAATAGTACTCTAGTTATAGGATGATAAAAAAATACTGAGGCAAAAACTGCAGCTCCCATAACATCTTTTGAGTGAGGAATAAGCCAATATTTAATTATGTCTAAAAATCCTACAAAGCTGTACTACTTTTAGAGACCAGTAAAAATGAGCCACATATATTTTTAAATGAACTATGGGTATTGAAGAAAAATGTACGGAGGTGAGTAAAATTCTCAACCACTAAGACTTTATTTCTCAAAAAAATAAATAAATAAATAACACAAAAACACAACCACCACCATGGAAATCTATTTGGGTGGAAATATCACATCTGATCATACTTACTGACTCATAAAGACAAGATTTGGAGTTATAGCCTATTTGAGTTATAGCCCTCTGTTACTCTGCAGCTCTATAGTGAGGTCATTGCCAGCAGATGGTAAAGTACTTTATGTTCTTAAGAGATAACCAGCGAAGGAGATTCTACATTGCTTCTCAAGAATTTGTTCAGTATATTACAACCCTTGCTGTCAGGAAACTATTCTTCATATTTAACTTAAATCCCAGAAGCCAAAGTTTAGATCCGTTTCCTTCAGTTTAGTCCTCAGAGGAGAGATGGAGAACAGCTGGGAATCATCTGTATAATATTTCTTTATAAATTAGATGGCTGAGATCATCCCACAGTGTTCTCTTTTACTGGATAATAATCCCATTCATTTAGCCTGTCTCCATATCACCTATTTTCAAACTCTTAATCATTTTAATTTACACCTGAAAATTATATGTTTTACATGTTTCTCATAAATGGTGTACAAGACACTTCGATATTTGTACCAGAGTTGAGAATAATTTCTTTTCTCTGCTACATATATTATATCCACCTTTAAATAATATGGTGTATTTCTAACATATCATTATCTGTATTCTTCATGCTGTTTTCTTTATAGCTAAGTCACACATTCTTCAACTTAAATATGTGCATTTTCTTCTTCTGTATTTGTGTCACTTTAGGAACATAAATCTTATCGCTAAATTGAATTAAACTGAATTCTATTTTTTCTAACTAAGCCAAATATCCATTGCAGAGTACAAATATCTTATTCTTCTATTTGAAATTACCTATGATTTTAATTTATATGCTCCACATTCCATTCATGTGATTATCAAATACAATATGGAGAAAAAGCTTATTCAACATAGATCCTAGAAAATATTTGGCTTCCAGGTCAATGTTACCTTTGATGACTGCTTCTTTTTCCTAGGAAAATATTTCCACTGAGCAATAACATTAGCTTAGGCCAATCTTCCAATCTTTAGGGACAACACACATACACAGTCTGTGGGCGGTGTTGATTTGCATTGCAGCTGCACTGAGTTTGTTCATGTAGCGTATTTGCTTTGCCATTGTAGACAGATAAGAAATGGCTCACTGTGAGCTTGTGTCACTTGGCTTTAGTGTATGCTAGCTTGCTCCGCAACATAGTTTGGTAGGTGTATCTCACTCCTTCTTTTGCATGCCTCCAAACCATGGCCATGAACTAGCGCCACCAAAAAATTTTCCTATCACCACAAAAAGCGATATGTGCAGAAAATTTGTTTATAGTCTTGACCAGAAACTGACTGAAAGAAGGGGCTGCCACAAACATGCTAAACTCTATTTTTCCTGGGGTCATGATTTTCATTCCTGTAGTGATCCTAATTCAAGGTAAGATAAACTATATCTATTCTAACCAGTTCTGTCATTCTGGTCTCCAAAAAAGTTAGGTTTGTCTCACAGGATGCTATTTTTCTCAGAGCCATGCTGTGTCTTATTGTTCCTAAGGTGTTTTCCAGTTGATTTTCTAATGATTAAATTTAGCTATTTGGAGGGAAGCTTTCCTTCTTAAAAAGAGGTCGTGCATTGGCTCTTGACTGACAAAATTTATAGTTAATGAAAAATACTTAATAAGGATTGGCATTTAAAAAGCTAAGGCAATAAAGTAAATTCTCTTTTTTTTTCTTTTTTCTTTTTGTTTTTTGAGACAGGGTCTCTCACTCTGTCACCCAGGCTGGAGTAGAGTGGCACAATCTTGGCTTACCACAGCCTTGACCTCACAGGCTTAGGTGATCCTCCCACCTCAGTCCCCTGAGTAGCTGGGACTACAGGTGCCTGCCACCATACCAGGCTAATTTTTATATTTTTTTACAGAAACCAGGTTACACCATGTTGCCCAGGCTGGTCTCAAACTCCTGGACTCAAGTGACCTGCTCACCTCACCCTCCCAAAGTGCTGAGATTACAGGCATGAGCCACCATGCTCAGCCTAATAAATCAATTCTTGATTAAAAATACAAATATATATATATATATCGCTAAATTGAATTAGCTGAATCTCCTGAACTTCAGGCTTATTATATATTTTATTTTATGCACACACACACACACACATTTATAAAAGCCCTCAGTCATCCTTCATCCTTTCTCTCATGTTGCACATCAAATGCATCTAGAAATCATGTGGCCCACCTTCAAAAAAACTGATAATCAGACCACTGCTCATCAGTCTTAGGTTATATAAATATTTATTTATTTATATAACCTCATAGTATAAAACTCCCCAATGTAGTTCTCCATTCTCTTCCAAAAGCTGACACACAGAAAATGTTCTATTTTAAGTTGGTCATGAATTGATGATAGTTCCTCATTGCCCTGAATAAAAAAAATAGTCTGCATCTTTGAGTGTTTATTCAGAAATACATTTCAAAAAAATGACTTAAAATAGTTTCCAATTTGAATATTGTTAAATTAAAAAAATCAAAACCAAAATTTGCTGTTAGAAGATTTTCATTTAGACAGGTCTCACTTGAACTTATAGTTCCCTTATGAAATTGGAAATCATTCCTAGTAGCGGTTTTCAAAATTATTTGCTTGCCTATTCTCTAAAGGATTTTTCATTCATTTATTTGACAAATATTTCCTATGCACCCTCTATAGACAGGTGCTAGTCTATATCCTTGGAATACATCAGTAAACAAAATAAAACCAAGATCCAGCCTTCAAAAAGCTTACAGTCTAGTGAGAAGAAACAGATAATAAGCATAATAATTAAATAGTATATTAGAAGGTGATATGTGCTATGGCAAAAGGAAAAAGTAGAATAGGAAAAAGGAAGTCAGGAATGCAAAGGCAGTGGGAGAGGTTTAGGTGGTTTGTAGTATTAATAAGACCTGAGCAATGCCTTAAAAGAGGGGAGGGGATGAGGCAAGTGGGAGAAGACTATTCCAGATAAAGGGAACTGCCGATGCAAAGGCCCTAATGTGGAAGCTCACCTCGCATGTTCAAGGGTGCCAATGTGTCTGCAGGGTGGTAAGGGATGGGAGAGCAGAAGAGGAGGTCAGAGAGGTATTGGAAGTCCAGATGATGAAGGGCCCTGAGCGCCACTGTAAAGACTTTGGTTTTGACTCTGAGTAGAATGGAGGAGGGGGCCCTCTAGGGTTTTAAACAGATAAATAACATGATCTGAATTACATTTTGAAAGGATCATTCTGGTTGCTTTGAGAATAGACAGTATGGATGCAAGTGTGGAAGTAGGGAGACCTCTAAAGAGCTTATTGAATAATTCAAGTGAGAAATGACAATATCTCAGAAGAGACTGATGAGCAGTGGTCTGATTATCAATTTTTTTGAAGGTGGGTCACATGATTTCTAGATGCATTTGATGTGCAACATGAGAGAAAGGATGAAGGATGACTGAGGGATTTTATAAATGTGTGTGTGTGTGTGTGTGTGTGTGTGTGTGTGTGTGTGTATAAAATAAAATATATAATAAGCCTGAAGTTTAGGAGAGTGGACTGGGCTAGAAATATACATTTGAGAGTCATTCGCATAGGGACTATGTTATTTAAGGTGATGAGATTGGATGAGATCACAAATGGATTGGCTGTAGAGAAGAGATGAAGGACTGAGCCATGTGACAGGTCAACATATTCAGGTTGGATTGAAAAGGAAGAAAAAAATAAGGACCTGAAAAAGAGAGACCAGTGAGGGAGAAAGAAAACAAAGAGTTTAGTCAAATGGAAAATCTATATTAAGGAGGAAAGATTAATCAACCAAATTAAATCCCCTAAGACAAAATTGATCATTGGGTTTAGTAACTGTGACGTGATGAGTGAAAACCTAATTTTGTAGCACATAATGAGTTAAAGAGAATGGGAGAAGAGGGCTGGGCATGGTGGTGCATGCCTGTAATCCCAGCACTTTGGGAGGCCGAGGCCGGTGGATCATTTGAGGTCAGGAGTTCACCTGGCCAACATAGCGAAACCCCGTCTCTACTAAAAATACAAAAATTTGCTGGGTGTGGTGGTGTGCACTTGTAATCCCAGCTACTCGGGAGGCTGAGGCAGAAGAATTGCTGGAACCCGGGAGACAGAGGTTGCAGTGAGCTAAGATTGCACCACTGCACTCCAGCCTGGGTGACAGAGTGAGACTTTGTCTAAAAAAAATTAATAAATAAATAAAAAATAAAAAGGTGGAATCAGGGAAAGCAAGTATAGATGATTCTTTTGAGGAATCACATTAGAAATGAGAACAAAAAAGGATTGTAGTTTTCTGAAGAAATGAGGTTAAAAGGATATTCCTAACACAGGAAAAATGACAGCATGTTTTGATACTGATAGGAAATAATTGGTAGAGGGTAAACACTGATGACGTAGAAAAGAGTGGGAATGCTATTCTCGGTCTTTTATAATTTTTTAGAGAGATGGGGTCTTCTTCTGTCACCCAGGCTGGAGTGCAGTGACGTGATCATAGCTCACTCTTCCCAGTTCCTGAGTAGGGGAAGGTTGGGACCTGTACCCACATGGAGAAACTGGATTTTGATCAGAGTATAATAGTTATCTTTACTAACAGGAGGGAATGGAAGATGTGGTTACATTTCTTTGTGGGTGAATCCCTGTGGTGGTGAGAGACTCTGGAGGTGTTGCAGTTATTGTAAATGACAAGGCCTAATAAAATATAATCGATAATCCTGGAAGTTGATGGCTGAGGTAGGATGAAGAAAAAGATCACTGGAGAAGAGGAGTTCAAAAAACTGAATTTGCTGACTGGATAAAATAAGGTGCTGTGGTGACATTTCATTTTGTATACATTTCTGACATTCTGTTTGCTTCGTTTTCATTGCATTTTTTTTTGTTTGTTTGAGACAGGATCTCACTCTGTTGCCTAGGCTAAGGTGCAGTGGTGCAATTTCAGCTTACTGCAATCTCCACCTCTCAGGCTCAAGTGATCCTCCTGCCTCAGCCTTCTGAGTAGCAGGGACTACAGTCGTGCGCCACCACACCTAGCTAATTTTTATAGAGACAAGATTTCACCACGTTGCCCAGGCTGGTCTCAAACTCCTGGTCTCAAATGATCTGCCTGTGTCGGCCTCCCAAAGTGTTGAGATTACAGATGTGAACCGCTGCGCTTGGATGTTTTTATTGCTTTCTCTCTCACATGAAACATATTTTTCTTGACCATAATTAGGGGAGAGAAAAGAAATTATCATTAAACAAAAACAGTCATCCCTCTTGCTGCTCCATTCCAACACGGGCCAAAACACCCCATTTCTAACACCATGCACAGAACCATGTGTAAAGAGGGAAATATATAAAGTTCTACTGTGGATTTATGGTGACTTACTTAAATGAGGCTTCACGGACAGCAATAATTTTGAACTTCTTCTATTTTGGCACTCCCAGAGATTTTTACACCCTGGCATAATGTACATATTAAATTCAGGATGGCTGGACAGTTCACCTCATTTTTATATAGTGAAAGAGAGGGTGGGAGAGGAAAATTGGCATGACTCCTTGAACACAGTCATATTCTCAGGCAGATCGGTTTCAAGGAAGCGAACATATAAAAGTTGAGAAAAGAAACTTGATTCCCTTAAAACTTTCCATGTTCACATCCCCCATGAGAAGTCTTCATGCGCCCTAGTGTGGAGACTACTGATAAACAGTTGAAAATTTAACACAGTCTGGTTCATTAACATCCTATATGGAAATAAGACCTATCATGGCTCAAAATATTCAAGATGAAAGTTTAGTTCAGTTAAGGTAGAGGGCACATTGAAGAAAAAGCAGTTTAGAACTCTCCAGAAAGGAAGGAACATTCTTTTTCTAAACGAAGAACTATATTACCTTTTAGAGAACATTTCCACTTGGTGCCCATTCTTATAGTTTATGACACGGTAGGCACTTGACTACCGGAACAGTAAATCTAGGGATGGCAATAAACCCTCCCACAGGAGTAGGATAGGCCCAAGTTCCATCTGTAGCAGGTGATGAGACAGATTAAGTCTTGCAGGAAAGCCTGGTAACTAAGGGTTTCAATAGTCTTCAAACACAATTCAAGCAAACACCAACAAACGCATTAGTACAAACTGAGGCACCTGGATATTCTAGCAGGTTGGTGGAGCCCAGGACAGGGTTTGAAGCAAGGTTATTTATTATTTGAACCATGCAGACAATTGTCATCAGAGAAGTCTATCCGAGAGTAGCAGGGCCTCCAGTCAATAAAAACAACAACCTGTAACTAAGCACAGTACATACCTCTGCAGCTATTAACAAGATATATTGGCAGTAGAAGGAAAGGATGACAACTCTGATTGATAAATGGGAAACATCTAGTGAAGACCATTTGTTTCCACTGAAATAGAGATTTATTTACCTCCCAGGACACCTCTGTTCTCAGCCAGACCAACTCCTCCTCTGGTTGTGTTTTAGTAATGGGGCTGATACACATTTGTCTTAGTCTGTTCCTGCTGCTATAATAAAATGCCTTAGACTGGGTAATTTATAAATTATAGAAATTATTTATAATAATAAAGCTTGGAACCTGGGAAGTCCAAGATCAAGGTGCCAGCAGATTTGGTGTCTGGTAAGGGCTCACTGTCTGCTTACAACGTGGTACCTCTCACTGTGTTCTTACATGGTGAAAGAGATGGAAGGGTCAGGTGGCTCTCTGAAGCCTCTTTATAAGGGCAATAATTCCATTCATTGTGATTTAATCACTTTCCAAAAGGCCTCACCTCTTAATACCACACAAATAGGGATTGTTTCAATGTGGATTTTAAAGGGACATGTACATTCAAACCATAGCCACTTGATATCAAACTAATATTCTACTTGAGAGTAACTGATGGGGAACAGATAGTAGCAAGAGCTACCATGAGTTCAGCAACACTTTGATATCTTACTACTTTTAAGAATATCTCCAGAAATCATAGCACTATTAATATCTATATTTGCAAATACTTTTATTTATTCTGAATAAAGGTAGCATTTAATGTGCATTATAGGCTTTTTACTTAGTTTTAAAACTCCTTATAGTCAGGTGGGCTAGAAATTGAAAGTCACTATTCTAATCCAGTTCCTTCCCACCTTCTTGTATTATCTTGCATCAGGGAAGTCCTATTCTTCACTGGTCACTCTTGAAGTATGTCCTCTATATTCATGGTTCCGAAACTGGGGTTCCTGGGAGGATTCCAAGGAAACCGTCTCTATATATTTTGAAATGTGGTAGTGAACACATGGGCTTCTTACAAACTGGTAATTCCCAAAGCTGTGTGCAAATTTCTCTAAACTGAAGTTGTCGTTTCAGGAAAGAGACAATATAAAATTTATGAAAATACAATCTTTTTGAAGTGTTTAAAGACTTGTGAATTAGAATGTTTTGTCAAGAGTTCCAAAGAAAATTATACATTACTCTGATGCTGGGACACCTTAAAAAGTCAGAATATAAATTGGTTTGAGTGATATGATATACAAAATAGGCATTTCTTCAGCTTAAGCTATAGTCCCACAAAAATGTTTTCCTTTATAAGAAAGAACAAAAGTTATAAAGTACGGAGGAGAAAAATGATTACCAGAATTTTTTTGTCTTAAATCAAATCACCACCAGAGAGCTATAAAAGTGTCTTTCGTGCTTTCCCAAGCATTAGTAAGAATGTTTATGATTGGAAAAATTCATTTCCAAAATTTTTATGTATTTACTTTGCCATATGTTTGAAACTAGGCTTCTAACTGTCTCCCTGGATACATCAGTGAGTTTACAACAGTGATTATTTCCAAAGGAATCTTGGAGAAATAGAAGAAAAATAACAACAAATGAAACAATACATGTGTGGTTTTCAAATGTGGACAGGTTTAATATTAAGTGAAGTGTTTGGTTTATTTTCCCTTTTGTAAAACCTTAGGAACAATTTTAATCATAAAAATTAACTAGAGATCACCTAATGGTATGTATTGGAATTAAGTTAGCATTCCGACATATATTAGACAGCCTGAAAAGTCTTTAAGCTCAATTTATGAATAGCTCTTACACAGGAAAAGTTGCCAGTGCTGAACACAGAGATTCTCATTTCCTTCCAGTTGCTGATCTTGAGACCTCACTTCCTCTTCTTCCTCTGTGCCTGTTCCTACCCTTATGCTAGCTCAGATTCCTCACACCAATTTCCCCAGTACTACTCAGTGGAGAGTCTGTGGGAAGAGATGGCTGAGGGCAAGGAAGCAAGGGAAGGTGACCCTCTGAAAGCTCTGCTTGTCCTTTCTATTCCACTACTGGGCTCATCTTATCTGCAGGGTCTCAGTACTACTGTACTATCTCCCGCCTCATCCAGAGCCTCCAGCCTATCCGACTGCATCACTTCTACTCCAGCTCCAATGGTGAAATGCTCAGGATGGCTTTCCTTCTGGAAAAAGAAATGTCCGAGGAACAATTTTGAATAGATGCTTTTACTTTAATCCATTAAGAACAGTACCTAAAAAGCCAACAATATCACTAAAGTGGTCCTTCTTTCCTTCCTTCCTCCCTCCCTCCCTTCCTTTCTTTTGCAAAAATCCACTTTCATTTATTGAGTTTTCATTAGTTTAAATCCTTGAGGGGTAAAGCATCACTCGGACTCTGTGTCCAATAGCCTTAGTGGGAAGGTTGCTTTGGAATTTGGCATGAACCATGCCACTGTTTCCGTGGGCCGGAGTTACCTTTCCCCAGATTACTCTGGTTTTGTTTGATTTGCCATCAGGAGTCACTGTGTTGTTCTTTGCTTTGTATACATAAACACATCTCTTGCTCAAATAGAATTCTGCTTCATCTCGGGAATAAACACCTTCAATTTTAAGAAGAGCTGTGTGCTCCCTTTGGTTCCGGAGACCCCGCTTATAGACCGCGCAATCTCGGCTCACTGCAAGCTCCGCCTCCCGGATTCACGCCATTCTCCTGCCTCAGCCTCTCCGAGTAGCTGGGACTACAGGCGCCCGCCACCACGCCCGGCTAATTTTTTTGTACTTTTAGTAGAGACGGGGTTTCACCGTGGTCTCGATCTCCTGACCTCGTGATCCGCCCGCCTCGGCCTCCCAAAGTGCTGGGATTACAATCGTGAGCCACCGCGCCCGGCCGTGGTCTTGTATTTTCTTACAGTGTATAAGTTAAAGAAGATAAATAGGAGGCAGAGGAGGGAGCCTTCCTTATCAAAACGGAGGGCATGACTGGTAAAATTAGAGATGTAGATAAGTTAAAGTGATCACTTTGCATAAAATAAGGAATGGTTAAATTTATTAGTGGATGCTCTCCTTCCTTCCTCCCTCCCTTCCTTTCTTTCATTTTTCTTTCTTTCCTTTCTTTTATTGTCTTAAATATTTACAGAGATCTACTATATACTAGGCACTGTGCTGTGTTCCAGGTTTACAAGGTTTAAAGGAAATAATTATGCTGCATTCATCAGCATATTAAAATTTTCAGCAGCTCAACATAATAATGGTTTATTTCTTGCTTATGTCAAAGTCTTATTAAGTGTTTTGGATATGCTGATTCAGAGCTTCCGGTCTCCTAGAAGTCCACGCTTGGACACTTCGCACTTAGCAGGCTCATAAGTAAAAAGAGCACTTGAGGAAATGATAGCTTGTGATGTTTTGTGGCCAGGCCTGGAAGTGGAGTGCATGATTTCTACCATTCCACTAGCCAGAACCCAGTTGTGTAGCTCTACCACAAGTACAAGGGAGGCTGAGGAATGTAATCATCTCATGTGAACAGGAAGAGAAAATGAAATTAGTGAATATCTAGCCAGTCTCTGCTACATATGCGCTTGTGAAATTTAAACCTATATAATCACAAAACAATGCAAAGAATAGTTCCTGGCACCTACTAGGCATTGTCTAAATTTGTTGGATGAAAAAGTGAGAGTGTCTGGAGGATAGGGTGGGATGAGGTGAGATGGAGAAAAATAGTGGGAGTTGTAAAAGAAGTTGGATAGGTTTCCAGTGTTTTCCAATGAGGGATTTTCTTAGAAATTTGGGTGAGACAATTCTTGGTTGTCTTAACTCCTTTTTTCATTACAAGCACTTTCAATGTGTCAAGTGCTATTATGAATGCTTTCTATATATTTAACTCATGTAATCTTCACAACAATCTTAGGAGATAAATACTATTACTCCCATAATGATAAGAAAATTGAGGCACAAAGAAATGTAACTTTCTAGTCACACGCCAGTCATTGTGACAAGGAAGACACTCCACATTTCCAAGTGCTGCTTAAGGATAGAGTACTTGTCAACCTGGTTGACAACATCGAGATGTTATTTCACTGTTACTGGATTTCTATTCTTGCAGTTGAGAACTCAGTTAATCTGTATTTTAAGATGTATCTTATCTCTGGCTACTCTTAGGATCTTCCTTTTGATACTTTGAAATTTCTCTATAGTATAATGTGTATATTTCTTTTCATTTATTCTTTGTTAGATTCGTTAGCCTTCTGACTCTGAGGATTGATTTCTGTCGTCATTTCTGGAAATTTTTCAGCCATGACCTCTTTAAATTTTCTCTCCCAGTCTCTTTCTCTTTGTTGAACTTCAATTAGATGCAGGTATGATTTTCTCCATCTATTCCATATGTTTCTGATCTTGTTCTTTCATATCTCCTAGATCCTTGAGTCTCTAGATTACATTTGTTATAATTTCTTTACCTCTATTTTCTTCCAATTTACTAATTCTCTTTCAGTCATTTCCAATCTGCAATTTAACCAAAACATTGATTTGCTAATGTCAATTATTATATTTTTCATTTTTGACACTTCTTTGGACAATTTTTACAAATTTATTTAATCAATTTTGATAATTTGCTCTTTCATCATACTTTCAATTAATTATTTTATATCTTTAAATATACTAAACACTTCATATTTTCCTTTGTTAACAATTCTAACTTTTATAGTTTTAAAGATTTTAACATAGGAGTTTGTTGTTTCAGTTGACTTTTACTCATGGTGTCTTGTTTTAATTTTTATTTAGTAATTTTTTCTTATGAGTTGATTTTTCCTGGAACTTTGAGAGAATTATTTGTTATTTGAGTTTAATGTACCTTTTTTCAGAGAACACTACAATCTGGAATTACTTTAAATTTTTTATTGTGTTTTTTGGGGGAGGGGCAAAATATTATGAATTCAGGCAACAAACCCATATGAGGGCAGGCTTGTGATTACAAATTATTAGGAGAAATTTTCTTTTTTTTAATCTTCTCAGAATGTGGCAGCTATCTTTCTCTGTGAGGACCGTTATTTTTTCTTATTTCACCTAATATAGATCCCGTCCTTTAAGTGTACTGACTTTATGCCAAGATCTCTGTCCCAAACTTGTATTCTGGTCAGGACCCCAGGTTTGCCTCTTGGCCTTATTAGTGGTCCATTAAAGCCCAGTGGAGCAAGACAGCTGAATAGAAGCCTCCAGCGATCATACCCTGCCCACTGCAGGGACACCAAATTGAGCAACTATCCACACAAAAGAGCACCTTCTTCAGAACCAAAAATCAGGTGAGTGATCACAGTACCTGATGTTAATACACCAAAAATAACAAAACCAGAGGAATCACATTACCTGACTTCAAATTATGCTCCAGAGTTACAGTAAGCAAAACAGTATGGTACTGGCATAAACACACACACATAAACCAGTGGAACAGAATAGAGAACCCAGAAATAAATTCATACATCTACAGAGAACTCATTTTCAACAAAGATGTCAAGAATATACATTGGGGAAAGGACAATCTCTTCAATATGTGGTTCTGGGAAAACTGGATACCCATATGCATAATAATGAAACTAGACCTCTATCTCTCACTGTATACAAAAATCAAATCAAAATGGATTAAAGATTTTGGACTGTGAAACTGCTAAAAGAAAGCATTGGGGGAAATTCTCTAGAACATTGGACTGGGCAAACATTTCTTGAGGAATACCAAGACAGCACAGGCAACAAAGCAAAAATGGACAAATGGGATCACATCAAGTTAAAAAGCTTCTGCACAGCAAAGGAAACAACAAGGAGACAACCCACAAATTGGGAAAAAGTATTTGCAAACTATCCATCTGACAAAGGATTAATAACCAGAGTATCTAAGGAACTCAAATAACTCTATAGGAAAAAATATAATAATCTGATTAAAAATGGGCAAAAGACCTGAACAGACATTTCTCAAAAGAAAACATACAAATGGCAAAAAGGTATATGAAAAGGTGCTGAAATCACTGATCATTAGAGAAATGCAAGTTAAAACTACAATGAGATATCATCTTACCCTAGTTATAATGGCTTTTATCCAAAAGACCGGAAATAACAAATGCTGGCAAGGATGTAGAGAAAAAGGAATCCTTGTATATTGTTGGCGACAATGTAAATTTATACAACCACTTGGAGAAGAGTTTGGAGGTTCCCTCAAAAAACTAAAAATGCAACTACTGTTTGAACCAACAATCCACTGCTAAGTATATACCTAAAAGAGAGGAAACCAGTGTATTGAGCTATCTTCACTCCCATGTTTATTGCAGCACTATTCATACTAGCCAAGATTTGAAAGCAGCCTTAGTCTCTATCAATAAATGAATGGATAAAGAAAATGTGGCACATGTATACACAACAGAATACTATTCAGTTATAAAAAAGAATGAAATCCTGTTATTTGTAACAACATGGATGGAACTGGACGTCATTATGTTAAGTAAAATAAGCCAGTCACAGAAAGACAAACTTTGTATATTCTCACTTATTTGTGAGAGCTTTTAAAAAAAGTAAAACAATTGAATTCATGGAGATAGAAAGTAGAATGATGGTTACCAGAGGCTGGGAAGGGTAGTGAAGGTGGAGGAGGAAGGGGAGATGGTTAATGGGTACAAAAATATAGTTAGAATAAAAAAGATCTAGTATTAATAGCACAACAGGATGATTAAAGTCAACAATAATTTATTGTACATTTCAAAATTCAGTTATTTTAACTAAACTTTTAGTTATGTGTATAACTGGATGTTTGTAACCTCAAAGAAAGGATAAATGAGGAGGCATAGATGGCATAAATCATGGCCAAATAGAAGCCTCCAGCAATCGTTCCCCCTACAGGAACACCAAATTGGAAAACTATTCACCCAAAATACACCTTCTTAAGAACCAAAAATCAGTCCTGTGACCCAGCTATGTGAGCTACCCTGTTACCCTGTGGAGAGACCCATATTACAAGAAACTGAGGGCAGCCAAAAAGTACATGATGCCCTTAGTCCAACAGCTCAAGAGGAACTCAATCCTGCTAACAACCATCGTACAAGGAAAATAGAAGTCTTCTCATCATAAAATAATTTTGTGGAAAGGACCCAATGTAAATATAACATATATAATGCAAAATCATGAAGGAAGTGATACTAAAGGCAAGAATGTAAGGCTCATTCTCAGAAATTATAGTGTTGGAAGGCTTATTTTAAAGGAGTTTTTGAATCTTACACCAAAACAAAGTAATCCAAAAGAAAAAAGGATAAATACCTAAGGTGATGGATACTCCATTTACCCTGATGTAATTATTATACATTGTATACCTGTATCAAAATATCTCATGTACCCCATAAATATATACACCTACTATTGTACTCACAATAATAAAAAAAATTGCTCACTTTCCATGTTCTTATTATTTCTAATCTCTGAAGGGTTCTTTAATTCCTCTGCCAGAATTAATCAATAATCCTTTTTGAAAAGTATTTTATACAATATTGTTCAGTGCTTCCTACCAGGAATAATTTCTTTGAACATCAGACTGCCGTATTTCTGGAAACAGAGGTTAGGACTGGATATCTTATCAGACCTTAAAGTCTTCACCTGCTGTATACTGTATGCCTGCTTATGTGAACTAACTGATATATAATATGTTTTAAATAATCGTAAATGGACAACACATGAAAAGATCTCTGCAAAGGAGCCATAAATGGAAAATATTAAAAATGCAAGCACAGATGGACAACGAGGAAATTACGAAGCTGACTTTCTTCCTGCCCATCTTTGACCAGCTATGTTAAGAGATAAAAAGCAAATGATAATCTAATTGAATATGAAAGGAAGTAGTCTAATAAAATTAGTCAAACAATCAAGAAGGCCATTTGAGAGATGAATTTAATCTACTATCATTAGCAATAAGGCCTGTGCTAAGCAATAATTATACTAGATATCATACTAGATATTAGATAATTATAGTAATATATGATTTTACACAGAGGCAATACATATTTGCATGGTTTCTTTTTCCTTACTTTGTTTAGTCATAGCTGATTTTTTAACAAGTTTGGAGATCACTGCTGTAATCAACTGGATTCCTTTTCTGTATGCAACAAAGAGCTATGAAAGGTTTTGAGCCAAAGAATAACACAATTATTTTGCTATTTGGAAAGATTATTTAATTGTAAAAATCAAGATGAATAAGAAAGAGCAAGAGTAGAGTGAGGAAGACCAGTCTCTAATAATCTAACTTAATGTTCAGGACAGCTTCCTTTTCTGTGTCCTCAAATACAGTTTGATAGCAATTTCCATCAAACCTGAAGTCTGATTGTCAGTTCAATTAAAATTACCGTTAGTTATGGCATGCCATTGAGTTGGCTTTCTTAACCTTGCTTTAAATATCATGATCCAAAACAATTTATGTTAAAAAAAAACTAACTGTGCTTCATAATTATGGGTCATAATTATGACCCAAAAAAGTCAAACAAGTGTTCAAACATAACTTTAAAAAAATGATTACCAGCAGACATGGAACATAGTACATAATAATTAATTGAATTTAATTTTGTTTTAAGATTATAATTGCTACAGCCAGTGTGTTGTGGTCCAGACTAAGAGAGTGAAACTTGTAGAAGAAAATTTAGCAGTTTTGGAGTTTGTTTCTCTGTGAGATGGTTCATATTCATTCACACAATTTATGATTCTTATTTATTTCTTTTGAGGAGATAAAAATCAGGAGAGGCAGTGTGCGGTGGCTCACATCAGTAATCCCAGTGCTTGGGAGACTGAGGTAGGAAGACTGCTTGAGCCCAGGAGTTTGAGTTACCATGAACTATGATGGTACCACTGCACTCCAGCCTGGGCAACAAAGACAGACCTTGTCTAAAAACAAAAATAGAAAAAGTCAGGAGACTAGGACAATTTACAGTTATGTGTCTTCACAGCATTATAGTTAGGTAAGTAAATGCAGACTCAACATGACAATCCTTGACCTTTTTCCACATTGTTATGTACTTTTTCTCTGAGCAGCCCACAGGAAACGCAAGGCTGTATCACTTTTATCACCAACAGTGTTGACACCCTGAGTTTCTTGCTGAGGGTGTCTATATTTTGTCTCTGGAATAAAAGCTATAATTGATGGAAGAATTAGAGTTAAAGAGATAAGAGAAAAAAAGATTCTAAAAGAAAATGAGTCTAGTTTGATTTTTTTTTTTTTTTAGATAAAAGATAAAGGAGCCGGAAAAAGAGGTCTGTGACTAAGCCTGTTTATCATGGTAACAATGAGGGTGGTCACATTCTTAGTTAGTCATTAAATTTTTTTGGTAGGCTGAGAATGAAGAAAAGCAAACACAATCAAGGAAATCAAGAAGATATTTTACTCCCTGGCACAAAAAATACCAATGATTCTCAATCCATTAAGTAATTCCAAATTAAAGGTTTTTCTGAAAAAAATTAACTTCATATGAATTTTATAGCAGGGCAAAATAAGACAGTTTAACATTAATGCACAATCGATGATGAAAAAGTAGCATTTTATTATCTTTCTTATCACCTCTTACTCTTATTTTTTCTATAAGGAGACACGGGACCTGGAGTGAATCTGCAGGCCTGAATTTTAGGTTGGCTATTTTCTAACTAGTGCACTTGGACAAGTCACCTATTCTTTCTGTGCTTGGATTCTCTTATTTGTAAAACAGAGATTATAATAGTACCAATTTTATGGGGTTGTTGGGAGGAGTCAATGAGAAAATACACTTGAAATACTGAGAAAATTATCTAATAGGTAGTAGACAAGGTAGTCAATAAATGTAGTAAGTGTAGTCAATAAATGTTAGCTACTATTATTATTTCCTTTGGTCAAATGCCAAAGGAAACTTAATTGAATTGTGAGATAGTAATTCATTATTTATGCAAATTATTTTTTCAAAGGCACTGAGACTATAACTGCAGAGCACTGCATTGGATTACCTTTCCCAGAGATAACTATCGCATTGTGCTCTGGACACAATGTGTGGTCAAACCAAAAATTCTTTCCTTCCCTTAACTCTTCATATGTTCCTCTCCTCCTCTGTTAGCTACAAACAGACACAAGAATAGGATCTGACTTGATTCACCTCTGAATTCCCACAGCCTGTCACAATACCGGCACTTTGTAAATGCTTACTAGATGTTGTTCAAACAAATGATTGATAATGACCACATTTCTATTTTGCCTTTGAATTTTTTTCTGAGCACCAGATGCACAGAACCATATATCAATTAGATATTTCCACTTGGATTTCTCACAATTACCTCATGGTGAACCTCTTAGTGGGCTCTTCACTTGGCTTTTTTTTTTTTGTCTTGGTGTCATGCAACAGATACCTAAGGCAAGTGTTTTCATAATGTCACCGTTTTCTTCCTGTCTCTGGGATTTGCTCTTTCCTCTCTATTGCATTGCAACAGTTTCCTCTTGTCTCTTTGCACCCCGTCTTTAGTCTTTACAGAGCTCTCTTCCCATCCCAGAGTCCAATACATTCTCTTACAGAGCGTTCTTTCTAAAATGCAAATCTAATAACGACACTTTTTTTGTATAAAATCCTCCAGTGTCATCCATAAAAGATTGGCTAAAATTTTAATTCATCAATATGGCATAGTAGGCATATTTTTTTTCTCCTGTCTATTCCAGTTTCCCCTTTCCCATTTTCCAGCTTACCCAGACATCCTGGGTTGTTTGCAGTCTCTGAACAGTTCCTCTATGCTCACAGACCTGGGATTTTAAAATATGCTGCTCTCACTGCATGGAGCATTCCCTTCTCCCCTTTACCTAGTCAATTCTAAAGTTTGTATCTCCTCCTTTGGGAAATATTTTCTAGTCTCTATATATTCATTTTCCATTCTATGCTAACCTCTACCACATTCCCAGTTGTATAACTCTCTTTTCACTTCCATGCACCCATTATTAGACTATTAGTTCTTGAGGCAAGAAGGAGGAGCATTAAATAGGGAGTCAGGAGAGGTAGCCTCTACTCTCAGCCTTGCAACCAACACTTAGTTCCATCATAGACAAAGTATGAGTGACGCTGGATCTCAGCTTTTCTTTTGTTTATTGCAGGTCTTACCTAGATTATCTTTATATGGAATCTAAGTAGTTCCATACAGAACATTTAAAAATATATTTGTGGTATCTTTTATTCTATTGCATTTCTGCAAACACTGATTTCCATCTGATAAAGTCACTTCAGCAATCCTTATTGGCTGCAAGTCACAATCTACAAGGAGACCATGACCCAGAAGCAAAGCAAGTGAATCAGAAACACCTTTCTGCCATCTACCATATAATTTTCCCTAACTAAAGTAAGTATCCTAAAGGCTCAAAACAAAATAAAACAAAAACAATTATGAGTTTTGTAATGTATGAACACAGGGTGTTAAGAGGTAAATGCCAAGACAGGAAGCTGGATACAGGTAGGAAATTTATGAGGATGTGCCTGGATTATAGTGTAAGGATTAAGAGCAATGATTTTAAAGACAGACTGCTTGGGTTCAAGTCCATATTATTTTCATTATTAGTTGTGTAATTGTGAGCAAGTTCTGATCCTCAGTTTTCTTACTTATCAAATAGGAGTAATAATAGTAGTAGTAATAATAAAAAATAGTAAAAAATAATAGTAGTAGTAAAATACTTATCAAATAAGAATAACAGTAGTAGTAACAATAATACATAACCCCATAGTGCAGTTATGAAAATTAAATATATTAATTAATATGAAGTACTTAGAACAATGCCTAGTGCCAGTGAGTTATGTTAGCTAAGAGTATTGTTAAGATGTAATAAAAGACAGTGAATCAAATCACAAAATGGGGCCACTGTATCTATCTCAAAAGTCAATGATGTTCTTAAGAATTGATATATTTGATTGGAGATCATTTGGTAATAATTGATTGAAATATTAACTAGAATCATCAACATAAATGGTAGTATTCTACATAGGGCGTCACTAGTTATTTATATGACTATACTGGAGAAGATGATGAAATTTTTCTTTGAAAACAACCAAAATGCTTAAGTATCACTGACCAGGAATTGAAACACTACTTTTGTTATAAGCCTTTGGAATTTAGTTGAATAGTGATAATTTTATGCAGATCAGATTTAAAGACATTTAAATTAATAAAATACTAATAACCAACTAGAATTAAATTGTTCATAACAGAAAATTATTTAAATAAAAATTCAACAAAATGAAACAAAAAAATTCAGTAATTATGCATAGACTCACTGCATAATAGCCTGTCTCACCGCACAAACACACACACAAAACCACGTGGAAAACAATATCCTGATTCTGTGATGGATGAAAACCTAGGTCAAATTTACGTTAAAAGCAAACAGCCACTTGGCTTAAGAATCCTAGTTGAGATACTTGACAATAATCTCCAGGATCTTAGGTCCATCAACTCTGTATTAAGCATTGATCCCAATGGCCTAAAAATTGAATGTCGTTTGAGCTGTGTACATACTTTGGCTTGAAGATGGACATTGAACCATTAATTAGTTTTCCATGCAAACATTTTTTGTAGGGTTTGGACATCAGATAAAGCAGTACAACATTTTTCAAATTAAAAGCAGTCATATGACATCTCTGGGGGAATAACTGGCAAATAGAAATACAAGTATTGAACACATATGCTAGAAAGACAATAGGCATTTTTCTTTGCGCTTATGATAATGACTTAATTCAAAACTGAGCTCACTTTGGACAGTATGTTTACTTATTTGTTTATTTCAATGAATCAGAAAGGACATGAGTTATATTTTCTGCATCCAATAAATGTTATTATTTAAAACTAAGCCAAATACATTCAGAAAGATTTTGGCAGGTGCTAAAGAATCACTGGTGTGGTAGTCACTCAAGGCTCAAACCAAATAACATATGATGAAAGTTCAAGCTCAATTTGGAGAATATTTTTAAGTTCTGGTTTAGCTCAGGATGGATAGGTTTTTTTTTTCAAATATTTTTATTGTGATAAAATATACATAACACAAAATTTACTTTTTTAACCATTTCTAAATGTATAGTTTAGGGACATTACACTGTGTACATTCAAACTGCTGTGTAGCCATCACCACTATCCATTTTCAGATCTTTTTCACTATCCCAAAGGATGAGTAGTTTTAGAATACATACACGTTTGGCTTTTTCCCATTTGATTCCTTATAAATGTCTTTTGGAAGAAACTCTTGATTACTTTACAGTTCCTTTAAAGAATGTGTATCTGAATTTACCATATGAGTTCAGTTTGTTCAAATGGATGCTTTGCTGTTTGTTTTTTAATTCTCTGCTTGAGATCACTAATAAATAGCCCTACTGCGCATAAGGCTTAAGGCAGTCCCAATGCGCAGAAGGTTACCTTGGATTATATTTCCATTCACTGTGAAACAGTGTAAGAATTAAAAAATAGTGTCAGTATTTAGGCACCTGAATGATCAATATTCCACTTCATTAAATAATTTTTGGATCTATATTCACAGTGATCCCATTTTTTAAAGACACATCTTGAAAAAAGTTGAAAGAAAGAAAACCAATGGTTTGAGGCTAAGAATTCAGTCCCTGTCTCTCTAACCAAGCTAAATAACCATGTGTTTCATTTCAAGACCACTGGCCTCCAAGTATTAGGCATAGAATTAATAGAGCTAATGGATGACTACTTGAATTTGGAGTAAAGCTTTACGCTTTGAGTTTAGCTTGGGACAAGCATTACAATTTTACTGAGTTGGCCAGAGGGTTAGTGAGATTACCTTGATACTGACTCTGATTTAGAAGCTAGTTCCATAGAGCCTGATAATCCTTAAATGGCATGGAGTGTAACACCCACAGAACTCTAGAACATCAGGGAAAACCAAGCTCCAGGTTGTTTCTACTTCACAGAGGCTTCTCAGGTGTGTAACCCTTGGGGGAAGGAAACTTGCTTATTTTGCGCACCACTCATTTCTGGAATAGTGCCAGGCAGATAGAAGGCACTCAAGAAATAGTTCTAGACTGAAAGAATATCCCACCCCGCCAGCTCCCCACACCCCACCCCCTCCAACAGACACACACATCCCTTGTTTACAGCAGCATGAAGGTACAAATGAGGTCATGTTAACATTAATTTTTCCAAATTTAACAGGCTCTGTGCCTCACTTTCTTGACTGACAGTTATTAGCATCCCTCTTCCAAAAATCTTCAGTTTTTTGTAACATCCCCAGAGTATGTCTCACATGTGTGTAAGAACAAGTCTGGTCTGGTTCTCCTGACTTGCCTTCCTTGTTGCTTCTGCCTGTTACCTACGAGCACCTTGAGGGAGTGTCTCCTCATGATCACTGCCTTAGCTAAACAATGTGAAAATGGGAAAATATTGCTGCCTTCAACAAGGGTGCATGTCCTGATGCTCCTGCAATGAGAAATCTTGGGATGGCAAATGGTACAAGAAATAGAATCCTCTCCTCATCCCAACTCAGTGCTACACTTTGACATGGAGATCCAAAGCAGTACTCACAAAGTTGTTTATGAAAAGAGCCCCATTCTCTGCTTCCTGCAACCCTACAAATCTAGTTTTGGGGCCAGGCAAGGAGAACAAAAAGCTGAGTTTTCTCTGTCTTCCCATCCCTTTTCTTTCACTCACTGATAGACTGAAACAAAAATGTTCTCCTCCCATGCTTATAAAATAATTCAAGCCAATATCTTGGATGAAGGGCTGACTCATTGACCCAATGCCTGCAGCCAGACTCTGAATCCTAGCTTGGGATCTGCTGAGATACCCCATCAAGTTGTGGAGCAGTTTGTTTTCATTAAATGAATCATAATTACCATTGATAGAAAAGTTACAATTCAGATTGACTTGGCATAAGTCACGTATCCATCTCTGTGTTTGGGAAGGTAGAGCAATGTGATGGAAAGCCCCATTAGAACCAAGTGGAATGGGGAAAGGGGATGCTAGATTGTTGAGAAAATAACAAGACCCACTATTTTCCTTAATTAGAATTAATTTTATGATAAACTGGATGTGGTGGCATGCACCTAGAATCGCAGCTACTTGGGATGCTGAAGTGAGAGGATCGCTTGAGCCCAGGAGTTCAAGTCCAGCCTGGGCAACATAGCAAGAATCTGTCTCTTAAAATAAAAATGTATGATAAACTAAAAAGGCATTTCTTTCTCATCTAATGGGCTTGAAATCAGATAATCACTAAAACTATGCCTAGAACATTTCTTTCTTCAAAGACTGGACATTAAAAATTTGGATTTACTAAGAGAACTATAAAATACAGCAACACCTATAGTAGGAAGTGTCTCACACAATGCCAAGAGCATAAAAAAATGTGTACAAATCCCTGTGTTATCAGAAGGTGAAACCCATATCCCTGCATGTTGGGCATCTATTATTTGCTGTCCAGCATCATCCTCTGCTTTCTGGAAACAGCATCCTAAAACCACAACCCCCATTCCCAGCCAAGTGGTTGGGGTAGGATTGATCTTTAGATCCGGAGTGAGCCTTTGTTGGTTTTCCCTGATCACCATACCCTCCACCACCACTCAGGACTCAGTGATTGGTTCAGAGATGAGCACATAACCCAGTCACCCAGGAGCAAGGTAGGGCTTTTGTGGGCCCTGGGTACTTTTGCCTATGTGGACACCTTCCTCCATACAAAAAAATTAAAAATCATATTTTAAATGGCACTGATATAAAGATAGATATATTGATATTGTTAATAAAACATTTTCCTTGAACTAGAAGTGTTTCTTCAACTGATCTTAAAAGAAATTAAAACATTTTCCTGGGCCCCTGAAAGTATTGCAGGCCCTAGGCACAGAGCCTTGCTGTGCCTAATGATAAACTGGCCTTGCAGTCAGCCAGTGAGATTCTAGATGACATTTGCCAGGCCTCTGGGAAACAAAAGCCTTCTATTCTGCTGGATTTGGTGGCAAAAGACCTTTGGGCTTGCACCTGCTCAGATATTTTCAACCACAAGGGGTAATCTGGAAGTAGCTGGAAGCCATGAGGAGGAACCTGGGAATGGCACTAACTTCATATAAGCAGAACCGAGGGATGAAGCTGGTGATAACAGCATGAGATCAGGCAGCCATTTCTATACCCAATACAATTCTTTTTTTATTTTTTTCTGAAGTCTGTGTAATTTGGGGTTGCTGTTGAACAGGGTCCTCCCTGAAACAACTGCCTAATGAAAACTTAAAAAGCAAACACTTTGCTTGTGTTGTTACTGTAGGCATGTTATGGAAGAGGCTTGATAATTCCATTTAACCTTTTATGATGTCTTAGTGCAACTTCACTACTTTCTTTTCATAGTTCTTTTCCTTCTCTGATTCATATTGGTCAGAGCGATTGTTTACAAACAGAAATGTATTCCTGTTACTTCCTTACTTAAAATCCTTCAGTGATTCCTCACTGCCTGCAGCACAAGCTCCACGAGGTTCAGTCTGGTGGGGTTAGGCTCAGACCGCGCCTGCCTCCCACCAGGATCCCTGCTTTACGTAGAGATTGGAATGTCTTCTTCACTCTTCTGTGCCTTTACTTGAACCTTCCCTCTGCCTGAATGCTTTTCTTCTTCCCCACACCTTCTCATCTTCAAGTTTTGGCTTAAGTATTACATAGTTGTTGCTCAGTAAAGGTTTATCAAGTTGATTATATCTAAACTCTCAAAAGAGAGTTGAGACTTACTTAGTTGGGCTTATTGATCACAAATGCACTGTTACTATGACTGTGTTTAAACGTACTAAGGCTTAGTTCTCTATACATATATAAGAAATAGTGGGTAGAGCATGGTATTAGCAACTGAGAGAGTTCTCAAGGAGAAAAGTTTACATGTAGTTTCCACAGGCTTCTTTCTTTCCATCATGCCATGGGAGACTTGCTGTGGTCTGACCTCTGCTTGCTTTTCAGGCTCATCTACCTGGAGCTAGATGCTAGCTAGAACTCTGGCCCTGATCAGCACTAACTTACCTCAAAGGCATTTTTCTATTGGGAAGACTTTCCTCCACCCTTAGCAGTCAATTATCTTTCTCTCTGTTATCCTCGAATCTTTTTTTGTTTTTCAGATGGAGTCTCGCTGTGACGCCCAGGCTGGAGTGCAATGGCGTGATCTCGGCTCACTGCAATTTCTGCTTCCTGGGTTCAAGCGATTCTCCTGCCTCAGCCTTCCGAGTAGCTGGGACTACAGGCGTGCGCCACCAAGACTGGGTAATTTTTGTATTTTTAGTAGAGATGGAGTTTCACCATGTTGGTCAGGCTGGTCTTGAACTCCTGATCTCAAGTGGTCTGCCCGCCTCGGCCTCCCAAAGTGCTGGGATTACAGCTGTGAGCCATTGTGCCCGGCCTATCCTTGAACTTTTAACTAACTGTTAATATTGCAGATGCTTATGCCACATTAGAGAAATAACTAGCAAATTTGAGCCTGGCTATTAATTCCTCTTCCTTGTCACTACATATGTAAACATTGCATTTTACTGAGACCAGTTTCCTACCTGCTGTTTTGTTTTGCTTTCTCTTGGCTGTTTTCTTTACTTTTATTTTCCACAGCCTTAATGTTCCCAAGGAGGCTTATCAATCTGCATTTTAGTATGAATAAAGCTTGATTTTTTTCCTGTTCTTTTAGATAAGAAATATAATGGAAATGGATTTCTTCTCATTTCCTAGTGAACTATCTTTTGCACTCCCTGGGTGCATGCACCCCACTTTGGAGATCATGGGTCTGTGCCTGTTATTAGCTAATGTCTCCCAGCTACAAATCTACCCTTCTGTGCTCAGCTGGGACTGAGCGGGGGCTCTGCCAATCACATTTCTCCTTGGCCAGCTAGCTGTCTATTAGACTTTGTCAGTAGAGGACACTACTGTGTCAAGCTGTCAAGGCTGGAAGAGGAAGAAGGGAATTGCCGTTTCCTGTTTTTCCCTGTTTGTTTGCTGTACCCCCCAGTGTCAAGCATCACCCTAGCAACACTTCTTCATCCTGTAAGAGGCAGTTCATTCTAGTAGCAGCCCTTGATCTCAGCTCTCAGTTCTTCCAACCCTTGTAGGACCAGCCTCACTGTGCCTCTCAGGGACACTATCAGCAGCTGACCTGCGTCCCTCCTCAGAGATCTGTGTCCCAGCCTCATGGGCCCCTCCTCAGGGGTCTGAGCTTCAGCAACATGGGGCATCTCCTTCAAGCTTTTAAGTTTAAATAATGTCAACCTCTTTCCCTTTGTTCATGTAGGCCAGGAGAGGTGAGTTGCTTCCTGTGTATGCTAACCTCCATGGAATTTAAAGGTACCTTTTTAAACTTTTTAGTCCTTCAATACTTAGTTAGTATTTCCTTTTCTTAAGTTTTCTTGGTTAAAATAACTGGTGTGGTCATGGTCTCCTGATTGGACTCTGACTGACCCTGTCTTCCTCCATGGTTCTTTGGAGATTGTCCATGGCTTCAGTGTCCTTATATCAGGCTTATCTTGCCACATACCTGGTTACACTGGATTCATGTTGACCTCAAAATTCCAAGTTTAGCCTTATGGTCAACAATTATCTCAAAATGACTGTTGTAGTTAATTTATGTGTCAACTTGGCTAGGCCACGGGGTGCCCAAACATTATTCTAGCTGTTTCTGTGAGGATGCTTCTAGAGAAGATTAACATTTAAATTGGTGTACTTTGAGCAAAGCAGATTGCCCTCCATAACATGGTTGGGCTTGATCTAATCAGTGGAAGGCCTCAGTATAACAAAAAGACCAGCCTCTCCTGAGCAAGAGGGAACACTCCAGCAGATGGTCTCCAGGCTTCACCTGCAACATTGGCTCTTCCTGGCTCTACAGCACATTGCTCTTAACAGGGAACTACAACATCGGCTCTCCTGGGTCTCCTGGACTTGCCACCTTCCACAGTCATGCAAACCAATTCCTTAAAATAAACCTCTTTTTATATCTATGCACGTTGGTTCTGTTGGTTCTATATCTATTGGTTCTGTTTCTCTGGAGAACCCTGACCCAATACAATGACCATTAAATATTTCATGAAGAAATGGCTGTTCTGACTTTGCCTCCTAGTACACTCTGCTACACTGGCTGATAACGGTGGAAGCTGCTACTTCTCTTGCCAACCTTAGCAACTATTTGTGGGCAAAGTGTTCTTAGTATACCTCGTTCCCTGAAAAAAGCAGTATATTTTTTTGTCTACGTTATTTTCTTTTTCCTTCTTGTATTTTAAAATGTCTCCTCTTTTTGTAAGTTGACAGGAGCACATTGATATTTAGAGGAAAACTTCGCAGCATTATGTTGCTGCCATAATGCTGCATAACAAATTCTCAGTGGCTTTTAACAACAAACATTTTAGTGTCCTCATTCACAAGTCTACAGTGCAGCTGGGATGGCTTCTTACAAGAATGCCCTTCTTATGTCACATCACAGGAGTGGAAGAGGAAAATCCAAACTGTGAAAGCACATTTAAAGCCTCCGGTTGTATCACATCTAGTATTATACCCTGGGCACAGCAAATCGCATGGCCAAGGTTTCAGCCAAATGATGAGAAAGTACACTCTGCCTACTGAGAATCCACAGCAAGGATGGGTAAATATATAGAATATATATTCTATGGCTTGCCTATAATATCTATAAGAAAAAAAGATGAAAACCACAATAGAACAAATACTCCAGGGCAATAGCAGGACATTCACAAAAGTATACGTATAAAAACAAAGAAACATGGGATGTTCAGTCTTATCTGTAAACAAAGAAATGCCAATATAAAATACTGTGAGACACTTTTTAACCCATGAGATTGGAAAATAATAAAATGATAAATATCAGCTCATTGGCTAGAGATTAATTTGTGCAATCTTTCTGGATATCAATCTGACAATAGGTATTACCATTGTAAAATGCATATAGCCAATTACTCAGCAATTCCTCTTCTAGGAATTGACAACAAAAGCGATTGTGCAAAGACTTATGTACAAAGGTATTTACTTGGGGAAAAAAATGACCAGATTGAGGAAAGTTTTTTGTTCTCTTGCTTTTTCCTGAACATCACCATTATATACATGGCAGAGCTAAATTGATCATTTCATCTGTTGCATATAATCACAAATTTTGTAGTGCATAGTAGACTAAACTTACCAATAAAGTAACAGATTTACCACCAACATAATAAATTCCTTTTCAGAACTAAAATGTGTCTTTACTGTGAAACATTAAAAACTATCTCTACAGGAAGGATAACATGAGATAGAAAGATAAAGCTGGAAAAAAAATGAAAAGAGGAAGGTTATCAGGCAATTCATTTTAACATGTTCTCTGGGTTTCATTGTAGACCTTTAAAAAGGTTGAATTTTACAGCATTTTTACACAGATCGTAAACCTTTGGACCTAGCACACTTTGTCGGGAGTTTCTTTAGTAGATCTTATGAAACTGCACTGGAACAAAACACATGCAGCATAGTTGATGCAGAGCGTTTTCAGGCATTTTCTAATAAAGAATGAACTGGGATGGTCAGCCCAGGCTCAGAATTGTGAAGATCCTCCCAGTTGGGCAGGCACTTGGTGGGGCGGCTGGCATTGGTGCTAACAGACTATTGAGGATGGAACACGTTCAAGAGCTCACTCCCCCCCAATTTAGGCATAAAGAGATTATCAGATAGCGCTGCCCCTACCCCATTTGTACAGTATCCTCACAAAGGATTTTGCTGTTCATACCTTTTCTCCTCTTTAATGCTGTTCTTGATACACTTTTCATTTTATTTAACTTGCCTAAACATGCTGGGTATGGCAAATGGGCAGAAGACTTGCTGTAAGGTTTTTTCCTTCCAGATCTTCCCACAAATTGATCCTTCTACCCATTCTACCCAATTCCCCACCCCCCACCTCAGCCAGCTGTCCTGAAAGGTGATTCTGCCTGACTCTTACATATAAAGAAAATGGGAACTTAAAATCAAAATGTGAATATGTAAACTGCTCTTTGGGCTACCTGACAAAGGGTGACACAGAATTCAAAAAATATTCAGCTACTATTTATATGAATAGAAATCATATTAATTCAACTTGGACCAAATATTAACCAGGGCAAAACTTTTATCAGGCAGATGAGTCCAGACCACATTAGGCAGAGAGAAAAAGTGTCAGAGAAAATGACTAATGGAAACAAGATAAGAAACACTTGATAATTTTGACCCACGTTGTTCAGTTTCATTTGTATTCCTAAATTTGATTTTGTGTACTTGCAATTTTAGAAAAAAAAGTAATATTTGAAAGTATTTTTCCCAGCCTTTAAATTTCAAGTTCATCAGTCTAATAAACACTCATATAACTAGAAGTTCTAAACTTGTAGGGAAGTTTCCTTGACACTTATTTCTTTACCCTGGAGAATCTCCCCTTGGTGCAGAATTGCTGTGAACCAAAACTTTGTGAAGAATTTTGGGATAGTTGTAATTAACAGAACTGAGTTTGATCACTAATACCACCACTACTTCACAGCTGTATGACTCTGCGTAAGTTACTTAATCACTCTAAGCCTTAATTTTTCATCTGTAAAAATGGGCCTAATAATATCTGCATTACAGATTTGCTGTGTGCCTTAAATAGCCCCACAGCAATCATGACTATGAAATAAGCACACCAAATATTTGAATTCACTGCAATGTTCTCAAATAAGAAAATCTTCAAAAATTAGACTACTCTATTCATCATAAAATGCTTTCCATTTACTTTCTCAGTATGAAAATAATTGCAATTCCTATTGCGATTGTGATTGTGAAGAATTTATAAGTCTTTTTTTGGCAAAGTTTTTTCCAAGCAAAAATGAACTGTGAACAGCAGGTAGAGCTGTCTATAAAAATCCGAGTTGACAGAAACCTTGGAAGTCCTCTCTTACCTTCCGTGTGGTTCATTATCCGAGCCAGAGGCGAATGCGTTCTACAGTGAGCTTTGGAGTGGAGTCTGATGGGAATTTGGTCTGACGCCAACAGTCATTGTTTTTCAAATGGCATGAATGACTGATACTTTAATTTTTATCTTAGAGCCTGTATTTTCTCTGCTTCCTGAAGATTCTCCTATTTCTTTTCTTTTTAAGACCAAGGGATTGGTTGGTGGGCAGCAGTGGGTGAGAAGAGGTAGGGAAACCAGGTTCTAGTGCTTTCTATGCTGACTTTTAACTAATCTTTTCATTTTTGACCTCAAATATCAAATTCACGTATGTGGATTTTGGGGCCCAGGTATTTCATGGATCCTTCAGAGGTACTTGGGATGGCATTGTTCCCCTCATAAAGGGCTTTTTTTTTTTTTTTTTGACGGAGTCTATCTCTGTTGCCCAGGCCAGAGTGCAGTGGCGTGATCTTGGCTCACTGAAATCTCCACCTCCCGGGTTCAAATGATTCTCCAGCCTCAGCTTCCTGGGTAGCTGGGATTACAGGTGCTGGCCACCATGCCCAGCTAGTTTTTGTATTTTTTGTAGAGACGGGATTTCACCATGTTGGCCAGGCTGTTCTCGAACTCCTGACCTCAGGCGATCTGCCCGCCTTGGCCTCCCAAAGTGCTGGGATTACAGGTGTGAGCCACCGCACCCAGCCTTTTTTTTTTTTTTTTAATGTTTCTTACATGCTTTAATACCCTTTCTCTTTGTCCTTGTTGACTATACCTTTTGTATAATTTTACTGACCTTTCATGGGTCTTGGGGAGGGAAATGAGATTAAGATGTATTGTCAATATGTCATGCTTAACCAGATGCTTTGAAAAGAGCAAGTTTGGAAATTTAAATAATAAGATTTAAACTTGATATGAATAATACAAAAGAGAAAAAAATCTTAAACTTGATATGAATAATACAAAAGAGAAAAAAATCTTTAAAACTTCAAGTAAAATATATAAGAATTGTGACTTGTTTCCAGAGATCAATACATACATTTAATTTGTGTACTTCCATTATATAGCTCTTAAGATAACAGCAGAACATTTTTAAATATTTATTTTTAAAAAGCATATTTTCCAGGAAAATTGCTATGTAATTTTATTCCTTGAGTTTATAAACAGGGCTTTGTAAATATGATCCAAAGAATGAGAACTAAAACTAAATACTCAATCGGCTTAAGCTCAAACTTTACTTTTTGACATTTGTGGGGTGTTAAAAGATGCCTTTGACTTTGATGTTTTGAAAAGAATGTAATACTTTCCATTTGCTAAGACTGGAAAAATGAGTCATGAACAGCCACCTCACTTTGGTAGCTAATCTGTATCAGAATATCATCTTTCTTAAGCTGTGTAACTAAAGAGATTTTGGTGTAGTTCAGAGCATACGTATTTGTAATCTGCTGTTATAAAACAGAAACAAATAGAAATTTTAAAATTGATATGCGATTACCACTACATCCAAAGAAATAATATAAAAGATAAAGATTTTATTCTGAACATTTACAGAAACACAGCAGCACTTTAGCATGAAGTGTAAGTCAATGTGACATACAGTTTCATGTGAATTTCTATCTGTTTGCAGAAAAGAAAGGCTGTATTTTCAAATTGGGCCTAATAAAATGTCTGCAACCAGGAAGGGAATAGCCAAATGGTCAAATCCATCTAAAGTCATTAAACAAAAGATGCCGCGATCTCAAAACCATGTGTCTGATATTTGTTACATGAGTCATAGGGTCTGTGCTAAAATTTAGGAAATATTCGTTTTCAGAATCACATTTACACATCATCTTTCAGTTGGTGTCCACAGGGGATAAATTTTACCATTTATGTAAGTTCTTCCAAATCGCAGACCTAGTGGCAATTCTGGATCTTGTCTCCAAATTTTGATGATGTATTGTAATTGAGGCCTGCAGCTTCCCATGAGTTATTCAACTGTTAACACCAACAAAATGTACATAATGCTAGAAAACAGATCATTTCTAGCCTTTCATGGACTGGATCCTAGAGTTTTAGAAACAGCTGGTATTTTCTCTCTCAATGGCTCACTTTATGAAGAGCCAAAGTATATGTAGTAAAATTGTATCTTGGAGGCCAGAAAAATATTTTCAGCATAATTTTGTTCATTGTTTTCTGGATCTTCTTGTTACGTTGGTTCAGATGAAAACAGTTTTTTTCCTTACATAGTTGTATGTTTTTTATATTCTTGTATAAGTTTGTGTTGTAAGGATTGAAGCTTCATTTAATTACTGCAGTTGTCTTTTAAAATTCTCCTTTCACTGTAGAATTCTCCTTTCCCTAGGAACAGGGCAGCAAATGTGAGCTGTGTTATCAGAAACCAAGATTTCTTGATTTTCTTTCTTCTAGGTAGCTTCCTTTCTTTGTATCACAGGCCAATCTGAAAGTATTCTTCCAGAAATTCTGTATGTTTCATACGAAGGCATGCAAAGCCAACTTTTTTTTTTTTTATACTTTAAGTTCTAGGGTACATGTGCACAACGTGCAGGTTTGTTACATAGGTATACATGTACCATGTTGGTGTGCTGCATCCCATTAACTCGTCATTTACATTAGGTATTTCTCCTAATGCTATCCCTCCCCCATTCCCCCACCCCACGACAGGCCCCAGTGTGTGATGTTCCCCGCTCTGTGTCCAAGTGTTCTCATTTTTCAATTCCCACCTGTGAGTGAGAACATGCAGTGTTTGGTTTTCTGTCTTTGTGATAGTTTGCTCAGAATGATGCAAAACCAACTTTCAGAATAAAATGGTGAGCAAAAACCTGCTTAGGAGAAAGAATTTAGGTCTGAAATTTGCTTGATTCTTAAGTTAGGCCAAAGAAAGTTGGATAATCCTGAGAAAATGTCAGCAAATGATTGTAACTTGTTTCTTTTCTTTCACTCTAGTAATCTCTATTTTGGAGGCAGTCTCATGCAGTAATTAATCACAGACTCTGAAGGCTGACTACTGGGTTCAAATATTGGATCTTCTGCTTGCTAGGTTTGAGACCTTGGCAAATTAAAATCTTAAGTGAGTACCAGGTACACGATAAACGCAAATGTCCGTGTTTGCTATTGTTAGTCCTCTGTGGAGTCCTAGAAATTTTCTGACACCTTCTTATTCTCCAAAATTTCCTTTTTCTAGACTTCATGAGGAAAACACACCTCTTTAATCTGTTTTTGAAATATAAGAAAATTCCAAATATACAAATTCCTTTAATAGGTACATTTTGGTTGCCTCTTCTTGATAACTACTAGGAAGACACTTTAATCTTGCCAAAAAAAAAAAATTCTCTCTAAATTACATTTTTGTTTGCATTATCTTAGTACCTCTAAATAGTAAGTCCATCCTGTGACCTGGGATTATCAGAATGGGTTGCCTTCCTTTGATCTGAGAATCTTGCCTTTCTTGCTAGACTTGGGGACAAAGTTAACTTGTGCACCTGTACCTCTCAGCCCATGAGCTCTGTGCCTTTTTGGACTTAGTTTTCATTCAATTATCATGTAAGACAGAGAAATGTCTTCAGGGGGAAAGTTATGTCATGAAATAATAGAGTAGGAAGTGACTTCAGAGGTCACCAGGATATCTCTTTTCTTTTCCAAGAACTAAGGTTCAGAGAGGAGACATGACTCTTTTGGGGAACACAGGACAGGGCACAGGCAGAGGTGGGACTTACTGCACAGTCCTTCCTCCTACAGTACAAGTTGTAATGATACAGAGGTGACATTAATTGATTCTGGAAAAATCCTGAAAAACAAATTAACTTAATGCTTATTTTCTTCATTCTTGACAGAAGAAAAAACATGAAATCTTGTGAATGAGATTCAAATGTCTGAGGAATTTTCTATCTATAAATGCTTTCATGACAAGGCCCAGTCAGTTATGCAACTACACTCAAGGGTGCATGCACCATTTGTGATGTTGTTTTGGGGGCATTCAATGAGGTAATATAAGGCAAGCGCTTGGTTCAATGCTTGGCCCACAGGAAATACTTAATGAGTTTTAGCTATTTACATTACTATTATTTGCCTACATATAGGAATCCTCTTTTAGCCAAAAGGCTAGGTA
This sequence comes from Nomascus leucogenys, assembly GCF_006542625.1. Lineage (NCBI taxonomy): Eukaryota > Metazoa > Chordata > Mammalia > Primates > Hylobatidae > Nomascus > Nomascus leucogenys. The sequence continues at coordinate 76,872,690 of NC_044389.1, read as the reverse complement.
GTGAAAGATTTGCTCATAATCTTGGATATAATTACCATATCATCCTTCACAGTATCTGAAGAGGCGGACAAGAAAAATAGCATTATCATTATTGAAATCTGGGAAAACATAGACACTAAAATATTTGCAGGCATGCTTCAATTACTCAAGTAGGTTAGAAGCAGAAAAACATGTTCTTTATTTCCTGTATTTTCAACACCAGGTTTAAATACGTCAGTTTTACCTGTTTTTAGTTTTTCAAATAACTAACTATAAAAAGGAAAACTGTTTTGTTAAATAAAATATACAAAAGTAGACCAGACCACTCTAGAATCTGAGCAAAGGAAGTTTTGTGGGCTTCTCCTGGACACTTCCCCCCTTCCCCATCAACAGACAAGCTAGAAAAGGAGAAATAGATTTGTTTGAACACTTCTCTTTTACCAAAATAAATAAAGAGGAACAAATATTTGGGCTGCGTTTTAAAAATTGTATGTATTTTTCCATTACTTATCGAGCAACTGCTTTCTAAGCAAGGCACTAAGTGACTTAAATGCACAAACTAATTGAATCCTTTCAACTCTGAGTAGAATGATTTTTATCATCAACATTTTACAGATAAGGAAACTACGGGAGCTGCCTAAAGTCCCAGAGCTTGCAAATAACGGAGTGGAGATTCCTCTAAGTGGTCATGATTCCAGGATGAAACTCTTTAATCACTATCTTGTATAGTCACGTTACTACACAGGTGGGCAAATAAAGAAAACAAGGATGGAAAACTATGATTTAATGTTGGATTTTTAACAGCGGTTAGGAATTTGCTAATTCAATACCACAGGATTAAAAGTTTTCCAACTAGGAAGCCCCGAAGAAAATGAAGACATATTCATTAAATTATAATAGGCCTTTAAATGACTGTGTGGACATGATCATACAACTTGACACGTTTATTCACGGGTATTTCTCATGCAGTCCAGTCTGGATGCACGACATGCTCCTGAAGGGTATGTGGCATGAAGTCACTGCCCTGGAGAGCAGGGAACTGAGAGGTAACAATCCATGGGGGGTTTTCACTTTGCCCTTGCCCTTTTCCTCCTCCCTATTCCAGTAGACACTTGGCTCCGTGCTCATTTCCTCAAAAGAGGATGAAGCAGGGTGAAAAATAAAAGTTGCCTGACAGCTACTTCTCTTTCTGCTGTTAGTGCCCAAACTCAACCACAGAAAAGGAAATAATTCTTGAGCATAGATTCTTGAAGGGAAACGATTTTCCCTTCAGGTGAACTGCTAATAATATTAACAATTGCTCTCACTCATGGATCCCTAACTATGCATTAGGCACACTTTGAAGCACGTATCTGTGTATCCGTGTACTCATTTAATTCTCTAAAAGCCTATGAGGGAGTTATTACTAATATTGTTAGAATGCTCTATGAAGATTTGTTTTTGTCTGATTTTATTTACTGCTGTATCTCTATTTATTTACTTATTTATTTCTGAGATGGAGTCTCGCTCTGTCGCCAGGCTGGAGTGTAGCGGCACGAATGGGCTCACTGCAATCTCTGCCTCCTGGGTTCAAGAGATTCTCCTGCCTCAGCCTCCCAAGTAGCTGGGATTACAGGCACCCACCACCACGCCTGGCTAATTTTTGTATTTTTAGTAGAGACGGGGTTTCACCATGTTGGCCAGGATGGTCTCCATCTCCCGACCTTGTGATCCACCCGCCTCGGCCTCCCAAAGTGCTGGGATTACAGGAGTGAGCCACCGCACCCAGGCTTATTTACTGCTGTATCTCTAGCTTTCAGAACAATACCTGGCAAAGATTAGGAACAAATAAATATTTATCGTAGAATCAATCTCCATCTAAAGGTGAAGGAACTTAGGCACAGAGAGATTAAGTTACCTGCCCAAAGGCCCACAGCTAGTAGAAGACTAGGAGAGTTAGGGCATCCCCACCTGGGCTGGGAGAAGAGACAAGAGGATGGGAAAGCTGTGCTTCCGGAGTGGAGGAGCCCTGGGACCCTCTTGTGCCTCCAGGGAGGTGACAAGACCACAGAGAAGAAGTGGCTCTGTTGGGTACTGGGCAAGTGGAATCTCAGGCAGCGTTGTGATTAAACTGCCACACTGGGGCAAGAAGGTAGCAAAATGAGAATGCTACAGGAGCTGCAGAGAGCTCCTGGCGTGGAGGCTGTGTACACAAGGACAATGGATGCCTCTAGAGCAGCCTCTGTTGATCGGTGACCAAGGATCAAGTGGCTGCTCCTTCCCCAATCCTTGATGTGTTACTCTGCTTTCCTTCAGCCAAAACAACTAGTTGTAAAAGAGAAAATTGTAATACAAAATGAGAAAAGTGCTATTTTTTGTATACTTGATTTTTTTTTAACTGAAGCAGTCTCGTATTATATATAGGCAGCATTATGTAAGGAAAAATATTAAATGTGTCATCAGAAGGCCTAGATTTTAATCCTAGCTTGTCCCACCAAAAATTCGCAAGCAATTTACCTAATTTCCCTATGCCTCAGTTTCTTCATTTATAAAAATAGGGATTAAAAATCATTGAGGTGAGGATAAAAAGATTTTTTTTGAAAATATAAGTTAAAGCTGTCAAAGATAATAAATGCATTGTGTTAATTTTGTATAGCTCCCACTCCCATCCTATTTGCACTTGATTTTGACACACGTGTATCCTTTTTTGGTGGGTAAAGGGCTACACTTGTGTCTTCTCTTTTTACAGACTAGTATTTACATTTATTTTCATTTCTGATGTTTATACCAAGTGGATGTAAACATATTTTTCAAAATTAAATGCACTTTAGAAATAAGAAATATTAAATGATTGATAGGTTGCTATTGTTGCCTGTGGGAGTAATTTTCCAGAAGTTAAAAGCCAGCCGGTCATTGAAATGTTTCATGGATAATCCTCAGGCTCAGTAAGGCCCAGGCAGGCATTTTACTGGATCTTTTCACTGAGCTGTCCTAATATTCTAGATGAAAATAATTCCTGCACTAAGAAGTGAAAAAATAAATTTCTAAAATGTCTAGGCATTTGTTACTAAATCGTAAAAGGGTCACAAACAAGATGAATTGGAAACTTCTACACCAGGTTTACCTTAAACACTTTGGCTTTTCTGAGAAATGACAATAAATGAAATAAACCAGCAGCAATGCAAATTTACAGTCCTTGCAAAAATGCGAACTATAAATTAGGTTCATTCTCCCATCAGATGTATATTAGTGGTCATGACGTGCCTGGCACTCCTCTTAGAACTGAGGAGACAATAGTTAACAAGACAGTGAAGTGCCTGCCTTTACAGAGCTTACATTCCACTGGGAGAAACCAAAAACAAACAAGTGAAATACACGACATTGTTAGACACTGCCTCAAAGGAACATACAGCAGGTACAGGAGTGACTGTTTCTAAAACAGGGAAGCAAGTCATGTGCACATCTGCAAAGATGATTTCATTACATTCAGGTTTTCTTATTCTCCAGGAGACTATGGTGTAAGACTAAAAATAAGTGAACATGTAAGAAAAGAAGGAAGAGCGTTAGGTGGAAGGAAGTTGCCTGTCCTCTCACTGGCTTGTGATTATTACTTACTCATCATATAAACCCAAGGCACAGTCACATACCCAGGGATACGAGACACTACAGACTCCCGAGAGACACAACACAGGTAAGTCATATTATTGAACTCCACATAGATAAGAAATGAGATATGCTTTACTCTTTACTTTAGAGTTTTTATTATTCTCATATCCTGTTTGTGACTAACTCTCTTGTGAGCTATTTTCATGATGGTGCTCACTGTGACCTTGTCTTACCCAGAGCCTCTCCATATATGTGAATATGTGAAAATCAAATAGTCATTTTTAAGAGAAATATAGGTACAGGAGATTTAAGACGATCTCTTCAAGTGGATTTTAACATAGAAAATATAATCAATGCTAGAGGAAAAATCCTGTCTTAATCAGGGTTTGTTATTACTTCCAGAATTTTCCCAAGTGATTCTTCAATCACTTGGATTGATGGAGTAGAGAATATTATCTCATGGCTCTTCGATTTCTTTCCTTTGCTTTAAAGTTGAAGACTTTTACTGGTAATATTTTCTATTATTTTAAGGCACATTTTGTTGAAGCATCTCCATGTTTTGATAAGAATTGCATCCTATCATCTTTTGGCTTCAGAGATAGTTTAAGGGATTTACCCCAGGCCAGGAATTTCAACTCCAGCTCCCAAAGGATATTTCAGTTATTCCTCTTGCTTTGGCTTTAATGTGAAACAGCCACTTAAAATGATATTTAGTTGATATTTGATAAAAAAAAAAATAGAGCTTTCAGCTTGCTAATTCAAAGTTAAACATCCAGTGCTTGACTGAAATCAATATCTTACTCAGTCAACAATTCTTCTATTTCTCTATTGTCCTATAATTTAACTCCAACCTGGCAACTTTTCCAGAACTGAACTTGAAATGCCCAGGGACACTGTGAAATGAGTGAAATTAACATTCCTTACCATCAAATGTTAGGGGTAATAAAAAGCTGTTATTTAATGTCAGTATATGCAAGAAGTTCCCATGTGGACAATAGTATCTCACATGATTGCCGTCTGAATCCAATTTTTACATTTCAGAACACCAGGGTCTATATAACAGGAGTGTAAACGTGCCTTAGGCCATTACATTTTGTGTAAGTTTATTACTGGGCAAGTTAAGATCTACATCTTAAACTCAAAGAAAAGCTATAGCAAATTCACAAGTAATCTTTGTTTTTATACCTTAAACTCAGATTACTGCACAATTACTAAGCATGTAAAAAACTGTGTCTGGAATGCCCAAATATGTTTGAATTCTTGATGTCTCTTATTTAAGAATAAGAGCTTAAGTCAGCTAACATTTTGTATTGAATTGTAGAATGGTTAATACTTAATTCCTTATTTGTAAGTTTTCTATCCAACAAAATTATTCCAAAAGTTCTCTTTTTTGAACTAAAAATATTTCGGCTGAAGTCTTTATTAAGATGTTTAGTATAGGCATTGGATATTGATTAGCCTGTGTTGTCAGAGAGTTGAAATTGGATTGTTGTCATCTGTCTGGCACAGAGACTAGAATTTTTGAGACTATTTTTTACTGTGCTTTTACAGCAATATACAGAATAGTATATTGTTAAATTGTTTTATTATAAAAGTTTGTAATTTTTTCAATGAGTATGTTAAAATTGCCTCTGGGATTGAATTAATCAGATGAAATAAATCAGCATTGTATTAGTTAGTTTTCACGCTGCTGATAAAGACATACCGGAGACTGGGTAATTTATAAAGAAAAAAAGGTTTGGCCGGGCGCGGTGGCTCATGCCTGCAATCCCAACATTTTGGGAGGCCGTGGTTAGGAGGTTAGGAGGTCCTGGCCAACATGGCGAAACCACGTCTCTACTAAAAATACAAAAATTAGCTGGGCGCATTGGTGGGCGCCTGTAATCCCAGCTACTCGGGAGGCTGAGGCAGGGAGAATCGCTTGAACCCGGGAGGCGGATGCTGCAGTGAGTGGAGATTGCGCCACTGCACTCCAGCCTGGGCGACAGAGCAAGACTCAGTCTCAAAAAAAAAAAAAAAAAAAATTAGCGGGGGGTGGTGGTGGGAGCCTGTAATCCCAGCTACTGTGGTGGCTGAGGCAGGAGAATCGCTTCAACCCGGGAGGCAGAGGCTGCGGTGAAACGAGATCGCACCATTGCACTCCAGCCTGGGCGACAAGAGCAAAACTCCATCTCAAAAAAAAAAAAAAAAAAAAAAGGGGGCCGGGCGCAGTGGTTGACGCCTGTAAACCCAGCACTTTGGGAGGCTGAGGCGGGTGGATCACAAGGTCAGGAGATCGAGACCATCCTGGCTAACACGGTGAAACCCCATCTCTACTAAATATACAAAAAAATTAGCCGGGCGTGGTGGCGGGTGCCTGTAGTCCCAGCTACTCGGGAGGCTGAGGCAGGAGAATGGCGTGAACCCGGGAGATGGAGCTTGCAGTGAGTCGATATCACGCCACTGCACTCCAGCCTGGGCGACAGAGACTGACTCCGTCTCAAAAAAAAAAAAAAAAAAAAAAAAAGGAAAAAAGGTTTAGACCGGGCACAGTGGCTCACACCTGTAATCCAGCACTTTGGGAGGCCCAGACAGGTGGATCGCAAGGTCAGATGGTCAACACCATCCTGGCCAACATGGTGAAACCCCATCTCCACTAAAAAATAAAATACAAAAATTAGCTGTATGTGGTGGCGCCCACCTATAATCCTAGCTACTTGGGAGACTGAGGCAGGATAATCGCTTGAACCCACGAGGTGGAGATTTCAGTGAGCCCAGATTGCACCACTGCACTACAGTTCCACATGGCTGGGGAGGCCTTACCATCATAGCGGAAGAGGAAGGGATGTGTTACATGGCAGCAGGCAAGAGAGAACCAGAGCCGAGTTAAAGGGGTAATCCCTTATAAAATCATCAGATCTCGTGAGACTTATTTACTACCATGAAGTCAGTATGGGGGAAACCGCCCCCATGATTCAATTATCTCCCACGACACGTGGGAATTACGGGAGCTACAATTCAAGATGAGATTCTGGTGGGAATATAGCCAAACCATATCAAGCATTACATAAAGTAAAAAAAAAAAAAAGCTATTAAGAAAGAAAGGGAAAGAAAGGAAGTACCCAAGAGAGTACTTTAGAAAAACACTGTTATTTCCCATGTAAAAGAGCTCATTTCCTAATGCATATATTAATATTAAAAGTTATATCTTCTTCACTGGATAGCTATGTTCATATGAGTTCATATATGTAAGTTTCTATCCAGGGTATTTATTAGTCATTTATTTATGTGTTCTTTGATAAACCGTATAGGTTATTTTTCAAACAGAATTCTAAATGAGCTTTTTATCTATCTGCTGAATTAGTAACTTTACACGATATGCTTTGGGGTGTAAGGAAGCCAGTGGTTAATTTTAGATGAAAGATCTTTAGCTGTAAATATCTTCAAACACAATCAGCTTTTAAACTCCATGCTTCTGTATCATTTCAGGAAACATGCAGTTTTCTCTACATGACATGCTTAACACAACGACAGTGGAAGCGTTCAGAAATGAAGCTAACAGGAAATAAGGGACCAGAATGATATTGCAGTTTTGCTGTGCTAGTCAAATCATACCAAGATAACCTAGATGTTATTTCTGTGTACAATAGAAAGTTGGGGTCTAATTATGTTTATTTTCCCTCTGTTGTCTCAGAACCATTTAGTCTAGTTTCTTTATGTCCTCACTCTATGTCATGTCTGTCCTATATATGAGGTTCTGTTTTAAGACAATGCACCTCTGAAAAAATACCGCATTACAAGGTTTTTTATCTAAGTCTTGCTATCTGGTACATCAGGTCTTCAAGGCTTTTTATCTAAGTCTTGCTATCTGGTACATCAGGTCTTCCTCTTCTGTTCTCTTTTTTTGTTTGTCTTGGCTATTTTGGTCCTTAGCATTTCCATTTAAAATCTAGGATCCAGTTTATCTGTAGAATCTCTTGAATTTTAAATATAGACAATCATTTTGATTGCAAATGGACAGCTGTGTCACTGTCTTCCTACTACTTACAAATGTTATTTATTATTGTCTTACATTACTGAATTAGCTAGGCTGTCCAGCATTATGCTGAATAGTAGATGTTATAGTGGGATTCTTGTTATTCCTGACATTAAAGAAAATGTTTTTATTGGTTCACCATTATGTATGATGTTTGCTGTAAGTTTTTAGTAGAGACTCTTTATATGGTTAAGGAAGTATTCTTTTATTACTAGTTTGATAAGAGGTATTTTATTTTGTTGTTTTTTCATTTTGCTAAGAGTTTTGATCACAAATGAGTGATAATGTTATAAATGCTTTTTAAAAGCATTTAGTATCTATTGAGATGATAGTATGTTTTATGATAATTCTCTTTCTTTTTTTTGAGAGAGAGAGTCTCACTCTGTCTCCCAGGCTGGAGTGAAGTGGCACGGTCTTGGCTCACTGCAACCTCTGCCTCCCGGGTTCAAGCAATTCTCGTGCCTTAGCCACCTGAGTAGCTGGAATTACAGGCTCACACCACTACACCCAGCTAATTTGTATATTTTTTTGTAGAGACGGGGTTCCACTGTGTTGGTCAGGCTGGTCTCAAACTCCTGACCTCAAGTGATCTGCCCGCCTCGGCCTCCCAAAGTGCTGGGATTACAGACGTGAGCCACTGCACCTGGCCTGGTTTTTCTCTTTCAATGTAGTTTATTATACAGATGGATGTTCTGATATAACATCTTGTATTCCTGAGACAAACACAAAATATAATTATGCAAATAACTACAGAAATGTCATGTAAAAAGTACAGCCTCATTAATGAGTTACAACTGTTGAAAGAATATTTTAAAAGGAAAGATAAGCATTTGTTAGCTGCTATTGGGCCTCTGCCAAATCTTAGACTTCAAGATATTTTTGCAGAGAAATATAGATAGCTACCAGCCTATGCTGAGAATTTTCAAATGTCTTCTTTACTTCAGTGAAATACAATATAAAAGAGCATGATTTTGAAAATTAACAAAAATAAAAAATAATTACTTTGCTTTCATGCAGAATTCAGCAGGTGGACACTGGTATTTATGTGGTAATTGACTGAATGAGAAAATGTTATAGGTTTAACTTTTAATGCTGTTAACTTTTTTTTCATTTTTTGAGATGGAGTCTTGCCCTGTCCCCCAGGCTAGAGTGCAATGGCACCATCTCGGCTCACTGCAACCTCTGCCTCCCAGGTTTCAGTGATTCTCTTGCCTCAGCCTCCTGAGTAGCTGGGATTACAGGTGCCCGCCACCACCCCCAGCTAATTTTTGTACTTTTAGTAGAGACGGGGTTTCACCATGTTGGCTAAGCTGGTCTCAAACTCCTGACCTTGTGATCCGCCTGTCTTGACCTCCCAAAGTGCTAGGATTACAGGCGTGAGCCATGGCGCCCCGTGTAGTGCTGATAACTTTTAATGTTATAGGGAGAAAATATAATTTCTTCATGCTGTGGAAACATTGACCATGCCAACAAAACCAATAAAAAGTTTTATATAGAATGCTTTTCAAATAGAAGCTGCAGGCTGGGCATAGTGGCTCACACCTGTAATCCCAGCACTTTGGGAGGCCAAGGGGGGGTGTGGATTACCTGAGGTTGGGAGACCAACCTGAGAACAATCTGGCCAACATAAGTGAAACCCCATCTCTACTAGAAATAGAAAAATTAGCCAGGCGTGATGGTGCATGCCTGTAATCCCAGCTACTCAGGAGGCTGAGGCAGGAGAATTGCTTGAATCCAGGAGGCAGAGGTTGCAGTAAGCCCAGATTGAGCCACTGCACTCCAAACTGGGGGACAGAGTGAGACTGTGCCGCAACAAAACAAAACAAAACAAAATGAAACAAAACGAAACACCAAATAGAAACTGCAACTAATAATCACACTTTTTCCACTCTGTAGGCTTTTTAAAATTGTTTTGATATTTAAAACAAATAGGTCCAGGAATTATAACAATTATGCTTTTCCTGGATAAGAATAATCTCTTAATTATTACATTTTTTATTTACTATTTTGGTGCTCTTAGACCTTTTCCCCTATTTATTTCTAAGCTCAACATTTTTAAGTAACCTGGAAAACAGTTCCATTGTTCTGATGGGCATTTCATTTAGTATCCCAAATTTGAACTCCTTTATATGTATATTTCTCCCTGAAAGAAATTCGTGGCTGTAAATCATGGAATTCTTATTAGTTTAGTCAATTCTTGTCTCTTTCAAGGACATTTTCCCACATATCTATACATGTGGTAAGTGCTACATCTCAGTTGGGTGGGGACCGGTCTGGCTGATGCAAACTGGGCAGGAATGATTGGCAGTAGCTCTCCCATTTTAGCAAGGAGCACCAGCTTCACTCCACAAAATCTGGACACAGAAGCCAGGGCCAGAAAAAATGGTTTTGCTAGGAATTACCATCACCGTCACTTTCTGAACCTGGGAGCTTCTAGATAGGCAACCAGTTATTTCCAGGTCATCCTCTTCCCACTAGACTCCAGGAATATATAAACTTAAAGTCAAGACTTGGCAAGCTAGATTTTTATGATTCGCGTTTAACCTTTTATGTGATGTGATTTCTTTCTTTCCTTTTTTTTTTTTTTTTTTTTTTTGAGATGGAGTCTACTCTGCTGCCCAGCCTGGAGTGCAGTGGCGTGATCATGGGTCACTGCAACCTCCGCCTCTGGGGTTCAAGTGATTCTCCTGCCTCAGCCTCCTGAATAGCTGGGATTACAGGCGCGCACCACCACACCCCGCTAATGTTTGTATTTTTAGTAGAGACGGGGTTTCACCATGTTGGCCGGGCTGGTCTCGAACTCCTGGCTTCAGGTGATCTGCCTGCCTCGGCCTCCCAAAGTGCTGGGATTACAGGCATGAGCTGCCGCACCTGGTCTGTGGTTTGATTTTTGATGAAACTTTGTTTTGAGGCTTGAGCCCAACTTTCCTTTTTATCTAATCAGTATTCCATTAATATTCTTTAAAAACTTTCTTAGTAGAGAATCAACTATTTAAACTCACCACTTTAAATAAATAATCGTCATTATATGCTTTTATTCATTTAGTTACCATAATTATTATTTATCTTTAGTGTGCTGTATTCATAGTGTTTATTCTTGACTGCAGAATGAGATCAAAGTCATTATTACTAATGCTAATGATTGTTTGCCATTGTGCTATGTACCTTATGTGTATTACCTCATTAATTTACAAATCCATGTTAATATCACTATTTATAAAAAGTGGTCTTTGAAATTCAGGGAGATTTTAACTGGCCAAAGCCCAAATTCAAAGAATTGAATTTCAAATGAAAACATTTCTCAATTGTTTGATCTTACAAAATTAAAATATATTCCACTACGAGTGCTTAAAGTCATTAACCATTTATAAACAATGAAAATGAAAAAGATACAAATCACTGAAAACCCATAAGATTATAATGACTGAATTTGCCGGTATTAGCAAACGTTTTGAAATGTAAGAGTAGTTGGCTTTCTTCCTCTACAGAGGGAATGAAGGAAGATTGTTCCATCTCCGCAGAGGTCTCGAGATGGGGTGTGTTTTGTGGTGCAAGTAACCCAGTAAAACCCAGTAGCATGGACGTAGTCAGAGGGAACCAGAGGGCAGTGTTTCCCTAGGCCTTGGATGCCTAGAGGGAAAGCCACAGGTGAGGAAAGAGAGGCAAAGACAGGTTGGCATGGCACTCACATTCCTCTTGCATGTGCCCAGCCCTTAGCTGTCCTTACCCAGATGTCCTCATAAACTCTGAGCTGTGTCACAAGAGCAAACAAAACAGGGAAAATATCAAATATTACACATTGCCAGTGACTAAAAGCAGGGCAAAATCATCTTAAAGTGGGAAGTTTTTTGCTCCATGCTCTGAAGGTTGGTGTGTAGCTACCCTCTTAATCTGAATATTTTTATAAATAAAGTTTGAATTTGGTTATTTCACTGTAATGTTCTAACTAGTGCCAAGAGAGAGTCATGATCTGATTTCAACCAAGTTTCCCCATATGTAATTAGATAGTGATTTATAATTTTGGTTCCTTTAATTAAAGGATTCCTTTGGTATCCTTTAATGTCTCCAGTTATCTCAAGAGATGCGATAAAGTTTTCCAAAAAATTCTGAAGAAAAATATTGAGACATCTCTAGAGGGCTTTTAAAATAATCCCTCCCTTTTTCTTTTTCCAGAATTGCACCATGCCAAACTACAAACTCACTTATTTTAATATGAGGGGGAGAGCAGAAATTATTCGTTACATATTTGCTTATTTGGACATACAGTATGAAGACCACAGAATAGAACAAGCTGACTGGCCTGAAATCAAATCAAGTAAGTAGCACGAATAATAAATGTAGGAAAAATATGCTTTCAAAACCTTTTGTTTTTCCTCAGGGAAATGAAAAAAAAAATCAAGGTTTTCAAAGCTCATGTAGCTTTAAATTGAGAAGCAGCAGTTCAGACTAAATAAATGCTGTGTAATCAAGCAAATCTCCTATTAGAGGTGAAAACACAAAACTTACAGAAAGAGAATATAAAGGTAAACCAGTATAAAGCTTTATCAGATGAGAAGATGAGCTGAAATAAACATAAGACATTGTTTGTTTTTCTGTTTTGTCACTGGGATAGCTGAAGTGCACAGAGTTTAGGTAATTTTTCCAGTTTCACGACCCTAGCAAGTAGAACTGAGTTTCAAACCCAGGTCAGTTTAATACCAAGCTCAAGCTATTTGCACTAGACAATGCCAAAACAACACTACTATGATAATAGGCATATTAACAATGAATTGCCACAGCCTTTGGAAGCACGAGTGCCTTAAAAGTCATTGCCCCTACAGCCATTCTTTTTCTTAGCAGACACCTCTTCTCTGGTGAGATAGTGTATCTTATTTCTTATTCTCATGATACTTTACCATTAATATCCAAATGTTTATTCCGATATCAGAATTTACACATGGGATTTTAAGACAGTGAATATATAATAGGTGAACATTACTTTTATCCACTAATTAATTAGACCAAGATGGATAGAAAGGTGCAGCTATTACATGTAATAAATTTTGCCTGTTAGCTTTGAAATATAAGTTCACTGAGTGCCTCATTCCCTATTCTACCTGAACTTTTCATTGTTATTGAAAATGGAATTTCTGTATTTTCTTAATATTTCCATAGATTTTCAGAGTTGAAAGGAATCTTAAAGTTCATGATGGTTAGGATATAGTTTCAAATGTTTTAATAGACAAAGACACAATGTAAAATTGTCTTAAAAAGGATAGAAATTTCATTTACACAAAACCCCAAGTGGTTATCATGATTTTGCTCCACACAGTTGTCAAAGATTAGGTTTCTTGTTGATCTGCCACCCCTTGGTGTCTTATTTACACAGTGTGAGATAGCTCACGCTCCTTCCACATTGTAGCTCAGAGAAAGTGCGAAAGAGAGAGGGGAATACCCCTTCCTTTTAACAGCATGACTAGAAAGTTGCATACGTCACTTGGTAAGCCCAGTGGTCACATATTACTACAAGGAAAATTGAGAAATGCTGATTTAATTGTGGATAATCATTTGCACAGCTAAAAATCCAGAGTTTTATTACTCTAAGAAGAAAGGAAAGAATAGGTACTACTAAGGAGCAGTTTCTATTACAGATGTTATTTGGTCTCATCGCTGTCCAATTTAGCAGTGCTCTCTGGTGGTTGAAACCTGCTATGACACTCCCTCTGCTAGAACCTAGAAAATCTCCAGTCAACACATTCCATCATTGGATACTTTTATTAAAATGTTCTCCTGGACAAACTTGGTAAATTGCACATATGAGTTTACATTTTCTCTCTTTAAAACTTTTTTTCTGTCCTTTAATAACACTGAAGTACTTTAAAAAAGGGCCGAAGTCCATAAGGACAAAGAAATAAAGCTTGAATGTAGATATGATAGCACACAATTCTGGAAGCTAAAAAGCAGGCCAAAGAATGGTAAAGTGACTTAGTAGGCCCAAAGTTCAAACATAAACCTTGAGGAGGAGAAAGCAAGCTAAATCACCAGAGATACAGAAAAAGGCTCATGAATTTGTAGTAGCAGATAACTCTAAAAGTTGAGCTGACAGAGGATTGACTGGAAAAATGTTGATGGAGAATTTTTCTTGACCCCTTTGTCGGACTTGTGATGGGGTGCCCCATTTACTTGGCCCACTGCACTCAATCCCTTGTGGGAGGGAGCACGTGAGCAAGTGAGCATGGGATCCAGCTGACCACTTCGGGCGCTGGCGGGAGCAAGCTCTGTGCGGGCCCCGCAGCAGCACCCAGGTTGAGGTGCCTGTGACCCCTGAAGCCCCAGAGGGCATGTTACAATGCTCTCTTAGCCCTGCCATCCATGGACAGCGGTGTATTATCAGCTCAGTGGGCCTCTTGCCTCATCACATGGGGTGGCTGCCCCCCACCAGCAAGGGCAAAGGGCCAGTGTGACAGCCTTTTTTGGGTCCCTGTACTTGGTGGGTCCCAAGCTGTTGTCCAGCGTCCAAGAAGAACTACGTTGTCCAGACACTTGAAAGACGGTGAAGGCAGAAAATTGTATTAAGTGATGGAAATGGCTCTCAGCAGAGAGGGGAGCTGGAGAGAGGACAGGGTGGGCAGGTAGTCTTCCCCTGAAGTCAAGTCATCTCTCCTCCGAAGTCCAGCCATCTCTCTGAAGTCAAGTCGACTCTCTCCAGCTGAGCCGCTTTTCTTTCCTCTACCAACTGAGTCTGGGGTATTTATAGGCACAGGATTGTGGGGCGGGGTGGGCTATAGGTAGTTTTGGAAAAGGCAACATTCAATTGGTAAAAAAGCATTATTCAGAAAGAACCAATCAGGAGACAGCAAGCAAACAGGAATAGATTTTCTTATGTTGGGCCGCAGGTTTCAGGCTTTTTGGCTTGAAGGTGGGGTTTCACTGGGGACCTGCTGCTGTCTGCCTAGAATTTCTCTGCCTCCTGCCTCTATCAATGTGAAGAAGCACTGTGACCACCATATCCCTTCTCGTCCCTAGAATAAGCGTGGAGGTTACTCTCAGGGGAGGATAGACCAGAGGCTTCTGGGACAACAGACATGTCTGAGGACACAACGCTATAGTAAAGGTGGGATTCCATGGAAGTATAGAAACTAAATGGTGAGCTCCGTAGCACCTTTCCCCTGCTCTACAATCAGAAGGCTACAACCAGGCTAATATTCCTCGAGCAGAAATTGGAGAAATTCTCTCTGGGGAAGCTGATTAGCCCAAGTTAATGAACGAATGAGAGTTTCTTAATGAAACAGCCCAGCCCAATCTGTTGGCAAGCCCCTCCCATGCACACTGAGCTTACAGGTAGGTTTTATTTCTTTGCCTTTTAAGACATAAATGGCAATCAAAAATCAATAGATATTTGAGAAAAATCTAACATAAAACATACCTAAACAAAGAAGCAGAAAAAAAAGCAACTCTGAGGAAACCAAGATGATTTAGCAAGAAAAAAAAAACCACTTCAAATATTTTTTAAAATCCTCAGAGAAATAAGAGAAGATATTCTATCCATGAAACAAGAACACTGTAATAGCAAACTAAATATGGCCTGAGAAGGACTCTGTACTACTATATTTGAGTCCCTGTAGATGAACTCTAACCTAACTTAATAAGTAGACAAGATTAAAACCTAACTTAGGAATATGCACCTATAAGAAGAGCTGAGTCTTGGCCAATCCCAGCAGCTACACTTCAACCACTCATATACTGCTGAGTGTTCAAACTGTGTTCAAATAAGGCAAACTCTGGGCTGTAACCAATCCAGTTGTTTCTGTACCTCACTTCTGATTTTTGTATGTCACTTTACTTTTTTTGTCTATAAATTTGTTCTGATCATGAGGCCTCCCCTGGAGCCCCTGTGATTCTGCTGTGATTCTGGGGACTTCCCAATTTGCAAATCGTTCATTGCTCAGTTAAACTCCTTTAAATTTAATTTGGCTGAAGTTTTTCTTTTAACAAAAGGGTGCTGTCAAAAGAAATATTCAGAGACAAACAGTTCTTGAAAATTAAAAATACGATACAAACACATCAATAAAATGACAAAAAATAAGGATATTTTTCCCAAAAGTACAAAAATAGGACAAATAAATGAAAAATAAAAGAAGAAAGAAAGGAAACTTGAGGCTCAGTTTAGGAGGTCCAACTTTCAAATAAAATTCTGGAAAGAGAGAACAGAAAATAGAAGGGAGACTAATTTTGAAAGACTATTCCTTATACAAAGTTGAGATCTGTCTCCTTATAGCTTTCATAGATTGGTCTTGTACTTAATAATTTTAATCCATGGAGAACCAGTTTACTCCTTTTACAACCAAATATTTAAAGAAACCTAGTTTCTTTAAAGACATCATAGAAAAAAGCTATTGCTGAGTGGTTAGTTCAATACAAATGTGCTGAGTGAAGATAAAGGTCTTTGGCAGAATTTGTAACTGGGTCCCATTTAATTCATGCATCTGTACCTCTACCTACATAACAAATTTTGGAACTTCCTTGTTAATTTCTCTGGTAATCATTGTGAATTTTAGTCCAACTTTCCCATCCCTGACTCTACTTCTTGATTTAGATGCCATTTTTCCCTGGACTATCTGAGATTTACAATCACATCCGGGTCCAAAGGACAATTCACTTTTCTTTCTTGAGTGCTCATTTATATTCCCCGATTAGCATTTCTTCACCACTCAAGTAGGTATCCTCCAAACAAGTTCCTGTTACTGTACATCTGCCATTTAAGGTGTGATGCCTATGGAGAACACAGTGTTTAAGGCACAAGAATAGCACAGAGCAAAATGGGACCATCATCCCTGTCACAAGACTAGACATCATTGTAAGACATTTTACCAAGATCACTGTAATTATTTTGCCAGCCACATCACATTGAGGCCTCATATTCAGTGTAACAAAACTCCTTAATGCTTTTGAGGCTTTAGAATACTCCTATTGACACCTCCAACAACACTGGGATTATTATTATTTTTTCTGGAATCAAATGAAGGACTTAGCATTTGCCTTCTTAAATGTCTTCGTGTTGGATGCAGCCCAATGTTCCAGTTGTGGGCAGTTATCCCAAGGTTGGCTCAAACACTTTCAGTAGCTAAAAGCTCACTATCTCACAAGAAAACACATTCTGTTGTCAATGGCTCTAATGAGAACAAAATTATTCTTCATCTGCCCTTTATTCTACTACCCTTTGATTCTAGTTTCACATTTTAGAGGTAGTCAGAATAAGTCAAATTTTTCTTCTATTTGATAGTTCTGTCCTATTTTAGGTGGTTATGTTCCACTTAGTTAGTTTTATCTCCTCCAGGTGAAGAGTGCCAAGGTTCTTCAACCAATCCTCAAAAAAATAAGATTTTCAAATCTCTCACTAATTTGGAGACTATTCTCTGAGCTTGCTCTGATTTTTAATATCTTTCTCAAAACATGGCTCATAGAACTAAGAAAACAGCTGGGCAAGGGTTCCAAGTGATCTCAGTGTGAAGCTTACTTTTACCAGGTGTGTGACCAGGGCAATTTATATAACCTCTTAACTTCATCCCTTCATTTATAAAATGAGATAGTTATCACCTACTTCATTCATAGGGTTGTTGTAAGTAAAAGAAGACCTAATGGGCATGCTAAATATTTAGTACAATGCCTAGCACAAAAAAACCCCTCCCTGCGAAAAAATTAGGCATTTTGATTCCTTCTTGTTCACATATTTTGCTTCAAGTAAGGCATCCCAACTCATGTCAATTTCATTTGAGACTTTGTTTTGCTCACTGAAGTATCTCAGGCACCAAAAATAGTAGTTGGGACACTCATTACTTAAAGGTAAGTACTTAAAGGTATTTTTATTCTGTATGTGAAGTACAGTTCTCTTATACTTATTTAGGTGTGCATATGAAAGATACTTGAAGGAGATACACAAAGTTGATTCTAGTAGTTGTGTGAGGGTCATCAGACTGTGACTGGCACTTTATTATTTTCTCTCTTAAAATAATTTTATGTCCAAAACTAAGGCACTGGTTGGGAAAATTGTGATCAATACACATGGCAAAGTATTATATAGTCATTAAAAAAAGATGATGTTTCATTGATTTAGAAAGATGTTTAAAAGACACTGTGAAATGAAAAGTGATTTACAAAACATTATATGCATTACAATTTGTTTTAAAATATATATGGGAAATCAATTAAAATATTAAAATGGTTAAAACTATGTGGCTGAATTATTTTTATCAGTTTATAATTTTTCTATAATAAATGTATATTACTTTGTGACAAAAATATAATAGGTTTAGATAAGAAAACAGTAGGATTTACAGATAAAATATT
Source organism: Nomascus leucogenys (assembly GCF_006542625.1). Lineage (NCBI taxonomy): Eukaryota > Metazoa > Chordata > Mammalia > Primates > Hylobatidae > Nomascus > Nomascus leucogenys. Next base: position 76,854,785 of record NC_044389.1, on the reverse strand, counting down.
AATATGGTATCTGCTATCAGTCTGTCCGATATTTATGCAAAAATGCTTGCTGCCTTGCTATACATTTCAAATAGTCCCTCATCAAAATGAAGTGGGGCTTCAAAATTAATGACTAGAGGTACCTGACACTCATCTCCTCAAAAAAGGATCAAAATAGCAAGTAGATAACCACACATCTAATACAGCGTCTAAGAGAGAAGACTGGAATTCAGCTGGGAAGTGATGGGAAACCTCTGAGGCACAGAAAGAAAAGGAAGCAAAGCAGCTGACGTAGCTGGAATCAGCTTGGAGCCAGGAGGGACTCCCCATTGTGGGGAAAAGGTAAGAGAGATATCCCCAGTGGTCCACATTTACTCTGCAGACTCCTGCAATTCTAGCCATGGGAGAGCCCCCTTGGGCCTTATGGGCCCTGAGACTAGGGTAGGGAGTGCCTGGAGTCCATGTGAGAACATTGTTCCAGAGAGGAAGTTTGTGCTGTGTCCTACACACCCGCTGAGACCCAAGTAGCTGCATCATGGTGCCACTTGGAGAGCCCAGTCCCCACAAGACTATATCTTGCCCTGGAACCCAAAAGCCCGTGCATCTCCACATCCCTGGAGCCCTGCTGACATCCCCCCACAACAACCCAGAGGGCTGCAGCATTGCAATGCTGGCTTCACTTAGTGTTGTGGCTGGGTCCCCAGCACTTTAGCCCATGTAGTGTCCCAAACCTTGGGGAATAGACAGTGTAGCATACCAGAGTGGCTGCTGCTGTAACACAGGAGGCTAAAGCATGCACTCTCCAGAGTCTGAGAGCTGCCTGCCTGGGGCTGTTGCCACAGACAGCAACCATACCTTCTCTAGTATCAGGGCCACAGTGTACCTTCATGCACCTTTATGAAGCCTGGGGACCAGCTCACCGATATGCCATTCCAGGACCTGAGGATAGTACTGCCACACTCATCACCACTAGCATTTATGTGCACCATCTGGGGGCCTGAGGACCAGTCCACCCCACCCACTACCACTGCCATTGGCACCCAAGCACATTATCCAGGGGTCTGGGGATCCACGTGCCCTGCCTGCTGCCACTGGTGCAAACATGCACTCTCAGGAGACCTGAGGACAGGCCTATCTTGCCTGTCACTGCTGCTGCCAATTCCTGAATGCACTGTCCAGTGGCCTGAGGATCAACCTACTCCACCAGCCACCACCAGTGCTTGTGCACATCATCCAGGGGCTTGAGATCACCTGTTCTGCTTGCCACTGTCATTGGGACTCACAAGCATTGTCTGGGGGGCTGGATCTGCCTTACCCAGCACTGCTGGTACCAGTGCATTCCATTAAGGGGCCTAGAAATCCACACACCCAGGCCACTGTGGCCACCACTAGTGCCTGAGGATGAATCCACTTGGCATCCCCCTCCCCAGCAAAGCCTTACCACAGCCTCCACTAATAACTACAGCCTAAGCCACTGAGAAACTCACAGACACCACTGACGCTGACTATAGCTGAAGAAATCATATGAAGACTACATTATTGCACCTACTTAGAATCAATGCTAAAGTACCCTACTCAACCAACCATATAGATACATCTATAGGAAAAAGACTTTCCCTACAAAAATCAATCCATAAAACTGAAAGGAGCGACTATTATACCAGATGCACAGAAATCAACATAAAGACACAAGAAATATGAAAAAGCAAGGAAACAAGACATCTCCAAAGGAACCCAATAATTCTCCAGTAACCAGTTCCATAAAAAAGGAAATACATGAAATGCCTGAAAAAGAATGGACAATAATGGTATTAAAGAAACTCAGTGAGATACAAAAGAATACAGATAATACAAAGAAATCAGGAAGACAATGATCTGAATGAGAAATTCAACATAACAGATAGATATTATAAAAAATATCCAAACAGAATGCTGGAGCTAAAGAATTCAATGAATGAAATAAAAAAAAATACAACTAGAGCTTCAACAATAGACTAGATCAAGCAGAAGAATTTCTGAACTTGAAGACAGGTCTTTTGAAATAACCCAGCCAGACCAAAGAAAAAAAATAAAATAAAAGAATGAAAAAAGGATGAAGAAAGCCTGCATTACATCATTTGGGAAACCACAAAGCAACCAAATGTTTGAATTTGGGGATTTTGGGAATTCCAGAAGAAGAGATGGACAAAGGCATAGAAAACCAATTAACAAAATGATAGTTAAAACTTCTCTCAAGTCTAGCAAGAGATTTAGACATCCAGATACATGAAGCTCAGGTACAGATTCAACATTAAAGTCATTAAACATTAAAGTCAAAACTGTCAAGTTTGTCAAGTTGTCAAATTTGACTTTGTCCTCAAGGACAAAGAGGATTCCAAAAATAGCAAGAGAAAAGTGTCAAGTCATATGTAAAGGACTCCCTATCAGACTAACAGCAGATTTCTCAGCAGAGATTTTACAGGCCAGGAGACAATGGAATCATATGTTCAAAGTGCTGAAAAAAAAAAAAAAAAAACCTGCCAGCCAAGAATACTATGACCAGCAAAGCTATCCTTCAAAAATGAAGGAGAGATCTGTTCCAAGATGGCTGAATAGGAGCAGCTCTGGTCTGCAGCTCCCAGCGTGATTGATGCAGAAGACGGGTGATTTCTGCATTTCCAACTGAGGTACCTGGTTCATCTCACTGGGACTGGTTGGTCAGTGGGTGCAGTCCATGGAGGACAAGCTGAAGCAGGGTGGGGCATTGCCTCACCCAGGAAGCACAAGGGGTTGGGGGATTTCCCTTTCCTAGCCAAAGGAAGCCGTGACAGACTGTATTGTGGCGTGGGGTCCCATGCCCACGGAGCCTTGCTCACTGCTTGTGCAGCAGTTCAAGACTGAACTGCCAGGCAGCAGCCTAGCTGGGGGAGGGGAGTCTGCCATTGCTGAGGCTTGAGTAGGTAAACAAAGCGGCTGGGAAGCTCGAGCTGGGTGGAGCCCACCGCAGCTCAAGAAGGCCTGCCTGCCTCTGTAGACACCACCTCTGGGGACAGTGCATAGCTGAACAAAAGGCAGCAGAAACTTCTCCAGACTTAAACGTCCCTGTCTGACAGCTCTGAAGAGAGCAGTGGTTCTCCCAGCATGGTGTTTGAGTTCTGAGAATGGACAGAGTGCCTCTTCAAGTGGGTCCCTGACCCCCGAGTAGCCTAACTGGGAGACAGCTCCCAGTAGGGGCTGACTGACACCTCATACAGCTGGATGTCCCTCTGAGGCGAAGCTTCCAGAGGAAGGATCAGGCAGCAATATTTGCTGTTCTGCAATATTTGCTGTTCTGCAGCCTCCGCTGGTGATATCCCGGCAAACAGGGTCTGGAGTGGACCTCCAGCAAACTCCAACAGACCTGCAGCTGAGGGACCTGACTGTTAGAAGGAAAACTAACAAACAGAAAGGAATAGCATCAACATCAACAAAAAGGACATCCATGCCAAAACCCAATCTGTAGGTCACCATCATCAAAGACCAAAGGTAGATAAAACCACAAAGACGGGGAGAAACCAGAGCAGAAAAGCTGAAAATTCTAATAATCACAGCACCTCTTCTTGTCCAAAGGATCGCAGCTCCTTGCCGGCGATGGAACAAAGCTGGATGGAGAATGACTTTGACGAGTTGAGTGACAAAAGTAGGCTTCAGAAGGTCGGTAGTCACAAACTTCTCCAAGCTAAAGGAGGATATTTGAACCCATCACAAGGAAGCTAAAAACCTTGAAAAAAGATTGGATGAATCTAATTAACTAGATTAATTAGATAATAATTAATTATTAACTAGAATAAACAGTGTAGAGAAGACCTTAAATGACTTGATGGAGCTGAAAACCATGGGATGAGAACATTGTGATGCATGCACAAGCTTCAGTAGCTGATTTGATCAAGTGGAAGAAAGGGTATCAGTGATTGAAGATCAAATTAATGAAATGAAGCAAGAAGAGAAGTTTAGAGAGAAAAGAATAAAAAGAAATGAACAAAATCTCCAAGAAACATGGGACTATGTGAAAAGACCAGATCTACATTTGATTGGTGTACCAAAACGTGATGGGGAGAATGGAACCAAGCTGGAAAACACTCTTCAGGATATTATCCAGGAGAACTTCCCCAACCTAGCAAGACAGGCCAACATTCAAATTCAGGAAATACAGAGAATACCACAAAGATATTCCTTGAGAAGAACAACTCCAAGACACATAATTGTCAGATTCACCAAGGTTGAAATGAAGGAAAAAATGTTAAGGGCAGCCAGAGAGAAAGGTCGGGTTACCCACAAAGGGAAGCCCATAAGACTAACAGTGGATCTCTTGGCAGAAACTCTACAAGCCAGAAGAGGGTGGGGGACAATATTCAACATTCTTAAAGAAAAGAATTTTCAACCCAGAATTTCATATCCAGCCAAAATAAGCTTCATAAGAGAAGGAGAAATAAAATCCTTTACAGACAAGCAAATGCTGAGAGATTTTGTCAATACCAGGCCTGCTTACAAGAACTCCTGAAGGAAGAACTAAACATGGAAAGAAACAACCAGTACCAGCCACTGCAAAAACCTGCCAAATTGTAAAGACCATCAATGCAAGGAAGAAACTGCATCAACTAATGGACAAAATAACCAGCTAATATAATGACAGGATCAAATTCACACATAACAATATTAACCTTAAATGTAAATGGCCTAAATGCTCCAATTAAAAGACACAGACTGGCAAACTGGATAAAGAGTCAAGACCCATCAGTGTGCTGTATTCAGGAGACCCATCTCATGTGCAGAGACACACATAGGCTCAAAATAAAGGGATGGAGGAAGATCTACCAAGCAAATGGAAAACAAAAAAAAGCAGGGGTTACAATCCGACTCTCTGATAAAACAGACTTTAAACCAACGTAAATCAAAAGAGATAAAGAAGGCCATTACATAATGGTAAAGGGATCAATTCAACAAGAAGAGCTAACTATCCTAAATATATATGCACCCAGTACAAGAGCATCCAGATTCATAAAGCAAGTCCTTAGAGACCTACAAAGAGACTTAGGCTCCCACACAATAATAATGGGAGACTTTAACACCTCACTGTCAATATTAGACAGATCAATGAGAAAGAAGGTTAACAATGATGTCCAGGACTTAAAGTCAGCTCTGCACCAAGCAGACCTAATAGACATCTACAGAACTCTCCACCCTAAATCAACAGAATATACATTCTTCTCAGCACCACACTACACTTATTCTAAAATTGACCACATAGTTGGAAGTAAAGCACTCCTCAGCAAATGTAAAAGAACGGAAATCACAAGAAACTGTCTCTCAGACCACAGTGCAATCAAATTAGAACTCAGGATTAAGAAACTCACTCAAAACCACACAAATACATGGAAACTGAACAACCTGCTCCTGAATGACTATTGGGTACATAACGAAATGAAGGCAGAAATAAAGATGTTCTTTGAAACCAATCAGAACAAAGACACAACGTACCAGAATCTCTGGGACACATTTAAAGCAGTGTGTAGAGGGAAATTTATAGCACTAAATGCCCACAAGAGAAAGCAGGAAAGACCTAAAATCGACACCCTAACATCCCAATTAAGAGAACTAGAGAAGCAAGAGCAAACACATTCAAAAGCTAGCAGAAGGCAAGAAATAAGTAAGATCAGAAAAGAACTGAAGGAGACAGAGAAACAAAAAACCCTTCAAAAAATCAGTGAATCCAGGAGCTTGTTTTTTGAAAAGATCAACAAAATTGATAGACTGCTAGCAAGACTAATAAAGAAGAAAAGAGAGAAGAATCAAATAGATGCAATAAAAAACAAGAAAGGGGATATCACCACCGATCCCACAGAAATACAAACTACCATCAGAGAATACTATAAACATCTCTACACAAATAAACCAGAAAATCTAGAAGAAATGGATAAATTGCTGGACACATACAATCTCCCAAGACTAACCCAGGAAGAAGTTGAATCCCTGAATAGACCCATAACAGGCTCTGAAATTGAGGCAATAATTAATAGCCTACCAGCCAAAAAAAGTCCAGGACCAGATGAATTCACAGCCAAATTCTACCAGGGGTACATAGAGGAGATGGTACTATTCCTTCTGAAACTATTCCAATCAATAGAAAAAGAGGGAACCCTCCCTAACTCATTTTATGAGGCCAGCATCACCCTGATACGAAAGCCTGGAAGAGACACAACAAAAAAAGAGAATTTTAGACCAATATCCCTGATGAACATTGATGGGAAAATCCTCAATAAAATACTGGCAAAATGAATCCAGCAGTACATCAAAAGGCTTATCCACGAAGATCAAGTTGGCTTCATTCCTGGGATGCAAAGCTGGTTCAACATACGCAAATCAATAAATGTAATCCATCACCTAAACAGAACCAAAGACAAAAACCACATGATCATCTCAATTGATGCAGAAAAGGCCTTTGACAAAATTCAACAGCCCTTCATGCTAACAACTCTCAATAAATTAGGTATTGATGGGACATATCTCAAAATAATAAGAGCTATTTATGACAAACCCACAGCCAATATCATACTGAATGGGCAAAAACTGGAAGCATTCCCTCTGAAAATGAGCACAAGACAGGGATGCCCTCTCACACCACTCCTATTCAACATAGTGTTGGAAGTTCTGGCCAGGGCAATCAGGCAAGAGAAAGAAATAAAGGGTATTCAATTAGGAAAAGAGGAAGTCAAATTGTCCCTGTTTTGCAGATGACATGATTGTATATTTAGAAAACCCCATCATCTCAGCCCAAAATCTCCTTAAGTTGATAAGCAACTTCAGCAAAGTCTCAGGATACAAAATCAATGTACAAAAATCACAAGCATTTCTATACAACAATAACAGACAAACAGAGAGCCAAATCATGAGTGAACTCCCATTCACAATTGCTTCAAAGAGAATAAAATACCTAGGAATCCAACTTACAAGGAATGTGAAGGACCTCTTCAAGGAGAACTACAAACCACTGCTCAACGAAATAAAAGAGGACACAAACAAATGGAAGAACATTCCATGCTCATGGGTAGGAAGAATCAATATTGTGAAAATGGCCATATTGCCCAAGGTAATTTATAGATTCAATGCCATCCCCATCCACCTACCACTGACTTTCTTCACAGAATTGGAAAAAACTACTTTAAAGTTCATATGGAACCAAAAAAGAGCCCGCATGGCCAAGTCAATCCTAAGCAAAAAGAACAAAGCTGGAGGCATCACGCTATCTGACTTCAAACTATACTACAAGGCTACAGTAACCAAAACAGCATGCTACTGGTACCAAAACAGAGATATAGACCAATGGAACAGAACAGAGCCCTCAGAAATAATGCCACACATCTACAACCATCTGATCTTTGACAAACCTGACAAAAACAAGAAATGGGGAAAGGATTCCCTATTTAATAAATGGTGCTGGGAAAACTGGCTAGCCATATGTAGAAAGCTGAAACTGGATCCCTTCCTTACACCTTATACAAAAATTAATTCAAGATGGATTAAAGACTTCAATGTTAGACCTAAAACCATAAAAACCCTAGAAGAAAACCTAGGCAATACCATTCAGGACATAGGCATGGGCAGGGACTTCATGTCTAAAACACCAAAAGCAATGGCAACAAAAGCCAAAATTGACAAATGGGATCTAATTAAACTAAAGAGCTTCTGCACAGCAAAAGAAACTACCATCAGAGTGAACAGGCAACCTACAGAATGGGAGAAAAATTTTGCATTCTATCCATCTGACAAAGGGCTAATATCCAGAATCTACAAAGAACTTAAACAAATTTACAAGAAAAAATCAAACAACCCCATCAAAAAGTAGGCAAAGGATATGAACAGACACTTCTCAAAAAGACATTTATGCAGTCCACAGACACATGAAAAAATGCTCATCATCACTGGTCATCAGAGAAATGCAAATCAAAACCACAATGAGATACCATCTCACACCAGTTAGAATGGTGATCATTAAAAAGTCAGGAAACAACAGGTGGTGGAGAGGATGTGGAGAAATAGGAACAGTTTTACACTGTTGGTGGGAGTGTTAACTAGTTCAACCATTGTGGAAGACAGTGTGGCGATTCCTCAAGGATCTAGATATAGAAATACCATTTGACCCAGTGATCCCATTACTGGGTATATACCCAAAGGATTAAAAATCATGCTACCATAAAGACACATGCACATGTATGTTTACTGCAGCACTATTAACAATAGTAAAGACTTAGAACCAACCCAAATGTCTGTCAATGATAGACCGGATTAAGAAAATGTGGTACATATATACCATGGAATACTATGCAGCCATAAAAAAGGATGAGTTCATGTCCTTTGTAGGAATATGGATGAAGCTGGAAACCATCATTCTGAGCAAACTATCGCAAGGACAGAAAACCAAACACTGCATGTTCTCACTCATAGGTGGGAACTGAACAATGAGAACACTTGGACACAGAATGGGGAACATCACACACTGGGGCCTGTTGCGGGGTGGGGGTAGTGGGGAGGGATAGCATTAGGAGATATACCTAATGTAAATGACGAGTTAATGGGTGCAGCACACCAACATGGCACATGTATACCTATGTAACAAACCTGCACGCTGTGCACATGTACCCTAGAACTTAAGTTATAATAAAAAAATGAAGGAGAAATAGTCTTTCTCACACAAGCAGAAACTGAGGAAATGTATCACCAATAGACTGTTCCTACAAGAAATGCTTAAGGAAGCCCTACATCTGGAAGTGAAAGGATGGTATCTACCATCATGAAAACACATGAAAGTATAAAACTAACTGGTAGAGCAGATACATAAATGAGAAAGAGAAATAAATCAAAAGTTATTACTATAGATAACCACTAAATCACAAAGATAAATAAGCCCTTATCTATCAATGAATATAAATGATTTAAATTCCCCAATTAAAAAGATACAAAGTGGCTGAATCAAAAACAAAATAAAAGCCAACTATCTGCTGCCTACAATTAACTCCATTCACCTGAAAAGACACACATAGACTAAAAATGAAGGAATGGAAAAAATATTCCATACAAACAGAAACCAAAAGCATGCAGGAGAAGCAATGTTTATAGTAGACAAAATAGACTTTCAGTAAAAAATGTAAAAAGAGAAAAAGTCATTATATAATAATAAAGTGGTCAATTCAGCAAGAAGATATAACAATTGTAAGTATATGTGCACCCAAATATATGAAGCAAATATTGTTAGAACTAAAGTTAGAGATAGATCCTAACATAATAAGAGTTGGGGATGTCAACACTTCCCTGTCAGCACTGGACAGATAATCTAGCCAGAAAACCAACAAAGAAACATGGGGCTGAATCTGCACTATAGACCAAATGGACCTAATAGACATTTACAGAACATTTCATCCATAGGCTGGGCATGGTTGCTCACGCCTGTAATCCTAGCACTTTGGGAGGCTGAGGTAGGTGGATCACTTGAGGTCAGGAATTCAAGATCGGCCTCGCCAACATAGCAAAACCCCATCTCTACTAAAAATACAAAACTTATCTGGGTGTGGTGGCACGAACCTGTAGTCCCGGCTACTCAGGAGGCTGAGGCAGGAGAATCGCTTGAACCTGGGAGGTGGAAGTTGCAGTGAGCCAAGATCGCACCACTGCACTCCAGCCTCAGCAACAGAGCAAGACTCCATCTCAAAAAAAATTTTTTTTATCCATAAGCTACAGACTGCACATTCTTCTTAGCAGCACACAGGATGGGCCATATGTTAAGCCACAAAACACATCTCAATAAATTTTTTTAAATAAATCTTTAAAAATTGAAATTATATCACGTATTTTCTCAGACCACAATGGAATAAAACTAGAAATCAATAATAAAAAGAGCTTTGGAAACTATACAAATATAAGGAAATTAAACAACATGGTCCTGAATGATCACTAGGTCAATGAAGAAATTAAATAAGAAATAAAAAATTTCTTGATCATTACATTGCGTGCATGTATCATGTACCCCATAGTATGTACAATTATTATGTATTAATTTTAAAAAGGCTATGGCTAAGTTCTTACCATAACTCAATATGTATATCAAACCCTTCATAATCCTCAGACTACTATTTTAATAATCTGCAGTTGAGGCTACAAAAAATAATGAAGCTTTACAATTAATTTTTTTAACAATAAGCATGTAAAATACAGTATAGTATATGGTGTCACTATAAACCTGGGCTTAAGAACCAATTCTGTCACTAATTTTAAATCAGGTTTTCTAACAACTTAAACAAAACTTATAAAATGTAAATATTCCACTACAGGTTGTCAAGTGTTCCTTTAAAAATATTTAAGAATTTCATGATTTCATAAAATCATGCTTTGTTTTCACAATGATCAGTAAAAATGGAAGTAATATAACTTCTGGTTTTGTTATGAAGTTAATTCTTTGCTCATTTTATTTTAAGCTCTCCCATTTGGAAAAATCCCCATTTTGGAAGTTGATGGACTTACCCTTCACCAGAGCCTAGCAATAGCAAGATATTTGACCAAAAACACAGGTAACGTGTTTATTTTGCTTAAGATTTTTGATAACTGAAACAAACACATGATATATATCCAATATTCATTAAATGACTTTAGCATAGCATACTATAGTACAAATAAGAATGGAATTAAATAAAAGTATAAATATACCACCTGTATCAGTTTAACTTTCTATGAGTTCCCTGGACAATTAGACAATTTTATTTTATATCGCCTCCTGCTTTTCATGCCTTACATCTGTTTGCTCTCCAAGCCCTTTTTGGAGTTTAGCTGAAAAATTGGACAAGTATGTTTCATTCCAAACTTTGGCTAGTATGCATATTGTAAGTTATTAGAGAAAATTACTTAGCAGAAAATACATATGGCATATGGAGGTTGAAATTTCTTAGACTATTAAAATTATATACTCAGTAACGTCCTTCATCCTAATCATGCTGAAAAAAATAGGGAGTTTCTTTGCTTCCACTCAGTGCCATCTGAGGAAACTTGAAGGGGATAGTTGGCTTCTGGATTGTTGCATTAGTGCCCACACCCATGATATTAGAAAAGAAACAATAGAAACTGTTCTTGTTTTTGCCTGACACACTTTCTCCCATCCTATGCTCCATTGTCTTCTTCTCTCTTCCCTCAAACTATTCTCACACCCTTTTTGAGCCAAAAGCTACTTTTCGCTTCTTTTAAAGCTCGTTTCTTTCAATCAATCTGTAGAATCACCATTCTCTCAAACCTATCTCCCCACCACCATTGCCACTGCTATGATCCAAGCCATAGACACATACATAGTTAGCTCACAAATAAAATGGGCCATGAATACTAAACCTCATTTTGGAATGAAATAGTGTATTGTAAAAATACAAAGTTTTGTGTTACACTAACATGTTTCAACAGATAAAGTTATTTTGAAAGTTTAGAAGAAATGGAAATTATTTATGACCAAGGAAATTAGGCTTTAAAGTGAAAATAAAATTTAAGTTTAGGCTCAAAGATAGCTAGAATTTCAAAAGGAAGACTTGGACCTGGGCAGTGCTTTTCAAACTTTATGTGCATCAGGGTCACCTGGATGCTCATTAAAATATACTTTGTGCAACTTTGAGTCAGTAGACCTTGGGTGGGTCCCAAGAATTTGCATTCTCAACAATTTCCCAGATGATGCAGGTGGTCCATGGATCTCACTTTGAGAATCTCTGGGCTAGAACATTCTAAGCAGAGAGAAAATGGCATGAGAAGAAGAATGAACTTGAAATTTGCAGGTGGAAGAGAATTAGAGAAATGCTTAGAAGAATAGATTGGATCTGATTAGAAAGATCCAGAAGAATCTAGAGTATGGACTTTTTTTCTTATGCAACTGTAGGTTTTTATCTAGAAAAGCAGCATAACTACCGCTATGCATTTTGGGAAGATTATTGTGGTTACTTTGTATTTGTGGCTACTGCAGGGAAGCATATTGAAAAGGATCATTGAAATGGTCCAGACGGCAAAGAAGAGAGACCAAGAAAAATATGAAAAATTTGTGGATGTAGAATCATCTTAGAGACAGTAAATAGATGTTGCCATGTGGAAGGCAGTCTATTTAACCAGGAGAGGAATAGCATAGACAGAGTTTGCTGTTCTCAATGCGCTATGTACTGCTACTTCCTCCTTTTCTTCTTCCTTCTCCTCTTCTCTTTCGTCTCTTTCTCTTTTCTGTTTAAAATACTTTTTTCAACTTACAATACCCTCCTCAATGTCTCCCTTCTCCAGTTGACCATATGTGCCATGCAGGCAAGGAATTTACCTCTTCTATTCAATGCTACTATATACAGCCACTACTTGGGGCTGAGTCACAGTTGAGGCCCATACTTATTTGTTGGGTAAAAAAAAGGAGAGCTGGTTTGAGAAAAGTTGTGATGACTACATTTGAGGATTTGTGGAAGAATGTTCAGGGGCCAAAAGAGTAATCAGAGATATATCCAAAAGGAGGCTGAAAAAATGAGCCTGTGGTTTAGGACTAAAAATATTGAATAAGGAGTCACCTCCATAAATTTTTAGCTGAAGCCTTGAGGTGGAAGTCAAAGTAGGGATGAAAATGAGTGAAGAATTCTGAAGACTATTTAAGGTCAGAAAGACAAATAATCAGCCTTTGAATATCACACACACAAAAATATAGTTTACAGAGGAACTCTAAATCGCTCAAGAATTTTCTTTCAATTTTAACACCTTCATTAAGGTATAATTTACATACAATTCATCCACTGTCAGTATACAGTTTCTTAATTTTTAATAAATTTATACAGTTTTACAAAAGCAATCCATTTTAGAAAGCTTCTACACAGAAGCATTTTAAATTGGCACCACTGAGAAAACTTTCAGGAAGACCAATGATTTATTACCAAAAATAATGATTAACAAATGAGACAAAAGAAAAAAAAACCCTCTATTATTTAAAAATTTTAGTCTCCAGTCAGAAAACAAATGCTCCTGACAAAAACTGTCTGCAAAAATAAAAACAATTCTTTTTACAAAATAAATTATAATGGAGGTACAGGTTATTTATTGCAGTGTTGCTTGTATTAACAAAAGACTGGAAACAAACCTAATCAGTTGAGGCTAGTTACATAAATTGTGGGAGAGGCGGTTCCAAGATGACCGAATAGGAACAGCTCCAGTCTATAGCTCCCAGCATGAGCGATGAAGAAGACGAATGATTTCTTCATTTCCAACTGAGGTACTGAGATTGTCTCACTGGGGACTGTCAGAGAGTAGGTGCATGGCAGTGGATGCAGTGCACTGAGCATGAGCCAAAACAGGGTGAGGCATCGCCTCACCCGGGAAGCACAAGGGATCAGGGAACTCCCTTTCCTAGCCAAGGAAAAGGGTGACAGATGGCACCTGGAAAATCGGGTCACTCCTACCCTAATACTGCGCTTTTCCAACGGTCTTAGCAAACGGCACACCAGGAGATTATATCCCATGCCTGGCTAAGAGGGTCCTACGCCCAGGGAGCCTCACTCATTGCTAGCACAGCAGTCTGAGACCAAACTGCAAGGCGGCAGCGAGGCTGGGGGAGGGGTGCCCACCATTGCTGAGTCTTGAGTAGGTAAACAAAGCTGCCAGGAAGCTTGAACTGGGTGAAGCCCACCACAGCTCAAGGAGGCCTGCCTGCCTCCGTAGACTCCACCTCTGGGGGCAGGGCACAGACAAACAAAAGGCAGCAGAAACCTCTGCAGACTTAAATGTCCCTGTCTGACAGCTTGGGAGACAGTAGTGGTTTTCCCAGCATGAAGCTTGAGATCTGAGAACGGACAGACTGCCTCCTCAAGTGGGTCCCTGACCCCCGAGTAGCCTAACTGGGAGGCACCCCCAAGTAGGGGCAGACTGATACCTCACACGGCCAGGTACCCCTCTGAGACAAAACTTCCAGAGGAACGATCAAGCAGCAACATTTGCTGTTGACCAATATTCGCTGTTCTGCAGCCTCCGCTGCTGACACCCAGGCAAACAGCGTCTGGAGTGGACCTCCAGCAAACTCCAACAGACCTGCAGCTGAGGGTCCTGACTGTTAGAAGGAAAACTAACAAACAGAAAGGACATCCACACCAAAACCACATCTGTACGTCACCATCATCAAAGACCAAAGGTAGATAAAACCACAAAGATGGGGAAAAAACAAGGCAGAAAAACTGAAAATTCTAAAAATCAGAGCGCCTCTCCTCCTCCAAAGGAACGCAGCTCCTCACCAGGAATGGAACAAAGGTGGAAGGAGAATGACTTTGACGAGCTGAGAGAAGAAGGCTTCAGACGATCAAACTTCTCCTAGCTAAAGGAGGAAGTTTGAACCCATGAAAAGAAGTTTAAAAACCTTGAAAAAAGATTAGACGAATGGCTAACTAGAATAACCAATGCAGAGAAGTCCTTAAAGGACCTGATGGAGCTGAAAACCATGGCATGAGAACTACATGGCGAATGCACAAGCTTCAGTAGCTGATTCGATCAACTGGAAGAAAGGGTATCAGTGACGGAAGATCAAATGAATGAAATGAAGTGAGAAGTTTAGAGAAAAAAGAATAAAAAGAAATGAACAAAGCCTCTAAGAAATATGGGACTATGTGAAAAGACCAAATCTACATCTGATTGGTGTACCCGAAAGTGACGGGGAGAATGGAACCAAGTTGGAAAACACTCTGCAGGATATTATCCAGGAGCACTTCCCCAATCCAGCAAGGCAGGCCAACATTCAAATTCAGGAAACACAGAGAACGCCACAAAGATACTCCTTGAGAAGAGCAACTCTAAGACACATAATTGTCAGATTCACCAAAGTTGAAATGAAGGAAAAAATGTTAAGGGCAGCCAAAGAGAAACGTCAGGTTACCCACAAAGGAAAGCCCATAAGACTAACAGTTGATCTCTCAGCAGAAACTCTAAAAGCCAGAAGAGAGTGGGGGCCAATATTCAACATTCTTAAAGGAAAGAATGTTCAACCCAGAATTTCATATCCAGCCAAACTAAGCTTCATAAGAGAAGGAGAAATAAAATCCTTTACAGACAAGCAAATGCTGAGAGATTGTGTCACCATTAGGCCTGCCCTACAAGAGCTCCTGAAGGAAGCACTAAACATGGAAAGGAACAACCAGTACTAGCCATTGCAAAAACATGCCAAATTGTAAAGACCATCGAGGCTAGGAAGAAACTGCATCAACTAATGAGCAAAATAACCAGCTAACATCATAATGACAGAATCAAATTCACACATAACAATATTAACCTTAAATGTAAATGTGCTAAATGCTCCAATTAAAAGACACACACTGGCAAATTGGACAAAGAGTCAAGACCCATCAGTGTGCTGTATTCAGGAAACACATCTCACGTGCAGAGACACACATAGGCTCAAAATAAAGGGATGGAGGAAGATCTACCAAGCAAATGGAAAACAGAAAAAAGCAGGGGTTGCAATCCTAGTCTCTGATAAAACAGACTTTAAACCAACAAAGATCAAAACAGACAAGGCCATTACATAATGGTAAAGGGATCAATTCAACAAGAAGAGCTAACTATCCTAAATATATATGCACCCAATACAGGAGCACCCAGATTCATAAAACAAGTCCTTAGAGACCTACAAAGAGACTTAGACTCCCACACAATAATAATGGGAGACTTTAACACCCCACTGTCAACATTAGACAGATCAACGAGACAGAAAGTTAACAAGGATATCCAGGAATTGAACTCAGCTCTGCACCAAGTGGACCTAATAGACATCTGCAGAACTCTCCACCCCAAATCAACAGAATATACATTTTTCTCAGCACCACACCACACTTATTCCAAAATTGACCACATAGTTGGAAGTAAAGCACTCCTCAGCAAATGTAAAAGAACAAATATTATAACAAACTGTCTCTCAGACCACAGTGCAATCAAACTAGAACTCAGGATTAAGAAACTCACTCAAAACCACTCAACTACATGGAAACTGAACAACCTGCTCCTGAATGACTACTGGGTACATAACGAAATGAAGGCAGAAATAAAGATGTTCTTTGAAACCAATGAGAACAAAGCCACAACATACCAGAATCTCTGGGACACATTTAAAGCAGTGTGTAGAAGGAAATTTATAGCATTAAATGCCCACTAGAGAAAGCAGGAAAGATCTAAAATCGACACCCTAACATCACAATTAAAAGAACTAGAGAAGCAAGAGCAAACACATTCAAAAGCTAGCAGAAGGCAAGAAATAACTAAGATCAGAGCAGAACTGAAGGAGACAGAGACATAAAAAACCCTTCAAAAAATCAATGAATTCAGGAGCTGATTTTTTGAAAAGATCAACAAAATTGACAGACCACTAGCAAGACTAAAAAAGAAAAAAAGAGAGAAGAATCAAATAGTTGCAATAAAAAATGATAAAGGGGATATCACCACCAATCCCACAGAAATACAAACTACCATCAGAGAATACTAAAAACATGTCTATGCAAATAAACTAGAAAATCTAGAAGAAATGGATAAATTCCTTGACACATACACCCTCCCAAGACTAAACCAGGAAGAAGTTAAATCTCTGAATAGACCAATAACAGGCTCTGAAATTGAGGCAATAATCAATAGCTTACCAACCAAAAAAAGTCCAGGACCAGATGGACTCACAGCCGAATTCTACCAGAGATACAAGGAGGAGCTGGTACCATTCCTTCTGAAACTATTCCAATCAATAGAAAAAGAGGGAACCCTCCCTAACTCATTTTATGAGGCCAGTATCTTCCTGATACCAAAGCCTGGCAGAGACACAACAAAAAAAGAGAAGTTTAAACCAATATCCCTGATGAACATTGATGGGAAAATCCTCAATAAAATACTGGCAAACTGAATCCAGCAACACATCAAAAAGCTTATCCACCATGATCAAGTGGGCTTCATCCCTGGGATGCAAGGCTGGTTCAACATACGCAAATCAAAAAATGTAATCCAGCATATAAACAGAACCAATGACAAAAACCACATGATTATCTCAATAGATGCAGAAAAGGCCTTTGACAAAATTCAACAGCCCTTCATGCTAAAAACTCAATAAATTAGGTATTGATGGGACGTATCTCAAAATAATAAGAGCTGTTTATGACAAATCCACAGCCAATATCATACTGAATGGACAAAAACTGGAAGCATTCCCTTTGAAAATGAGCACAAGACAGGGATGCCCTCTCTCACCACTCCTATTCAACACAGTGTTGGAAGTTCTGGCCAGGGCAATCAGGCAGTAGAAGGAAATAAAGGTTATTCAATTAGGAAAAGAGGAAGTCAAATTGTCCCTGTTTGCAGA